>NW_012136969.1:3427155-3428490 GCF_000956105.1 Propithecus coquereli | reverse complement strand
CTGGGAGTAAGGAGAGCCAAGGCCTTAGGCATGCTATGCCTTCATTAACCTATTAAGGGGAGAATCCTCATGTTCAACCAATTCTCAGTAACTTAACTCTGATTCTGGTAATGACACCTCTCACCCTGCCAGCCTCTCTCAGTCTGGGACTCTGCCTATCTTCTCCTGACCTGAGCTCTGTGGGTCCTGAATTCCGCCCGCAGGAATACCATGCACATTTGTAACAGTATTATTGGGATGGGAGAGGTCAGAAAAGCTTCCCCCTTAGAGAGAAAAGTAACTCTGATACAGCATCGTAGCTACAAATGGATGCCACATGGTGCTGAGCACAGCTCCTCTGGCCGGCCTGCCACTCCTCCTCCTCGCTATCAGTGGTGATTTGAGATTTTCCTGTTTAGCCATTTCATACTCAATGTATGCAGACTCCAAGTATCACAATACTTATATCACAGAATTGTAATTATCTGTGTATTCATTTGTTTTCCCAGAGGGCTCAGAGCTCCCTGGGGGAAAAGACTGTGTCTTAGTTATCTCTACAAAGAAAGCACAAGGCGCAGTGCTTATGCATGGGAAGCATTTAAAATTAGAGAATGAAAACTGCATTTGAATAAAATATTTGCAAGTGAAATATTTGTGAGGACTTACAAAGAAAAATTGGATAAGAGTAGCCGTCTGCAATTCACAAGGTGATGTTTTATACAAACACATTAAAAGACCAACATACAGTTCTTCGGAAGCTTTTAGCACGGTAGAATAAAAACCAGAAGCAAATTTTTTTTTCTGTCATTTGGAAATTGTGGCAGCAAATAAGTTCCCCTGTCTTTTGTTTTTGGAAGACAGTAATAAAATGTCACACATCATCATTTGAATTATTTATCTGACAAGGTTAGTTGAAAAACTTACCTGCAAGTTAAACAGAAGAGACACTGGGGTGAGCTTTCACGGGCTCGCTGGCTCTCACTAATCTCAAGGGGAAAACGACTGACATCAAAGTGTTCAATGGACTTATAAGCAGCTTCTCTCCAGCACCCTCTTTGATCTAAAAGCTGCCTGCTTTTAGAGATAGTTTTCAGTTACGTAAATCATCTTTCTACTAGTCTCGTTTAGCCCAGGGTCAGGTAACTAGCATGCAAGTGTATTTCATTAGGAGGAATTCTGGTTTTGCACCATTGGGTACACTTGACTCATAGGAATGAGAAATGGATGAAGTTTGCACTTGCAGTTTTTCTGATGCTTGGGCCCTTGTTACCAAACTGTTGAACCCCCTGAATTAAGTCCCTAGAACAAGTCTGAAGTCTTTATAAGAGCAAATTATAACCTATATTGGACTCTACA
>NW_012136969.1:3413491-3415510 GCF_000956105.1 Propithecus coquereli | reverse complement strand
AAATTGGGTATGTGGGGCTTTTCAGCAAAGCTGCAAGTACAGGATCTGTGTTTGTTACATTAATTTAACTACTGTTTTGTGTTGTGAAAGTTTTATGTGCTAATGTTGGATTTGGCAGAAATTTTAAGGTAGGGCCCCTTGTCTAAAAGCACTTTATTCAAGAAATGCAATTAATGACAAATCAAGGGAAGATAAATAAAACTTTGAGGAGTGAAGAAATAATCTAGTAGTTCATAACAGTGATCCTCATGAACCACTGAAGATGTTAAACCACACCCAGGAGTTGCCTAATCCTAGACGGCATGTCTGGGGTCCAGGTAGATAGCTGAAAATCACTTAGGTGGACAATTCATAGATTAACAATTCCTGACTCAGGTCATCTCCTACACATAGAGTCCGTTTAACCAGGCTTCTTCCTTTAATAAATGATTTGTCTTTAACAGTGGCTGGCACAGAGTGGGCAATTATTATACAAGCATACCTCAGAAATGTTGAGGGTTTGGTTTCAGACCATTACAATAAAGCGAATATCACAATAAAGCAAGTCACACAACTTTTTTGGTTACATAGTGTATATAAAAGTTATATCTATACTATACTGTAGTCTGTTACATGTGAAATAACATTATGTCTAAAAACAGGTACATACCTTAATTTAAAAATATTTTATTGCCAAGAAATGCTGACAGAGACATAAAGTGAGCACATGCTATTAGAAAAATGGTACCACAGATTTGCTCAACACAGAGTTGCCCTAAACCTTCAATTTGTAAAAAATGCAGTATCTGCAAAATAAAGCAAATTGCAATAAAAGGAGATATGCCTGTATATGTGTTGGATGAATAAATAAATTAATGAATGAGACACCTTCAAATTTTTGTGTTTTGGCATTATAATCACCTTCTGCCTAAGCAACGGCCTTCAATATTAGAGATGTTTTCAGACAGATACACAAAGACCCCAAGAACCAATGTTAAAAAGAACCAATCTTTTTTCTCATAACATATTAACCCAGGAGAGATATAAGCATAAAGACGTTGCCAAGACCAATCACTACCCACTTATCAATTTAGAATAGCAGAGTGTTTCTTTGGGGAAGGCAGGTAAATGTAAAAACAGGAGCCATGGGGAGAAACAGGCAATGTACATTTCCTTCCAAATGTTTCCATTAGATTGTTTTAACCTGGGACAGTCAAATGCAAGACTATAAACAGGAAACAAGCCCTTCTGTGCAGACCAAACAGGGAAGTGTTGTCTGTCATTCTTAATCAGACCTCATCCATGTTGTTTGTTGGAAGGCCCTGCAGTGAAAAGGGAAATCCAGTCTCATCAAGTGGCCCCAATTCAGAAGGTCTGCATTCTCTGGCCTCTCCCCTGAGACCTGAATTCCAGCCCTGCAGCCACCATGGACATGAGGAAGCTATAGACCAACAGTTCAGAGTATGAGTCAAAATATTAAATAAGCCATCAAAATGAACCACTTTCCTGAGGAGTGCATTAAACCAACTGTGTAGTTCACAAATTAGTTTTTCCTAACAGGGCTCAATAGTTATAAAGTCATCAAAACAAACTAATTTAAGAATTTTTAGAACTTCAGAAAATTCACAAATATATAGAAATTAATTAACATGCTCCTGAACAACCAATGGGTCAATGAAGAAATTAAAAAGAAAATTTAAAAATATCTTGATATGAACAAAAATACCAAAACTTATAAGAAGCAGCAAAAGTAGTTTTAAGAGGGAAATTTATAGCAATAAACGTCTAAATCAAAAAAGAAGAAATATTTCAAATAAACAATATAACGTTGCACTTTAAGGAACTAGAAAAACAAGAAAAAACCAAGCCCAAACTTAGTTGAAGGGAGGCAATAATAAAGATCAGAGCAAAAATAAATAAAAAAGAGACTAGAAAAACAACATAAAAGATCAAGAAAACTAACAGTTGGTTTTATGAAAAGACAAAATCGACAAACCTTTAGCTAGACTAAGAAAAAAAGACAGAAGACTCAAATAAATA
>NW_012136969.1:3409128-3409756 GCF_000956105.1 Propithecus coquereli | reverse complement strand
TACCATTATTTATTTATATTCTTGTTCTAAGTCTCTTCAGATTCCTAATAAACACACACCAAACAAACCGAGCTATAAGATATTTATGTCTCTTATAGCTCCAAAGACATGTTGAAGGACAAATGTTCTGAAGGTATAATAGCTGTCAGACCCTTCAGGAGTTACACATGCTTAAGGTGGAAAAAAGACATCATATGACTTTTGTTCACTTTTGCTCACCCTCTTTGAGGATTGCTGTCAAGGGCATGTGTAGGTGTGGCTATTACACGTGACTCGGTATCACCGCCAAAGACTATTTTTGTTGTATGACCACTGGTACAGTTTTCAGGGCCTTCCCTCTGCCTCTTGAATACCCCCAGTCACAGTTACCTAAAGTGGCCTTATAGGAAGCTATCCTTCGGAACGATAGTGTTTCTTTCCTGTCCTTGCTCTTGAGCTAGCCCCATCTGAGCTCATCCAGGGTGAACTGGTTTATCATCTGTTGTCATCTGTTCTCCACACGTGGATGGTTCACTTGTGTTTCATCCGTGCAGTCCTGAGAGGCATTCCTCAGAATTACATTTCAGTTTTAGCCTCATATTTAGGTTGAGGAAACAACTCAAAAATCCCCAACGTGACATCTTAGAGT
>NW_012136969.1:3406539-3407878 GCF_000956105.1 Propithecus coquereli | reverse complement strand
ATTAAGTGTAAGCCACAGTTGTTATTTTATTTAAGAGTATATCTGCAGTGGTCAGTGTGTCTGAGAGGCAGGCTGCTCAGTGTGTATAGAGCAATCTGAATGCTGGTCCTGAGAGTCTGTCAGGAGATCAGGACTATCTGGATGGTGGATCTGGAGTGGTGAAGCCAGGCAAGCCCCAGTGGGTCCAGGGTGGGCAGCTGGAGGCTTTCAGGGTTCGTGCTGAGCTTTCACATTTCTCCAACGTCCTCTCATACACCTGGGTGAAGTCTTGTCTCTCTAGAGGAAGTGGCCCTGCGGGCAGCCATAGTCCAGCTGGGGGCAGGTGGTTACTGCTGAGCACTAATATGCAGATCTTCTTCCTCTCTCCAGACCAGCCACTTTGCCTTTAAAGCAGTTGTCCCAAACCTGACTCCCTGGTGGGGAGTGGAAGAGATCTTCCTCCATCGCAGCTGTTCCACAGGGGATTCCGGGGGAGACTAGTCCCTAAGCGAAGCCCCCAACCTAGGTTAGATCCCAGGTAGCCTGGGATGTGGAGGTCTTCCCTTACTTATCTTTCCATTCCTTATCCTGCCGCTCAGTTCTTCATTCCTACACACATCTGCCCAAAAGTTGTCCTCTCCAAAGTCCTTTTCATAGTGAAATTCTCGAAAAGGCAGCACAGCCAGCAGGTTACCAGCAGGTACAGACACAGGAGCAGCACCGTCCAGTAGAACTTTCGGTGACAATGGAAATGTTCCATATCTGTGCTGTCCCACGTGGTAGCCATTGGCCATAAGCATCCACTGAGCATTTGAAATACGGCTAGTGTGACCGAGGAACTGAATTTTTAACTTTATTTAATTTTAATCAATTTAATAGTCACACCTGTGGCTAGTAGCTATTATATTAGATAACACAGCTTTAGAGACAGACAGCCTGGGTTCGTGTTTGAGCTTTACATTTTCCTGGCCCCATGACACTGGGAAAATGACTTTAATCCTCTGAGCCTCAGTCTCTCATTACATATGGGGGTTATGTTATTAATTACCTCATAGTGCCGTTGCAAAGATTAAATAAACTCTTAAAGCACCTAGAATAGGATCTAATCTCTGCTAAGTTTTCAGTAATGGTGGCTATTATATGAACATTAAAATATGCTCAAGTTATGTTTCCCTGTGATTCAGCTGAGTTCGCTCTTCTCGGTGTATTGATTGGTGGAAATAATCACACCAAATCATGTTCAGCTGACCCTTTGAAAAACATAGAGAAAACATCAACCAGCAGACTTGATAGAAACACAACAAAAGCCATTCTCAACTGTACCTTGGGGAAATAAGCCAACAACCGTGCCTAGCTGAGC
>NW_012136969.1:3405432-3406489 GCF_000956105.1 Propithecus coquereli | reverse complement strand
TCCTGAGAGGCATTCCTCAGAATTACATTTCAGTTTTAGCCTCATATTTAGGTTGAGGAAACAACTCAAAAATCCCCAACGTGACATCTTAGAGTTGATGTAGGTCCCCCAAACTGTGAAGAAGATAAGAAATTGCACCTACTGCACAGATGTATGTTCCGTGTTGAATTTAATATCACATCTACTATACGCTCAGAGGACATTCTCCAATTTTTAATTATTTTCCAAAATCTTTGTTCCTCCTCCCATTGCTGACAAGAGTGTTACTTACGTAGCAGAATTAACTGGTAGCTTTCTGCCATCTCACCCAATCTACAGAAGGCTGGTACACAGCTTCTGGGATTTTGTTTTTGTTTTTCCAGTTTATTTATGTTCATGACACTGTACCAATTGTCTGAAAATTAGCCCTCTGTGTTTCACATTAGCAGTACTGGCATGGCATACATTAATCATAATTAATGAAATATTGTTAACCCTCATTTATTTGTATAATTGCCACTTTTACTATTCTCAGATAATGCTTCCCAAAGCTAGTGATCATGCTCATGATAGAGCCACATCCTGTTGTTTGTGACCAAAGACAGGTATCAAGAGGGAAAAGCAATTGAAATCAAACTTCTGTCCTATAGACAAACTCAAAAGTGTATACACTTATCAATACTTCAGTTGTTTTATAAAATGCAAAATAAGTAACCAGTATTTACCACTGGACAGCAGAAATTCTAAGTTTGATATAGAAAACATGAAAATTCTTTTAATCGGTTACTATGTGCTTATTACCACAGTTGGTGCTTGTCAATCAAAATAAGTAGTTTCTGGAAGCTCCATGGATGCTTCTTTACAATGTGGCTGGAGTAATCATGTGAAAACCACGTCACACTGAACGCCCAAGCAAGTGTTTACATAGACAAAGAACATGGACAATTGCCATCATGGCGGGAAGCAAAGCTGTCTAGTGTAGCACTTACGAATGTGAACGAGGGCCCAGGTGGGCGGGGCTCACCTTCCACTCGGCCGATTCATAGCAGTGTGGTAAGTCACTGTGCCATGTTTCCTC
>NW_012136969.1:3378741-3404197 GCF_000956105.1 Propithecus coquereli | reverse complement strand
GCTCTTCTCGGTGTATTGATTGGTGGAAATAATCACACCAAATCATGTTCAGCTGACCCTTTGAAAAACATAGAGAAAACATCAACCAGCAGACTTGATAGAAACACAACAAAAGCCATTCTCAACTGTACCTTGGGGAAATAAGCCAACAACCGTGCCTAGCTGAGCCTTGGAGAAACATACCTAAGCCTTTTTTTTTAATCAAAAGATATCTTATTCTGTGGGTGTTTCAAAGGCTGAATTATAAGAAAATTTCTTAAAGCAATGATATATTTTGTTTGGTTGAGTCTGGAAGGGCTGGGCTGTGCCTGAAATATCTAACATAGATATTTAATAAATAAAGGATAATCGACAATCATGTATCAAAGGAATAAATTAATTTAATAACTTTCAATTGAATATCTAACTCTAGATGTTCTTAGTGTCTAACTCTATGCTATGTGCAATGAGATCCAGAAAAATAATTTATTTCCTTTGTTTATAAGAATTTTGCAGTGTTTTTAGAGATGCAATCTTTTCTAGATACAAGTATGAGATAAGGTAAGTGCCATTGGTGTTTGGAAAGGGAGAGCTTCCTATTGGCTGAAATGGTTGAGGGGAGTTTTGTGTATGGAAGGGGACATTGGGTCATGTAGCCTAAAAACAGGCAATGCTCATCTTCTAGGTCTGAAGAGGTTAATATGGGAGTTATCATTTCTGAAAGCATGTGCTTGGGATAGGCATTGTTTAAATTGCGTAGGCAAGTATATGAGTTTCCTTTGGATTCAATTCTTTCAACAAATATTTATTTGATGATTTGTTGATCATCAGTGTGTGCCTGGCAAAAACACATCATGGGCAGTTTATGGTTTTCTCAGAATTGGACAGTTGAACACTTCATGCCGCGTGGGGAATCTGCTTTATGTATGGAAGCTTTATATCCCCATATTCATAAATCGGAATGTCCTAGTACATGAATAAGTGGTCATGGTTATGATGACAACAATTTTTAAGGAATATCACTGTTTAGTTATCTACTGGAGTTCACTTTAAGTCATTACGTCATTAATGGTGGGCTTTATGTTTCCAGTTTCCATATCCTTTAAAAAGATATTTAAAATAACATTTTTAAACAAATGTTCTTACTGAGTAGATCAAAATCTTATCATTTTTAAAACAGTTGCAAATATAGGTCTACCAGGGCTTCTATATCTCATAGTCTAAGCAGCAACTACAAAATTCAAATTCTAAAATCACAGAATCATATAATTCTCTTCTGAGAGTAGAAGCCTCCATTTTTAGTAAGATATCTAAAATAAGCAGGGAATTTCTTTAATGCTGGGGGCCAATAACCTATTCCTCCCCCAGCCAGAAAAAAAAATATTTTAAAGATTTATAACTAAAAAGCAAAAAAGAAAACTAGCTTCTTGTTCTCTCCCTCTTCACATAGAAATATTGACCCTTCCATCCAGAGCCAGATTAAAGGTGGTGTGACATCCCCTCCACCTTCCCATCCCCCCACCCAAAACCTTCCTACTCAAAGCGTGACTCCTGGACCAGCCGCATCAGTAGCTCATGGGACTTTGTCAGAAATGAAGAATCTCAAGCCCTGCCCCAGACCTACTGAATGAGAATTGCTGAATCTGCTTTCAACATAATTTCCAAGAGAAAGATATGCACATGAAAAATTGAGAAGCACTTCTCTAAGGAACATTAAAATATTACTGAACTAATCTGAAAAAAAGTGCCAGTTAGCTCAGCCCTCCATCCTCAGTTCCATTCACAGCCAGAGACATGTAAATTGGTCCTGCCGAACAGGTGGGAATAGAGCTTTCAAGATGAAGCAACAAAGGATTCCTAACAGGTGCTGACATTCCCTCTTCCTCAAATAAATATTGAATATTCATTCTGAAGATACAGTTTAAAGAGCTGGCAAATTGCTTTCTTACCTAGGTCACCAACATGAGACTCTGTAAGGGCTTCCTTCTCATCAACTGTTTCTTTTTTAAAATTAAAGTCTGAGATATAAATGCAACCCGATAAGTGCAATGAACAAGGAACTAGATCATGATAAGAGGAGAATCAGAAAGACTGAGGAAGAAAGAAGTACTGGGGAGGTTGAGAGAAATGGAGGAAGCCAGCAGAGTTGCGGCCAGCAGCTTCCTGGAATCTCTGCTTCCTTATATCTTTACATTCCTCTTAGACAGTCTGTCCCTTGAACCCACCCTGGGCAAGGCCTTCACGTTTCAGGATGACCAAGCAAAGCTGGAAACAGGACCCTAAGCCAGGGACATTCATTTATAACACATTTTCTAAAGCAAATGAAATTAAATCCACTGTGACTATAACTGGAGTCATTCATCCTTTAATCGATATTGAAGTTTAAAAATATTGGAATTGAAGGGCATCTTTTAACTTGGGATGATTAATAATAAAAAGAAAATCAAAGAGGATCTAGTTTATAGTTGTTGCCTTTTTGTGGTTATTAGCCACACACTAACAATTCTTTGTGGAAAAGAGGGAGTAAAGCCACGGCTTGAACATGGGTTCCTGCTCTTGTGTGAAAGCAAACATATGGAAATTCAAATCCAGTATCATTGGCTGACTCAGTCAATCACTATGATGAAGGCTGGGGAGGCTAATATAAAAAAACTAAATATAATCATGTAATCATGAGGAAAGAAAATATAAAAAGGGCCCTAATAATTTTGGTGTGCTGATAAAGGTTTAACAACTGGCTCTTTGGGAGAAAAAAGCTATAACTGTAGCATTTGTCAATTTCCATGACATAAATGCTCCAAACATGGTGGGTTTCAAGCTACCAATGTTATGTTGATATTGAGCGCAGAGTTTGGAAAAGATGCACACAATTGGTTCTCTGGAACCCAAAAAAGCCACTGTAGCACACCCTTGCAAATAACTAAATGTACAGATTTTTCTACACATCAACAGACTTGGCAACATTTAACTTTGGTCCAGATAGTATTTATTCATACGATGAAAAGTGTAGTGGTCCTACTGTTAATCTTAATGAATCAAACATTGTAGGGCCAAAGTTTAAACTTTGGAAGAAGCATGAATTTAAGTCTAACTTCTCATTTTTTCATTTTCAGCATATCAGAAAAAGCCTTCAAATTGCACTTTTATGATATCCTCCTGCACATCAATCACTCTTATGCCAATGTTTTTAATAGCTGTTAAAGACAGGGAACTACTCTGTATGGCTTATGTTTTGCTTTCTTGGATACTTCCCCTGAGTTTCTGTCCCAACATGGATGTAGTCATGAATTCCGAGGAGACACATGAAGGAATGGCCATGAATATGTATGCTTTGGGGTACTTCATCATAATTTTTGGCAGTAATATTCTTCAGGATCAGCATATAGATTACAGTTAAGGTAGTTGCCTCAAAAATAATTTTAAGCAAGACTTTTTTATAGCATATATAAAACAACCTTATAAAGTTATTTGTCATAGATGATGTTTTAATCACATAATAGAAAATAATGTTACTTATGAGTAAGGTTTAAAAAACAAGAAATTACAAAACCCTGTTGCTACACATTGCGCTCGATGAATAAGACAAAAATCTGTTTTGCATTTATTATGATATATGTGAAGATGAGATTTCTCATTTAAAGGAGTGTCTTGTTAGCATTTACTTATACAGTATATCTCAATCTTTCACATATATATTAATGATAACACAGAAGACAACTCACAAGGCCATTAGAAATTAAGGCTATCACATAACCTAATGCTAAATTCTGGGAGAAACTAATAATAGCTATAAGAAAGATAAGATTAATTTAGAAAATTGACCAAAGCATCAGCTCATGGCATTAACCACCTTTGCTTTAGGGAAAAAAAAGACCATGCAAAATAAGGTAGAAAAAATCTACCATAAGCCTTGCAACATAAAATGTTTTCTAAACAGACATGTAGGACCTGCTCCAAGAAATCATCCCTCTAGAATGCTTAGAACCAGTGTGGAATGTGAAGTCTTCTGAACTCCTGAAACCACTCCTTTCCACCTCCATAGGCATTATGGTACATCCTTTCAGAGTCTGTAAATCCTGTAAAAATAACTAAGCAGGAAATGAGAGGACAGGGTTAGGAGTGAGCACAATTGGAAATGGCGTGGAGCAATCTAGCTAATTTAATCATAGTTTTTAGTATTCTAGAAGATCAGGCAATGAAGGAGAAGCCCTCACTGGGTTCATGTCTGGTAGCAAATGGGAATTTATCTAGAACCTGTGTACATGAATCTTCCCTCCTCCAACAAGAGATCTGAGAAAGGGATTTGATCTCTGCACAGAAAGAAGCGCATAGTCCAAACTAATTACCCTATTTGTTGATAAACACTTACGTGATGGTTAATTTTGTGTGTCAACTTGACTGAGCTGAAGGATACCCAGATAGCTGGTAAAACATTATTTTTGTGTCTTTGCGAGGGTGTTTCTGGAAGGAATTAACATTTCAATCCGTAGACTGAGTAAAGATGCGCCCTCACCAATGCAGGTGGGCGTCACCCAATCCATTGAGGGCCTGAATAGAACAAAATGGTGGAAGAAAGACAAATTTGCTTTCTCTGCTTCAGCTGGGACATCCATCTTCCGCTCTCAGATGTTGGAGCTCCGGGTTCTTGAGCCTTCAGGCTCTTGTTCATACTATTAGCTCTCTTGGTTCTCAGACCTCAGTCTTGGACTAGGACTATATCATCAGCTTTCCTGGGCCTCCAGCTTGCAAATGCAGATTGTGGCAGACTGTGGGACTTCTCAGCCTTCAGAATCACATGAGCCAATCCCTCACAATAAATCTCAATCTTTCTGTCTCTCTCTCTCTCTCCATATATATATAGATGTATAGATTTATATATACACACACGTGCGCACGCACACACACACCCACACACATATACACATACACTATTGGTTCTGTTTCTCTGGAGAATCCTGACTAATGCAGTCTAGATGTCATATTTACCAAGGATGAGTAAAAAATATGTAAATATGGAACAAAACAAAATATAAAACTACAGAAGAAGAGGGAAAGGCAACATCCACAAGGCCCAGAGACAAGTATACCTCTATGATATTATCAATTGCAAGGTCTGAAAGAAAATTCCAGAAAATTTCAGTAAAATATAAAAGATATGTCATATATGAAACAAAACAATGAGTCACTTTTAAAAGTTGAGATGAGAGGAACAGGGGTTATGGATGAGATAATGAGGAATTGGAAAAACACAATAGCAGAATTTAAGGCCACATTGAGAAAGTAAAGAACAAAACCAACACTGCAGAAAGTGGAAGGGGTGATGTGGGTAACAAATTTGAAAAGCCTTCTCAGAATGCAGGGGACAAAAGCAAATATATGTAAGTAATGAAAGAGGCTATGATACATAGGGAAGAAAGATAATGGAAAAAAGTTCAGATTTTTAGTGATGTTTTGTGATAGTAAAGGAGAAACCAGACAAACCAAATTTCATGAAGAATAAATCAGAATTAACAAAGAAATAATCAAGACTATAGTTTAACAAAATCCTTGAGCTTAGAAAAGTTAAGTGTGCACATTTTTAAAAGAGTTCCTCAAACCGGAGAAAAATCAGGTAAAAAAACACAACCTCTGGGCAAACCTGACAAAATTTTGAGAAACCAAGATAAATAAACTTTTAAAAATCTTATAAGCATTGGAACAAGATTACCTCTACTTGAACAAACTTACCTATAGAGAATTATTTTCCAATGTGTTCCCCCAAAAGATTTTTGAGACTAGGGTTGGTGAGCCCAGGAAGCACCTGTAGGGGTGAGACCACGAAATAAGGGAGCATAAGGAATCATTAAAGTTACTTTTATTGAGCTGATTTCAGCTGTGGGCAACTAAGGTTCAATCCTAACGAATACAAAGCACAATTCAGCATTATCCTACCCCAGGGGTGAGGAATCTGAGACATTGTATCCAAAACTGCTATCCATCTCTGGCTAAAAAGTGATTGAGGGAGACTGGCACTTCAGGCCAGTCCACGTGCTGAGAGAAGCCCTCAGCAGAAAGGCACAGATGCTTGCAGTAAGTAGTACACTGTTGGCAACACTAAAACGGTGAATACTTCGTCTATGTGGGAGGGCACTGAAAATATCTACTTGCATTTATCAAGAACCTAGTTATCCTAAGACTTCCCTTGTACAACTACAACAACAAAAAAATGCTAGAAAGCAGTGAATTTATGTCAGCAAAGTTTTAAGGAGAAAATAATGTGTATCAATAATCTGATATCAACTCAGACTTTATGGATCATTTATGGGTAGTTGCAACAGCAAGACATCTTCATATGCAAGACCTCAAAAACTGTATGGCCCATGGACCTTATCTTTAAAAAAAAATTAGTTGAAGATTTCTGTATAAAAATAGCATTTAATTGTACATATTTAACTCCCTTCCCTCCCAAATTCCCTTTGAAATTTCAAAGCAGAAAAAAATGTTCATCCTCAGCATACCCCAGAAAATAAGTCCATTCATCAGCCAGAAGCTTCAAGGCACAGCAATTTCTATAAGGTATAGTAAAAATAGGATCTGGCTGAGGAAATTACTGAGCACGGCAAGGTTCAATGCATGCATATTTAAAATATGTGGAGTAATTACTCAAGAAGAGACCCAACGCGGGACAGCTTCTGAAATGACTCCCAGTGATCTCTGCCTTTGGTATTCAGTCCCTTGTGTGAGCCCCTCCCCATGTACATGTGTGTGTGCTCAACATTGTGACTTGCTTCTAACGAACAGAATACAGTAAGACTGACAGCACTCCACTTTGAGATTAGGTGATGAAAGACTGTGACTTCCCTTTTGCTAGTCCTCCCTCTCTTGCTGTTGCTCTTTCTTGCCCCCTCACGTGCTCACGCTGCCCTGTTGTGAGATGCTCTATGGAGAGACCCACATGGCAAGGAAGTGAGGGTGGCCTCTGACCAACAGTCAGTGGGGATCTGAGGCCCTCAGTCCTACAACTCTTGAGGAACTGACACCTGCCAACAACCATTTCAGTCAGCTTGGAAGTGGACACTTCCCCAGTGGAACCTTGAGGTGAGACTGCAGCCTCAGCCTACACCTTGCCTGCAGCCTGTGAGAGACCCTAAAGCAAGGGACCCAGTTAGGATGCCCAGATTCCTAGTACTCAGAAACTCTGAGATAATAAATGTTGTTTTAAGCCATGAAGTTTCAGAATAATTTGTTGCAAAGCAGCAGATAATACAGCCAGAACCCCTCCTAAGGTAGAAATTCAGGACTTGGAAATAAGGCTGGGTCATCAGAAAGCAGGGGACAAGTTGAACAAATTTAAGTTCTGTCATCAGTGCCCACACCAACTTTCCTTGAGAATGAGCGGTGTTCTCAGTGGTGGAAGTGTTACCACCATGAGCTCCCAATCATAGTGGTCACACCCATTCGACATCAGCTTCGGACCCTCAGCCACTTTTAGGCTGGTGTCTATAGTGTACCAAGAACAGGGCAGTGGGAGTGGTCATGCTTCACGTGAAAGCAATAAAGGTGTGCATTTTCTGGAAAGAAGGTAAAGAAAAGCAAACTAAAAATCAGTCTGCTTTCTGTTACCACCATGCACTGGCAACTCTAAACAATGTCAGGGCAACTCCTCCCAATCAGGGCAGAGAGCTCTCCCCGCCTCCCCTCTGGTGCATCACTGACTGCCATGACAAAGATTGTACAAATGGTTGGCAGAGCTAGACTCCCTGCTGTGCACAGCCTTCTTGATAACTCCATCTGCACTTTTTATCAAAAATTGGATCTCTCACCCAGCGCAGATGCCTCCACAGATCAGAGCAGCAAGAAAGAACAGGAGCAACAGCAAAGGTGATGTCAGGCCCTGGCTGAAAGCAAATAAGACTCTTGGGATTGACTTCCAGGAGTGCACCAGTGCCCTATGCACAGAGTGACCACTTGTGTTCACCTGTCAGGGGTAGTGATCATTCTTATTTATTCAACAAATATTTACTGAATGCCCAACTTGAGCCAGATACTGTTCTTGGACTAGGGAATCCAATAATTAACAGACACAAATAATTGCCTATGTGGAATTTATATTCTAGTGGAAATAGACTAGCATAAATAAATTAACAAGTAAAATATACATCAGATGATGATAAATGCTACGAGGAAACTTGAAGCCAGAAATGGGAGATAGAACTGTGCCAAGATGGGTTTTGCAATTTTAAATAAGGTGCTCAAGGAAGGATTCATAGAAATAGGAGACATTTGAACAAAGACCTGAAAGAGGTGAAAGAGAGAGCTATGTGGCTATCTAGAGAAAGAACAATCCGGGTAGAAGGATAATCGAATGCAAAACCCCTGACAAGGTAGTATCCTTGGAGCGTCTGAGAAACAGCACAGTTGTGAGGTGGGGAGGGCTGGAGTAGAGTGAATAAAGGGGCAATAGTAGGAGATGGGGTAAGGGGGCTGGGTAATGACTTTTGTTTCTCTTCCTCTCCCAAATCTTCTGTCAACTCCTCTCATCTGTGGAATCTAAAGTAGAAGCCTGCTGGCAAAGGATTCTGGAAAATAAAGTTCCAGGCTTCCAGCCCCTAAGATACTGAGAACATAGGTGGACAGGAAGAGTGCTAAGTATTAATACCAACAGGCAATCTGGCACGCTAACTTTCCCCCACCTTCCCTCCTAGGTTCTGAAGATAATATTCTCAAAAATACTTTCTAAGACCTTACAACTTTGACATAACCTGGAAGAATGACCTGATTTCTAGTTCAATTCTACTAGGCCCCTTAACCTCTCTGAATCTCAGTTTCCTAATCTGTCAAGTGGAGATAATAATATCTATATCTCAGAGTCATGCAGATTTAATGATTCAGTTCATATAAAGGACTCATCCCAGTGTCTGGCATACTGCAAATAAATAGTAGCTATGGTTGTTATAGATGGAAAATTAAGGGACCTATGGGTCCTAACTCTGGCTCCACCACCCATTAGTTTAATGATGGCAAGTAATTTTTTTTTTCACTTCTGTGAACATCTCTTCCCTAATCTTTAGAATGAGAATGACACGACCTACCTTCCAGTTATTTTAAGGATTAAATGAGATAATAGAGAGATGATACTTGTGTTGGCACATTAAGTTCTCAATGAATAGTAATTATTATGATTATCTAAGAAATCAAGGGGTTGGATTTTCTTCAGATTTCCTTCCCATCCCAACAGGCCTTGGTACTGTCAGCAGTTGAACAATGTAGGACTTTTGTAATCTACCTCTTTCAGAATTTGTGGAATTTACAAATCTTATTTCCTCTTAAGTAAATGTCTATCTGACACACTGTGGCCATAATGCAAGAAAATTAGAAATGCATGTCTGTCCAATCACCTGTATGCCCCCTACCCTGGTCCCTGTGCAGGAGCTAATGTCGAGAGGTAGGAGTCTCACAGGAGGTGATCCAGGCCCACTGGACTTCATGGGCCAGATAAACTCCCTCCATCCCTTTCTCATTTACCTACCACCTGGCCTCCTGTTCTCACCTGAAAGGGCAACTGCAGACACGGGCCCCATTTTCTGAGGCTATTTCAGCTGATAAACCCAGCACCTGGGGCTTGGCTGTCACAGACCAACTCAAGGCCAAAATCAGTGAGAATCAAGCAGCCAACTGGCCGCCAACCATGCTGCTTCCCAGAGTCCCAGCCATGGCCCTGGGAGGAGCGAGAACACACACAGCAGGTACCTGTTTCTCTCCACAGCAACCAGTCATGGCAATTTCCCAGAAATGGCCAAAACCAATGCTGAAAGAAAACTATTGAAGGGGCAATGGAGTAAATGAATGAGAAGGCCCAGATATAAGTACCCTGAGTTCTTGGCCAGAATGGAGAGTCACTGGTTCAAGGCCATGTTGACATACAGCTGACACGGGAATGTGGAGCAGTTCTCACCACGACCCTTTACAGTAATGGTGAGGAAACAAGCTTGAAGCACACTCCATCTGAACACGTTCTCAGTAGCAACCAGCTAGTTAACCTACAAATAAATAATTCTTACTCTTCCTACCCCTCCATGAATCACTCAAACAATTTTTCTTAGAGGAAGAACCAGGCGTGTGGACAACCGTTTCTCTCTCCACTTGCCCCTCTCGAATTTTTAGTGTTCATTTATTTATTCATTTATCCATCCAACCCATAATTATTGAGTACACACTATGCCTCAGCTCAGAACTGAAAATGTAACAAGAACATGACCTGATTCAGCCCTGGCCCTCAAGAAGCTCTCATTTCAGGGAAGGAGACAAATAAATTAATCCACAATTATACCCTGATAAATACTGTGGGAATGAAGGATGTGGCAAAGGATGCTAGAGGAAAAGCATGAAAATCAGAAAAGAAGTGAGGAAGGCTCTAGGAAGAGCTCCACTGGGACTGAGTCTGAAAGGATCTGCAGGAGTTAGCAAGTTAGAAAGGCAGAGAGGTGGGAGTGTTGGTGGTTAGTATCAGAGATGGAATTCTAGGCAGAGGGAACAGCAAGCGGGGAGGCACGGTGTGTCCTATGTCCTGCAAGTAGCTCAGTGGGACAGGGAGTGTGGGGGGAGATGAGGTTTGAGCTACAAACTACAGCCAGAGCCTGGCAAGTCCTAAGCCTGAAGGACCTTGCTGAAGCCATGGACAAGAATAATACCACCTATGGTGTGTAGTGTGAGAAACACAGTCCAAGCACCAAGACCTGCAATGGACGTGGTTATTTCTCAATTCCCTATTCGACTCCATACAACAAACTGCACCACACTAGAGCTCCCCTACTTTTTATCCTCCCTAATACCTGCACCCTCCCTCACCCAGTTACCATCTCCCTCTCTACATTTTCTAATGTCCTCAGTTGTCATTCATACAGAGAAAGAAGAATAAGAATTGTCAACTCTTTATGTTTTTGAATGACAGCAGGACTTCAGACACAATTCTGCTCTAGAGAACCCTTTTATAGTGGTGTAATCATCTGCAATAGGTCTGTGTAACACACTGGTCATAGAAGGTTGCTGACGTTTAAAGACGAGAGTGTAAACTGTATTTTAACCTCTATGTGTTGCTAATTAAGCATTTTTCACCAAGTCAGTGAGCAGACGGTTTCCCAGACTTTACAGCCTTTTGTTTTAGTGCTGCCTTGGTAGGAATCCTGGCAGAAAATGAGCCTGTTGTTTTTGCTTAGTCGTCCTTGCTTACAGGACAGACTCGATAGATTGTTCTCACGGAACGTTTTCAACTTAAGGTTTCCGACTCCTTTTGGCCAGGGAAGCCCTAAGTTTGATCCTCTGAACTTTAACAGCATGGAAATTTCTTTTTTATTGGATTTCTTCTAACTAATCATTCTGCTGCTACATATTGTAATTCTTTGCCCAGGGTGTCTTCTGGAAGGAAATGCTGACTCTCGTTTCTCATTTAAGGACTGGACACTTTCCTGTCCATCATGATGAAGGACTCCCAGGTACATCTCATTTCTACTGGAGCTGAGCAGCTCCATCGTCATGGTAACACCATGGAATGGCAGGAAGAAGGTGCAGAGGACCCATGCTGACATCCAGGGCCAGCTGCATGGGTGTATGGCCTGTGCATTCACTCAAGGCCCTGCATTTAGAAAGGCCTGACACTTGGCTTAATGCTCTGCTGTCATCGCCTTGAAATCACCAATAATTTAACAAGGGACCCCACATTTTCATTTTTCCCTGGGCCCAAAAATTATGTAGCCAGTCCTGCCAACATTATAATCCCTTTTGACAATAAGAATCAGCCTTGGTGTTCCATTAGGTCTGTGGCAGTGGCAGCAAAGCCAGTTCACATCCTCCTTCCATCAGTCCCATGGCTGCATACCTGGTAAACCAGATTTCAGAAGTCCGGAGGGCAGAGAGCACCATCACACTGGAAGAACCTGGAAAGACGAAACCATACTCAGTTGAATACCACCAGGTACCACATGCAACTTCTTTGCCAAACTTCAGCATCGTTCACGATAATAAAGACAAAATTATCAAGGTGCTGAGAGTTTCCCCATAGCTATACCCAGCTCCAGGCATAACTTCCATCAAGCTAAGGAACATTCCCTATAGAGAGGTACTTGAATGATCAAAAAAAGAATTACAACTCACAGCAATCTGGATCTGTTTTCAGAAGTGTAAAGACAGATGCCTCCTCGATTACACCTTTTGTTCATGTAAATGCTGTTAAACTAAAACCCAGATTAACAAAATAATGCTCTGTTTTTTTCTATTTAGTCCAAGAACACCTGGCTTGTTTAGAACAGAAACCCGAGAGGAAGGCATCACTCCAATTGTGGAGAGTTTTTATGTCTAATCTCTTTATTCATTTAGATTTTATCCAAAGGAGTAAAGCTGTTATACTGGATTTCACTTGCAATCATGTGATACTCAGTTGCCAAGGATATCAATTTGCCTAAAATTCTGGCTACAAAAGAAAAGGAGATGTCTGTGTATACATACATACATACATACATATATATACATAATATACATTTATAATATCTTTCAACTAGTATAGCATCATTTTAGAATACTGATTAAAGTTTGCTTAGTTAAAATATTTTAAGGTGATGGATGTCCCAAGTGTACTGATTTGATCTTTACGAATTATATGAATGTATTAAATTATCACATGTACCTCAAAACTATGCACACCTATTATGTATCAATTAAAAATTGTTTAAAAATATATACACATAGTATGAAAAAAGAACCTGTTATCTAATTGACTTTAAGATTTTGATTATGTGTTGAAATTATATTTTTGACAGATTAAATAAGATATACCACTAAATTTTAAAAATATGTATGCTGTTAACAATGGAGGCAACGGCATACTGGAGATGCTTCATTGGCTCTCAAGTGCCGAGTGTACACGGCTCTTCCCAACTGCACATTCAGTGATGGCACGTTGGTATCTTAAAGTCAGCCATGAAGGGAGTACTTACATCATGGCGTCATGGTGACACATGCTACAAACCAGGGCACTTTTCCCCTGGAGTTCCATATACCAACACACCACTCTTTAGAGCTGACTGTAAAGAGTTCTAAAAATTGGAAATTGTGAAAATTAAGATATTGTAGATCCAAGTGATTAAAAGAAAACTGATGAAAAATGATTAGAGTAAGAGTTTTAAATCCACATAAAAGAAAAGAGAAGGCTGGAAGAATAACATCTAATTCCATCAGCTCCCACCTGTTGCTGGGGACCATTTTCCAGGGAGATAGCCCAAGATATACCAGTTACATCCTTCCCCATATGCTGAGCAATATTGCACCTGAAAATGCAGTGAGTGAGTATGTGTAGTCTATATTGGGATTGGAGCTACCCAATGTCATGAGTACAAATCATAAAAATAAATAGCTACATAAAATTATATGTGCCTTTGTTTTCTCAACGTCAATACTATTAAACACAATTTTATTAATATAAAGATGGGGACAATTAAAATGATTAGAACTCTATTTAATTATCTCATTTTGCTTAAATGTATAAAAATAACCTTAGCATCATATATAACACAGAGGAAAATAAACTGATTAAAACTGAAAAGGAAAGTTGCCATTTTTTTCACATCAAATATAATCACATGAAGGAACCGCTTCCCAAAAGGGAATTACGAGAAATTAAACACAGAATTTATTGCTCAGCTGTCTGTGGCTGCATAAATTTATGGCCAAAGGGAAAACTGCACCAGATGTATTTTGTAGGGAGATAGGGGTCCACTGCACTTCATCCATGCTAGTAAAAATCTTACAGGAATAATCCAGCCAATTTTATTTCATCATTTCGGCTTTTAGATATATCACTAACCACCCTCCACAGCCCCACCAAATATCCAACATTTTATTTTTTATTGACTTATATCTTTCTGTAATTCTTTAATGAAGGAGAGCTAGAGAGAGGGATAGAGAATGTTTATAAGAATTTTCAGGTCATATGTGTCATTTAGAGGGCTGTATATATCCTTGTTCTGTAATACAAATTAAAGACAGGAAATCTAAACAAAATCTTTTGGACCAGTGAGAACACAGAGAAGATGCAATGCCAGCGTAGGTTAAAGAGATTGCTTTACAGTGCTAACCACGAGTACTCTAGGGCTGATACTTTAGGACTATGTGCCCAGCACTGTGCTACATTAGCCCATTTAATCCTCACAACTACCCTATCTGGTGATTGTCTGTTATAGACTCCATTTTACAAATGAGGAAACTGAGGCACAGAGAGGCTAAGTAACCAAGAGATTGAGCCTGAGTTATAAAACCAGAAAGTCTAGTTCTAAACTAGAGTTCATGTGTCTGTGCTCATAACACCTATACCTGGCTGCCCAAACATGAAGATACCTGCCCTGAGAAAGCCAAAGAGAAGAAAATATAAAACTACCAAAAAAACAATTTGGGGCAGGATTTTGTTGCTCTTCTTTCACAGAAAGTTAATCTTATATAAAGTACCATATGTATATACGTATGTTTCTTTTGAGAAAATTTTTCTACCTTCCCAGACTTAACTCTCATTTATCCCCTTGAAAAGACTTTCTCTTCCCCACCTCCTGATACAGCCAGGATCCAGCATACAATGTTGCTGATGAAATAATTTTTCAATGAATGAATCCATCAATTAACCAGTCAGCTAATGAGTGCCATAACAGCTACAGCATTCAACTTAGCTGGAATTGAACAATGCTTGATGGGGTTTGTTATTTTAATAATCCTGGGTGGTCTCAGAGCATTGGGATAAGCTTTGAAGCTTTGTAGACTAGAGCTGTGAAGATGTAGTATGAATAGAGAAACAGCACTGAGAAAGATAAAGTCTTTAATGATGTGCCAAGGATATACACCAAGCACGCAAGACTGTTCACAACACTTAACTCATTAATTCTTATAACGATCCATTTGGTAGATGAGAAAATGGAGGCTCAACATATAAAGCAATTTGCCCAAAGTCACACCAGCAAATGAATGGAAAACTGAGGGCATGAGCACAATTTTTCTAACTCCAAAGCTCTTTTCACTACCATCCAATATTTCAGGTAAGTGCAGGAGCAGAGCAGGGGTGGAGGAGGAGGAGAGAGACTAAAGTGAGAATAAGATGAAATTTAGCCAAGAGATCACCTTTATCCATGAACCTCAGTTTCTACTCTAGTTTGCCCTAGAAATATCCGGCCAATTATTTTAATCCCCCAATTCCCTTAAAATAAGAATGACCCAGTTATCACAGTCCTCCAGACAGGAAAGTCAGGGCTGACAGCCAATTAATTCAGGGCTTCACTCTGTGCTGGCAGGGGCTCCCATAGGGAGATAGCCTCAGCGGAAGTTCTTTTCCACCTTCTGAGTTGGAGGTAATTGCCCCTGTATGGGAAATTCTAAACCTCGGTGCCCTTAGGCAGCAATCTGACCACTCATTTGCAGCCTCTTGGCGTTAACCTGGCAGCTGCACATGCCCTCTGAGCAGTTACAGCTGTCTGGTGGGACACTTGTTCCTCCTAATTGAAGGTGATGGGCAAGGGGCTGGTGGGGAAATATTGGCAGAAGTTCCTCTAATGTCTTGTGATTGGACAAAAACTCACGAGGAGCCGCAATGAAAAGGATATTCTGCCTGCAGTAGCGTTCCTTCAGAGAACAACCACGTTGAGGTGCGATAAGTTGGAGACACCCAGCAGAATCTGAGGATAGGCAGTACAGAAATTCCTTTAGAAAAGAATTCCTAAGGAGAAAGTATAAAGAAGTGAACAGTGCAATGTGCTCTCTTCATTGATAATACTATACATCTGCAGCATTCGCAACCTTCTCCTGCAGTAGCATTCACAACCCTCTCCACCCACCCTACCCCCACTTTCTAGTAATTGGTTTAATGGGCACTAAAAGCATGATGAGGAATGTAGCATACTCAATTTATTACTATAGCTCATTCCATAGATAGCAAGCCCACGCCTTACATGCTGCATTGAATATATATATAGGTTACATTTAGAGATCAATATCACTTGACTGCAATTTGATAAGTGCTTCTAATTTAATTTCTAGCTATGGCATTTACTTAATCAAAACTTTGGCAATGAGAACCCATTTGAACACAATATGCAATAAGCAGATTTGGAAAAGAGTCAGGGGAATTACAAGGTGAATAGTAAGAAACTTAAATGAATGATTTAAGTTCACTATAACCTGAGTAAAAAGTTTATGTCTTTAAAAATAAAATTCACAAGCAATTAACTATCCCATCACTGGAGGAAAATGTAAGACATTTTTATATGCAGGGACTCTAGGTATAAGATATGATCAAATCAGAAATGGCACCGCCAATATAAATAGTAAGATCTAATGGGAAATACCTTATTAACTAATCACATATAAATGATGTCTTTATGTTGCATCATAATCTGATACTTTTAATCACTTCAAACATAATTTAAAGTGTTTTTTTAATTTAAAAAAATCCTCAGGACGTTCTAAAGGCAGCTTGGAAATTGTTCTTAATATATCTAAAAATTACTCTAGGTGTCTAACTTAGAGGCTTCAAATAGAATTATTTTGTTATAAATGATCAAAATTATTTTTCCCATCGGAGCGCCATAATACAGCATAATTTTCCTCATTTTATATTTTAAAGGCTTTGTGTCCTCCTAATAAGAGCTGCACAACCACATATCATTTACATCAGCCCTTTTATTCGAAACTTTGGGCCTTTAAAAGAATATGGTTAAAGCAAGAAGAAAGAAAACAAGTCAATGATGAAAGATGAAAGACCAACACAGAATGTTCTGAATTTCAACTCAAATCTTTAAATTAGACTACCAAAGAAAAGTGTCCTTCACCTAAAAGAAAAAGAGCATAGCTTTGCCATGCCAAGTAGGGGGGCTTTCCTGGTGCTCCTTCCTCTAGGGCTGTTCTCTCTTTCCTTCCCCTCTCTCCAACATCCCAGGGGATCAGCAACTTTCAGAGCAGAAGTTGTCTAGCTCAAAACATAGTGTAGGGGAGATGGTCTGGGTACCCTGGAACTTTATAAGTGATTGCCTTGTGGACTCCTTCCCTTGGATTCAGGAAAGGGACCCATGTCATCCTCCCCTGCCCACTCCCCCAATCCACACACAGGTAGATGAGGAGAGAGCTTCTCTTTGTGAACACAGTGTTCCCCAAGAGGCCACCTCCTGTCCTCCCCAGGCCTTTTAATATATCCAGCTGGGAGAGGGCAAGCCCCAAAGACAGGCATACGGTACATGTGAATGATGGTCCTATGAACATAGAATATGGGGTACTTTTGTCCTTAGCTTTAGGCCTTAGGTGATTTCTACATTTCTGAGCCAACTGGGAACACCCTACTCAACACCTAGCAAAAAGCTCTTATATTGAAAACATCCTAAATGTTCATCTCTAGGGAAATAGGAAAACAAAACTAACATATTCAAATTACATAATATTGTGCTAAGAGGAATTAACTAGATCTATGTGTATCAACATGGAAAGATCTCAGAAACACAATGATGAATATAAAGTGAGACAGAATGAGAGATGCACAGTGTCTCTAACCTCAGTTTCCTCATCGGTAAAATGATGATTCATTCACTCAAGAAATCTTTATTGGGTGCCTTTCCAGGTACCAGGACCTGTTTTAGGTGATAGGGATATAACAACGAAAAATGAAATAAAAACAACTCTTCTTTCATAGAGGTTAAATTCTATTGGTATGAAACAGGGAGATAAACATTAAACAAATGATAGAGTTAAATTTATGGTAAGTCTGGTGATTTAAAAAAAAAACTATGGAGAAAAGTAAAACAGGGAAGAAAAATGTAGCATCAGAGGAAGAGGGATAGAAGTTTTGAAATAAGATCTCACTGGAAAGGTGACATTCCAGTAAAGACGTGAAGGAGTCAGGGGGAGACAACACACAGAGATTTGGGGCTGTTTATTGATGAAGCTTTCTCAAGCCTATTCTGATTAACATACATCCTTTTCCAGTGTAGATATAAAATATTCTCTGTTTTTATATATTGTCGGGTATTTTGGTGAGAATCTACTTTCTGGGGCTAAGGGGAGGAAGATTAAACCTGGAACTAATTTTATTTTGAATCAACATGTACCTTTTAAGGGATTAAGTAGGAAAAGAATTTATTGTTATTGAAGTATTCAGAAATAATTACGCCTAATATACCTGGTGCTGAAGCAAGAGAGTCAGTACTGAGAACTCTGATGTCGAGAACTTTCAGGAGGCTGAATGAAAGCATCTGGCTTCTTTCCTAAAGAACAATCTCATACAAGTCAAAATCTTACCAGCTTGCCTGTCAATACAAAGCTAACCGTAAAGTTAATAGCAGAAGAGATTCTGTGACAAATGGAAGAATATCAAAATTAATGTCTAGAAATAACTGCATGTGAAACCCAGCTTCTTAACTTAACGAACCTGTGATATGAAGCAAGAGAGCTCACTTCTCTGAGCCTCAGTTTCCACACTTGCAAATGGAAATATATTCCCACCTCTCAGGAAGTGAGAAAAAGAATATACCAATGTTTGTTCTACACCTTTCCCGCTGCTGGAGTCTAAGCTCTATGGAGGCAAAGAGCATGCGTGCCACATTAATCCCAGTGCCCCAGGACCTATCACATGCCCTCCTGGCACATAAAAAGTGCTCATTAAATTTTTGTGAACTAAATTAATGAATATATGACAATATCTGGAATAGTGTCTGGCACAGAAGAGATTCTTACACAATAAAATATCAGTTTCATCCTTTCTTTTCTTTCCTCCAACATTCTAGGGACTTTTCTCTGCCTAAACAATTTAACCCGGTCCTGTGCTAATAATCATGAATTCCAAAAGGTTTTTTTTTTTTTTCCTGTTTGTAAATTGACTTGTAAGTATTATAACAGAGAATCTTCACCAAAAACATGAATCATGCACTGAAAACGGACTCCTTTCACCATAGTATACAGACTTTGAGTCTCTCTTCCAGCTCTGGCATCCTAATATCCAGGTTGTGCCTCTTTAAAAGTCTTTTTTGTGATGTGAAAAAAGTGCATTGATCTGCTTGCCTCAATGAGGGCCCCCGTCCAGGTATCTTACTCCTCAGAGACTTACACTCTCTGCCTAAACCTGGTGTAAACCTGGTGTTTCACTTAAAATGTTCAGAGTCCAGGAGGGGTCAGCAGCTGGCTATCACGGCCTCCTGACCAGGGACCAAGATGAACTGGCTAGAGGTACAAAGTGGGACCACCTGCTACCTCTCCATGGCTTGCATGGCATCCCAGAGGTAGGAGGTGGGGAGTGCAGCTACTAATACCTCTGGAGATCTAAGCTGTTTTTTAAAGGAAAGAGACTGAAGAGGAACTGCAGGTGTAGCAAATGGTATGAACAGAAGCTAGGTAGTATAACGTTTAAGTAGATTCTGAAGTCGGACTTGATTCAAACTCCCAACTTCACTAACTTTTTACATTACGTTGGCAATTGCTTAACCTGTCTGTGCCTCAGTGTCTCCTCCTGTATGATATGATACTAACAGCCAACATCTACTGAGCCCACCCTATGGTTTAGGCACTGTTAATACATACCTGCATTAAACCCTCACAATAGCCCAGTGAGGTGGATCCTAGTATTATTAACATCTTCATTTTACAAATAAGGAAACAAACACCTGGAGCAGTTAGATTACCTTCCCAAATTCACAAATGGATTACATTACCTGCCCAAGTTCAATGCCCAACCAGCCGGCACTTGCATTGTGAGGACTAAATTAGATGATACGTACTGAGTGCTTACAATAGTGTCTGGAATATCATCATGTTTTGGGAGGACAATGAATAGAACCACATGGCCAGAAATAAGGGATCATGAAGTTCCCTAGGCAGTGGGGCTGGTTAATAAAAATGGAAGAGTTTTGGATTTTGTACTACGAGGCTCGGGAAGCAATGAAAGTTGAAGCAGATGAGGGGAAGTCAGCTAATTAAGAGACCATGGCAATGATTTATATGTGAATTGATAACAGCCTAAAACAGCATGATGGCTCAAAGAACGAGAAGGCAAAAGCACATGAGAGAAAGGGGGCTATTGAGAAGGGTGACTATTTGGAAGGGCCACCAACAGAGAAGGGGACTTCAAGATGGCTCCTTGAATCACAGCAGGCGAGGATAATACCAGTCCTTTATAAGGCTCAACCTTTGCAGACTGCAGGGTGAGAAACTCTGCTGGTCTTGAAAAATAAGCTGCTATGGTATGAACTGCTTATGGAGAGGACCAAGTTATGGGGTACCGTGGGCAGTTTCTAGGAGCTGAGAGCCTCAGTCCTCCAACTACAAAGAATTCAATTGTGCCAACATTCTGGTGTGTTTTGAAGAGGATACAAGCTCCAGATAGAAGCTGGCTGACGACTACATTGCAACTTTGTGAGACCCTTAGAAAAGGACCCAAACTAGCCATGTCCAGAATCTTGTCCCATGGAAACTGCCAGTTAATAAATGTGTGTTGTTTTAAGCCAGTAAAAAAAAAAAAAAAAAAAATGGGTGGAGAGCAAGGTGAAAGTGGGCTCTCAGAGGAAGTAGATGCATTCAATATCAGCCATGTTAAATTTTATAAGAAAGCAAGACATGGCAGCCAGACAGAAGACAAAGAGACAAGGTTTCTCATGTATAAGTGAAAGTAGACATAAAACACAGCGCCGTTAGAAAGGAAACTCTGAAATGGAACTCACCTTAAGTAAACCTCAACAGTCACAATTTGTTGGGCTCCAACTCCTTGTTATTATGTTTTAAAACTTCCCTTATGTGAAAGTAGAAGAGCTTTGTGGACAATTAAGAAATTTTCACATGTGCTTCTTTTCTAAATGAATTGTGATGTGAAATAGTTTATATTGGCAGATTCTTAGAACTTGAGTCTTTACCTTGAAAAAAAAAAAGAAAGGTCTTTCACTTAAAATGGCTTCTCAACCATTATAACTAAAAATGACAACAGGCGGAAAAAAGCTTTCATAACCTTTTATTTGAACATTGTGTTGAACTGTTCAAATTATAAGAACTGATGTCTGAGTTCTTAAATTTTGAAAGCACACAAAATAAACTTTCTGCTCTCCTCAGAAAAGATGCGATATTATCTCTGCAGGAGAAAAGATTGGGAAGGGTTAGAACATTCTTTACACTTTTCCATCGATGTCAAATGGAATGGGAGACCTGCCTATGTCAGGAGGCTCATTTGCTTCACCCTGTGCCTGCCGAAGTCCAATATGCTGAAATTCTCATTCAGCTGTTTCTCTCCATGGGATGCTTTATGCCACCAGGCATTAACAGTTGAGCTGCCAGTCTCAACTACCACTGTAAATCTTCATATTCTCAGCCACCCAGAAGAGTTACTTGAGAAATGGCTTCCTTTCCCGGAAGTGGTCTTGTGCCTGCTGTAGTGTGATGTGTAATGAGTATTTCGGCAAGAGTGGAAGCAGGTGGAGACAAAGGAGAGAAGTCACCCAAAGTGTCTTCTAACTGGAGAATCCTCACCATAACACATCAGATGGTGGTGATGTCAGCGGGTGTGCAAACTACCTGATTACATAGTGCTGGACAAGTTACTTACACCTTCTGGGTTCTCAGTTTCCTCATCTGTAAAATGAAGATATAATGCCTACTTTCCAGTACTGTCAGTGGTAAAATTATAAATGCCTAGAATGGTGCTTAGACATTCAATACTTATTAGTATCTGTCTCCCTCCCAGCTCTGGATCATGAGCTCATTCTCTAACAGTGCTCCAACAACTAGCAGAATCCACTTCTCTGCCTCCGTGCCCCTTTGGGGAAGGAGGGTTCAGGATCATAAAAGTATAAATGATCAACACAATTTGGCTAGCAAAATCATAGTAGGTTTTTTGACACCAGATGTACCTTACACTGTGAAAGTTAAGGAATGCCACTGTACTAACTTAACTCAAAGAAAAAGACTTTCACATGGATTTTACAACTAAAACCTCCCAAGACAACAGGAGGGTCAGGGAGAAGATGGCAGAAAGGGGAAGAGAAAAAGGGACCCATGGAGGTAATATATTCAAGAGAGAGAGAGGGGAAGCATCGTTAATTTATTGTCCTAGAGATTTGCTCCCATATTTTATATAGACTCTTAGCATTTTGTGGTCTTTAACATCTGCTCATGAAGACATTTACTAGAGATATTGTTCCAGCATCTTTGGGTTGACAGGAAAAATATCCTGATTACATATAAATAGATCCCACATATTGACCCAGGGAAAGACGAAGAAGAGGTATCCTTGGAGGACACTGCATACTAGATAAGGAAATTCAGGATGGTAGACTAAACATTACCCAGTCCTAGAGCTGCTATAATTCCAATTCCATAATGCTTATCTAGGTAATGCAAAATACTGCCCCATTCCCCTTCGAAGCCTTCCCTCATTTCTACCTTCCAGATTCATCATGCAAGCCCATTTGAAGTGGCCATGCTGCGTCCTCAGATCAGCTATGGAATCCAATAAGTCAGGCATTCTAGAAGACTGCATATGTCAAAAGAATTTTAGGGTAACACCATCTAGAGATGCACTGATCACTTACCAGTTTGTGTAAAAGAAACTAGATTAATATATGGATTATAGAAATATGTTACACAGATATCAGTAAGAGAAGAGATTGTGTCAGAAGTTCACATATTACAATCATTAAAATAACTTTTCCTCTTGGTCCCAGGTCAAAGGGGCTCCCAACTTCTTCATGTTATAAATAAAGGTGATATATTTCCAGTGATATTAATAAATAATGCTGAAATATCTTAACATTAGACCAGTATGCTCAAGAGAAACCAAAGAAAGCACAGAACTCAGTTTGGTCCCATTTGTTCCTTAAATAATTTTAGGGAGCACCACATAAGTGACAAGTACCACCCTAAGTGCTGAGAATACAGGTATACATGACAATCTTCCTGTCCTTAAGGAGATTACAGTCTGTTAAGGGAGACTGGCCCAGTATTCCACATATACAAAATAGCATGGTGTGTGCTTCAGTGTTACAGAACTAGAGCTGCCACGTGCCATGGGAGCACAGCGGTGTCAATAATTGAACTAGATCTTTAAGAGTAATGGAGAGTGGAGGAACATTCCAAGCAGAATGTGCACAAAATGTAGAAGTGTGAAAGAATACAGTAAATTGAGGAATGATAGTGTTTTAGCCTAAGTCCCCTAGAAAGCAGAACGTGAAGAATTAAGGCGCTAACAATTTTAGGAGGTACATGCCCAGGACCACGAAAGTGACCCAAAAAAGCAGGATGTGAGCCTAGGGAAGCAAGGAAAGATGTGATACAAGATGTGATACAACGTGTTACAATAGCCACAGTTTCACAGAGAGACAGAGCCACTGAGCAGGCGTGTTTGCTCAGTGCAGCTCTGGAAGAGCCACCTCTGGGAGCAGTCCACAAGCAAGAGAAAGGAAGAAAATTTATCTGACAACTTTCCCACGGATCAGGGTCAGCTGGCCCCTTGACAGCTGCTAGAGAATCTAGATCATACACTGGGGAGTGAGGTCCATCCCAGTCTGAAAATGAAGAGATGACCTGGGGCAGATGGTCTGACAACCAAGAAAGCAAAAGAAAACAGCAGCTGGGACTCTGAGGAGCCATTCACAGTTTTTGTGACTAGAAAATAGAAAGTACGGAGGGAAGAAGAGGGAAGGTGGGGCAGAAATAGCAGAGATTCACATGTGAAGCCTTTTGTGTACACCTTTGAAGAGCTTAGGTTTCATCCTGTGGGTCAAGAATATTTTTAGGAAAGGGAAAGTCATCCAGACATAGTACAGGGTTAACTGAGTATCTAGGTAAAAATGGATCTGCATTTGCTACTGACAGCTTCAGTATCTGGCCAAGGTTAAAGAAATTCATTTTGGGCTGTTCCAAATTTAGAAGTAGAGACAGTCAACTGAGATGCTGTAATTACACAGGGAGCAAACTGTCAATGAATAAGCAATGGTAGATGCTCTTGTCTATTTTGTTTAACTTCAAACAGGAAATAAATCATGATTTACTCAAACAACAGATGGATATCAGGTCCACGTGGTATCTTGAGTTGGTCTTGAATTATGTAAGTTGGCTGAGATCACTGTTGAAACTCTCTGGGCAAGTGCCTCCTTTTCACACCTGACTTCCAAAGCAATCACCCCGGAGGATGCAACCACGTTTAGTGCTCTTTGAAACACAACCAAGAATAACATCTGGCATTTTTTGGAAGAATGATTTTTTTTCACTGTATAGTAGTAGTTGTTGCCTGACAACAGCCAAAATTTCTAGAAAACCTTTCATAATCCATAATCTCATTTAATCGGCATAGTTTATGAGAAAGGAATTATTGCCCATTTGTACAGATGTCAAAATTCAAACAGATTCAGAAAGATTGAATACTGTGCCCAATTCCTACAGCTAATTAATGATCCTGCTGAAATTTTGGACCTTAACACATTTGTCTCCCAAACCCACGTTTTTTTTAAACTATATTGCTGCTTCACAGAGATGTTTTGTGAGAAGACAAAGCCTCTTTTTTATTGTTGTTTGTTTGGTTTTGGTGAGAGTACAAAGCCTTAGAAGTTGAAAATCTATCAAAACACCCACACCCGTCATTTTCCTATGACAAATTTCTAAAAATCTTTCTTGATCAGATTTATCTTCTCAGAAGGCACAAAATCTTAAGGAAATGAATTCCACATACACAATGTGAAGTTTTTCTTCTCATTAAGGGTATTTAGTTCATACCCTTAAAGTTTATAGAGTTCCTATGATTTTATTAATAATATTCTGGAATTCATCTCAAGGATTTCAAAGATTCTTTTATATCATACATTATCCTTTATGGTCAATAGACTGGAATTTAAATCTGAGCTCCTCCATTATGTAGACTTGAAAAATGATTTAAATTCTCTGAACTTCCTCTTGCTTGGGTGTGAAATGGGGCTAATAAGTAGCTCTCTTGTGGGATTTCTAGTCTGCTACATGAGAGATTTATGCAAAGCACAAAATAGGCAATGGTTTGCCTGAGCGTTGCAAGAGCATGGAGTTCTCAGCTGCCCCAGGGATGCACACACTGCTACCTGATCTTGACTTGAAGTTTGACTCTTGCATTCCCAAATCCCCTGATTTATGGGGGTCAGAATAATGCCTTCAGAAAAGAAGACATTGTAGGATGAGATGTGATTAATATGTATGTACCTTAATCTTTACAGTGATAGAGGACAGTGACCATTTGTCTTCTGTGTTCTCTTTTACAGTTAACGTCAAATAGGATAGGATAAAAGACGTAAGATCCCATGGACTGTAATCTGTCCGGGATCTGCATCTCTGGCCCTGGTTGTTTCCACCTATGGGCTTCACCTTTTTGTCTCCCCCTCCTTCCTGCACTGATTCTGCTATTTCTGAGATTAGATTAGCAAACTTGACCCCCTCACATATATTCCCTGGCTTTCACTTGGCAACTGCATTTTGGTTTCTTCTCATC
>NW_012136969.1:3376732-3377661 GCF_000956105.1 Propithecus coquereli | reverse complement strand
AAGTGATCCAAAGCCTTGAAGAAGTGGTAGTCAATTGGTGCAAGGTCTGGTGAATACAGTGGATGACAGAGAGTTTCCAAGTCCAGCCTCTGTAGTTTGAGCAGCATTGTTTGTGTGACATGTGGTCAAGTCTTGTCTTGCAAGAGGATAGGCTGGTCTCTGTTGAGACTACTTAAGTAGCAAATCTTGGCTACTTAATCGCAAGCATCCTCATCATTTCAACCAATTGGTTGCAGTACACATCCTCTGTAATCGATTGACCAGGTTTTATGAAGCTATAGAGGATAAATACTAGCGCTGGACCACCAAACACACACCATTAGCTTTTTTCAATGAATATTTGGTTTTGGACTATGTTTCAGCACTTCATCTTTACCCAACCATTGGGCCAAATGCTTTCAATTGTCAAAAAGAATCCATTTTTCATCATACATAACAATACGATGTAGAAATGATTTGCCTTTATGACCTGACAGCAAAGAAAGGCAAGCTTTGAGATGATTTCTCTTCTGACACTCATTTAATTAATGTGGTACCCATCTACCCAGCTTCTTTACCTTGCCGATATGTTCCAATATTGCTGTAATAGTAACGTCAAACCTTGCTGCTAATTCACACGTAGCTTGCAATGTATTCACTTCCACTACAACTTTCAGCTCATCATAATCCACCTTGGCCTCAGGTCGCCCACATGGCTCATTTTCAAGATTAAAATCACCAGAATGGAACTTTTCAAACCATCTATCTACCGTACGTTCATTAGCCTCATCCTTCCGAGATACTTCATTAATATTTTGAGCTGTCTGCACTGCATTGGCTCCACAACAGAACTCATATTTGAAAATAACACAAATTTTTGACTTATCCATGATTTCACAAAAATTGCTCTAAAAAAATATGAAAGATAATCACAAGCCAAAACATGCATT
>NW_012136969.1:3372160-3376471 GCF_000956105.1 Propithecus coquereli | reverse complement strand
AATCACTCCATAAACAGAAAAAAGAAAAATGTTATTTCTTTAAAAAGAAAAAAGAAAGGAAATTTGAAAATATAACACTGCCTACATTTTTAAACTAACAGAGGCTGTAGTTTATTTTTATTTTGTGTACTTTGGATCATAAATAGCAATACTAAGTACTTTGCAATATGCCCCAAGGCTAGTAAATAAGAAGTAGCATATTATTCCCACCGGAAAAAGACAATGAATATTTTAATGGTCTTGTGGTTAGGCAAAATGTAGATATTTTAAATATCATATAATGAGTTTGATACTAAAATTTGAAATATGCTGATAAAATACCACAAGACATTTGAACAGCATGGCTATTAAGATGATTTTAATTTTCCTTTTAATCATAAAGAATATAAAGATTAAATTCAGATTTCTTTTAATCATCTTTATATAGTCATATCATTTTTGGCATTACTATTAATATTATATCCCTTGAAGCATTCTTCATTAGCACTCTGGCATAGAGAATTTAACATCTCTATTTACTTTTTCAACTTCCTCTTTTCCAAGGAACATTGTGATCCAACAGTTTGCCTGGTAGAAATGCACTCGATTACAGTGTTCTAATCTTAAGACATGTCATAATAGTTGCTTAGAATGATAGCAACACGAAAGGGATAGGGAAGAAGAAGGCATAGGCAGATAATTAGAAAACTTTATTGAAGAGCTTAAGAAATGATTAAAGTATCAATATTGAATCTTCAAAACTCCTCCAGTATAGTCTATGACAGCTGCACAGTGATTTATGAATTTATGTTGTCTTAGATGTTCTTCATATTCATATTTTCCTTCTGTTCTATGCAAATTCTTGAAACAGACACATTTTTAGAGACTCCTTTCAATCATATTTTTTAATTAGGCTCAGAAATTCAATCTATTTCTCTCCAAAGTTCTTTCTTCCATTTTTCTTTCCTTTTTTCTTTCCTTTTTTTCTTCCTACAAATTGAGCATCTACTATGTTCCTGGACACTGCTAAAAGCCAGTTGTGAAATGAAATAAGATATAGATCTTGCCCTCAAGGAGCTCATAGCTGAAAATCAAGTCAAGTTTGTAAGCAAAGAATTTTAAGTTCCATAACGACAGTTTTTACAATGTCCCTAGCAGCATAGAGAAGGTGAAAAACTGATGTGTGAAACAGTTAACAAGGAAGAGCTTGGATGAAGGGAGGTTAGTTAAGAGGTTATTGCAATTTTCCTCTAAAGAGAGAATGATGTCTTCAGCTATGTTTTGTCCAAGAGAAAAGATCAAAAGGAAATAACTCTGATAGAATAGGAGCTGAGTGCAGGGACTAGTAGGACCAGTTGCTAATCCCAAGTATGACAAAATCTATAGTTGTAGAAACACACAAGTATCTTTAGGAACCATAGCACAATGTGATAAAGATTATAACTGAGTTATTTGTAACTTAAAACATTAATCATAAAGGCCAGAACCCAGAGAATTCTAATTTGTCTATTGATAATGACTAACACTTATTATGCCAAGTTTTAGGCTAAGCTCTTTACCTGCATCATCTAAGCTAATGTGCACAACAACCATTAGAATGAAGTATGATGATTTTCTCAGTTTTATGATGAGAAAACTGAGACACAGAAGAAGTTAAGCAGCAAAATAACATACTAGTAAAATTAAGATTTACCCACGGTCTGACTACAGAGCCTGGGCTCTTAACCATGGTATCAGGGGTACTACTTGACTATATTTTAGATTCACCTGGGGGATCTTTAAAAAAAAAACTGATGCCCAGACCCCACTTCAGACCAAATCAATCAGAATCTCTGGTGTAGGGCCTAGAAATTGGTATTTCTCTTTTCTGAGTTACCTAGGTGATCTCATGTGCAACCCAGTTTGAGAATTATTCCATTATATTCTTAAAGAAAATTGAAAGTAATGTTGAGTTGACATTTGAAGGATTAATAAGAGTTTAGCATATAGAGAAGCAGAGAAGGGCGCTCCAGTAGGAAGAGGAGCATAAGCAAAGGCATAGCATGTTAGGACAAAGGGGTTGCCACACACCCAGACCAAAAGCATTGTGGGATGGAGAAGGGAAAAGCAAGACTGGAAAGTTTGGTGGAAACCAGATTTGTAAAGGCCTTGAATTCCATAATAAGAATCTGTTATTTTATTCATCATGCAACAGAGAGCTGTTTTTAAGTATGAAAGTGAAAGAGAATCTGATCTATACTTTAGAAAAATGGCTCTTTAAGGGAACAGATAGCATCAAGTTTAGTAAATGGCTTAGGATTTATTGAAATAATTTGGAGAATTCACATTGGCCAGTGGTTTGTTCTGTCACATCCTACGGGAAAGTGGACATACTGTTCAATATTTATAATTTAATTCCAAGTTAATTATTTATGGTACTTTTACGCCATAGCTGTTATCCCAAAGTACATGAACTTGAAAGATTTAAAATAAATGTAACAATCATTTAGGTATAAATAGAACAAAGTGATTCACTAGCCTTTGTTTGGTGTCAGGTTTCCATCCCACATGGAATAAAGACAGAGAAAAAGGTGACAGTGGGAATGAAAAATCACATTTTTAAATGAGACCCAATTATTTTTCTTCAGTCAAGAAAATGCTCCTTGAACCATGAAAAAAAATGGCATTTCTAAAAAAAAAAACCGTGGCCTATTTCATAAATCTTGTTCTCTTCACCTAAATGTTGTATATTTCCAAGCACCTTACCATTTAGCAATGGGATATGGAAGCGATGGGTGTACCACCATGAATCGCAGTTGAAAGCTTTCTGTTGTCTTCTTTGCAATCTCTCCAAAAAGCCAGGCTTCTTGCTTCCTTTAGAACTGGAGCCAGCTGAAGGGTCCCCTCAGGAATGACACGTAGAATAGAAGTGTTTAGCAGCTCTTCTTATGTGAGGTTCCATGACAGAAGTAAGCTATAATTCCAGAATAAGGTACCCATTGTATAGAATGAATTAACTTTCTGTACATCTAGAATGGCACTAATATGTACTATACTTGGGAAAATTGAGAAAATAGTCACTAAAATCATTTCTGTAGGCTTAATTCACTGACAGTACCCAAGTGCTAAATCAGATATATGGAAAAATCATGGGTTGTTCAAAGAAGAGGGAGCAAGAACATCAAAGCTCCTTTTATCTCAAGAATAAACCATCCCAGATTCATATGATTATGAGATTGGAATTTAGGGAAATGCATATATCAAGACTATTTTCCTTTTCTTAATTATTCTGTGTTTCCTGAAAACAGTCAGCCTGAATGATAAAAGCCTGGGAATGTGCTAATTAGTCATATACTTATAATCAGTAACAAAATATCATCCTATGGGGAGAGATGTTCTAAGAACAAGAAATTCAGGAATCAGTGTAAATAACATTATTTCATCTTAAATAAACCTTTAAGTAGACATTTGAATAACTCTATGTTCCTTGCAAAAAAAGTCTTTTATTTACAAAAGTTAAACACTATGGCCTAAAAACACAAATCCTTTCTTCTTTCTCCTCAGAAGTCACTACTATGGTGTAAAAAAATTTTTAAAGGGGAATTCTGTTTGTAGCTGTGTGAAATACTAGAAACCCTTTATGACCCTCATAATCAAATGCTGACACAATATTTTTTTTAAAAAAATTAATGTACTACAAATGCAGGCCATATAAGATAAACCCACAGCTAACATGATTTTCAACAGTGAAAAGTTGAATGCTTTTTTCTCAAATCAGGAACAAGATAAGGATGCTCACTCTTATCACTTCTATTCAACCTAGTATTAAAAGGTCTAACCAGAGCAATTAGGCAACAGAAAGAAATAAAAGACATTCAAATTGGAAAGGAAAAAGTTAAATTGTCCCTGTTTGTAGATGACATAATCTTATATATAGAAAACTCTAAAGATTCCACCAAAAAACTATTAGAACTAATAAACAAATTCAGTAAGATGCAGGACACAAAATCAACACTCCTATAAAATCAGGAATGTCACTATACACTAAAAACAAACTATCCTCCCAAAAAATCAAGAAAACAATCCCATTCACAATAGCTACAAAAAATAAAATGCTTATAAGTAACTTTAACCAAGGAGGTGAAAAAATGTATACTAAAAACTGAAACATTGATGAAAGCAATTAAAGAAGACACAAATGGAAAGATACCCCATATACATGGATTAGAAAGATTAATCTTATTAAAGCACCCATACTACCCAAAATATCCACAAATTTAATGCAATCCCTATCAAAATATCAATGACATTTTTCACAGAAATATAAAAAACAATACTAAAATTTATATGGAG
>NW_012136969.1:3370190-3371422 GCF_000956105.1 Propithecus coquereli | reverse complement strand
AAGATAGGAGAATTCATGACATTGGTCTGGACAAAGATTTCTTGGTTATGACCCCAACAGTATAGGCAATAAAAGGAAAAATAGACAAATAGAATTGCATCCAACTAAAAAGCTTCTGCACAGCAAAGGAAACAATCAACAGAGTGAAGGACAACCTACAGAATGGGAGGATATATTTGTAAACCATAATCTATAAGGGGTTAATATCAAAAATATATAAGGAACTCAGAAAACTCAATAGCAAGAAAACAAATAACCCAATCAAAAAGTGGGCAAAGGACCTAAATAGACATTTCTCTAAAGAAGACATACAAATGGCCAACAGGTATATGAAAAAAATGCTCAATATCACTAATCATCAGGGAAATGCAAATTAAAACCACAATGAGACATCACCTCACACCTGTTAGAATGGCTATTATCAAAAAGGCAAAAGATAACAATTGTTGGCAAAAGTATGGAGAAAAGGGAAACACTTGCACACTGTTGGTGGGAATGTAAATTAATACAGTCATTATGGAAGACAGTATGGAGGTTACTCAAAAATTAAAAATAGAATTACCATATGACCCAGCAATCCCACCACTGGATATATATCCAAAGGAAATGAAATCAGTTTGTTCAAGAGCTATCTGTACTCCATGTTTATTACAGCATTATTCACAATCACCAAGATATAAAACCAACCTATGTGTCCATCAACAGATAAATGGATAAATAAAATTGGTATAAATACACAATGGAATATTATTCAGCCATTAAAAAGAAGGAAATCCTGTCATTTGCGACAACATGGATGAAACTGGAGGACATTATGTAAGTGAAATAAGCCAGGCACAGAAAGACAAACATGAAGCAATCTCACCTACATGTGGAATCTTAAAAATATGTGGAGCTCATAGAAGCAGAGAGTGGAATGGTGGTTACCAGAGGCTGGTGGTGGGTGGGGGCTGTTGTACTGAGAAGATGTTGAGCAAAGAATACAAAATTTTAGTTATAGGAGGAATAAGTTCAAGAGATCTATTGTACAACATGGTGACTATAGTTAATAACAACATGTGGTATTCTTGAAAATCAATAAAACAGTAAATTTTAAGTTTCTTACCACAGAATGATAAGTATGTGTGGTAATGCATATGGTAATTAGATCAATTTAGCCATTCCACAATATATACACATTCCAAAACATCATGTTGTAAATGATGAATATATATAATTTTTATTTGTCAATT
>NW_012136969.1:3362228-3368410 GCF_000956105.1 Propithecus coquereli | reverse complement strand
GAGTTTGAGACCAGCCTGAGCAAGAGCAAGACCCTGTCTCTACTAAAAATAGAAAGAAATTGGCCAAACAACTAAAAATAGAAAAAATTAGCTGGACATGTTGGCTCGTGCCTATAGTCCCAGCTACCTGGGAGGCTGAGGCAGGAGGATCCCTTGAGCCCAGGAGTTTGAAGTTGCTGTGAGCTAGGCTGATGCCACAGCACTCTAGCCTGGGCAAGAGAGTGAGACTCTGTCTCAAAAAAAAAAAAAAAAAGAAAAGAAATTTTAGAATTCACTGGGCAAAACCAAGAATCCTCTTCTAGAGTAAGCATCAGCACTCTGTAGAGAAGTGTGGTAGAAGCAGGGGCCATTTCACCCAAAGGTACAATAGGAAGCTCTTAGTCATGCCCCAAATCATGCCCCTCCCCCCACCACACACAAAAATACCTCCTCCAACCCTCAAAGACTTCTGGACAACTGGAACTAACATAGCAGGAGACCAAGCTCTGACTCATTGATCACTAGAATAGATATAAATGATAGATTGATAGATAAATAAATGATATAAGATGATAGATATAGATAAATAGATAAGAGTGAGAGAAATTTAGAAGGCAAAAATGCTTGTATGAGAAATAATTATATGGAGATGATTTTATTCTCGGACATGAGTGAGTGATCTAACAGAGTAGGTTATAGCTACAATTACATATAGGAGATAGAGAAGGAGGTATCTGAAGAGGAAAGGGGGATAATTTATTTTTGTAACCTAAGAAATCTGTTACGAATTAAATCAAAAAGGTAACAGTCAAAAATGCAGTATTCATATGGGTTTTCTGTTTCTGGTTTGGTAACTGTTCTGACCATTTGGGATACATTATAACAGAGCGAAGATCCCTGTCCTCATGGAGCTCCCATGCCAGTGGAAGGAGACAGAAAACAAACAGTAAACACAATAAATAAGAAAATTATTTAAAATGTTAGAGGGTAAGTGTTATGGCCAAAGAAAGGGGTAAAGAGGATAGGACATCAAAAATGCAGAAGGTTGAAGTTATAATATTAAACAGGGTGGTCAGAGAAGATATCACCAAGAAGGCCAGAAACAAGCAAAGACAGGAAGAAAGTTATGTGCGAGCAGTTAGCTCACCTGCAAGAAGAGCATTTCTGCAGGTGGGACATCTGGTATTCCAGATGTGTTCAAAGAACAGGAAGGAGGGCAAGGTGTGGAGCAAGCTAGACGAAAAGTAATGGAAAAGAAGGTCATCTACTCCTCCTTATTCGCTTTTATTTCCACTCCAAGCCATTAAATCCCACTGAAGGAAATCACACAAATGCAGTGATAGGCTCCACTTTGAGGTAAATTATCCAACTTTGGCTGCTGTAACTCAGTCCTAATTATGTTCTTGCTTCCCTAAATCATTTCCCACAGAGCAGAACTTCTAATTCTGTGTTTGTCGAGGTGGCAAGCCTGCCTCCACACCCTTCACTCTTCACAGGTGTCCTTGACTCCTGCTTTGTACAGAGAGGAGAGGGGACCTTGACCATGATCACTCCTGTGTTATTCCACTCCATTTGCAAATGGCTCAAAGAGAGAATCCCTTCTCCTCATAGCCAGCCCCTGCACCTGTCCTGGGCCCTTTCCTCTTCAGTTGTTCCTCTCTTAGAGACTTCTGAGTCTCCTCCTGTGAAGTCTCCTTCCTGAATGTGGTTGTCTCTTCTCAATCTCCACCCTCCTTGAGCAGTTCCATTCATACCATTGACATAAATTTCCATCTATATTTTGACGATTTTTCTCATCTACATCTCTAGTTATGACTTGCTCCTGAGGTCTCAGTAGTCATTTCCAGCTGTATACCAGACATGTATATTCTAATGATATATCAGATACAATGTGTGAAAAATCAACCATAATTCCATCTCCCAAATATATTCTTAGCACTTAAAAACTCAAACGATGGCCTCATTATTCTGGACTTTACACTTACCTTCTCCATTTTCTTTATCTCCCACTTATAATCAGTCAAGTTCTGTACATTCTACTTTCTGGATGTCCATCACATCAATGCCCACCCTTTGCCAAACACCTGCATTCACAACTCTCACTGGCCACATTCATTCAAAGATGAAAACCAAATCAGGGGCATCTTCTATGTTGAGACTAGGGATAATGAGCTAAGTGCCATTTGCTGTGTCTATCCTTGTTGATCAATGAGGTTTGGGATTTGGGGTTGTTGTTGTTTTGTTTTGTTTTGATGTTTTTCTTTTTCTATTACCTACTGAGGTAAGTGCTTAATTCCATTGAACCATTCCTGTGAGCACGGGAGAATTGACTGGCTTCTAAGCAAATTAAATTAACCTTAAAACCACACCGTAACAGAAAAGTTAACGGGAAAGCTCTTGAGTTGAGACTAGAGGAAAAGTAAAAGCTTTGATAGATAAATAAGGGAGTTTTCAGAGAATTTCAGAGAGAGAGAGAGAGAGAGAGAGAATATAGCATTGGAGAACATAAAATTTTCAGAGAAAGCCTTCAGTTTAGGGTATCATGGGAAGGATAGTAAGAAATGAAGCTAAAATGTAGGCAAGAGACAGATTCTGTATCCTCCAGGGAGCCATTGAAGAGTTTTGAGCAAAAGAGTGACCTGAGAAATATAGATGTTAGGAAGACCCCACTGTATGTTGGTGGAAGGACTTAGCTTAAATCATTTTTTTATCCCTCACAGAATCTAGTACAACGCTTTCAACAAATGTGTGAAAGTCAGAAATGGATTGTATTAGATTGAAGTAAATGATAGAGACTTTGTGAAAAGCAATGAATGGCTGTGGTATGTGCAAAGCACAATTCTGAGCTGTCTAATTTAAAAGGGGACATATCGAGCGGTTTTAAAGTTGAGACCAGCTTGTAAGCCCCACTCTTCCCTTTTGAAGGCTGGTAGTTGCCATGGTTACGGTTGCATGGGTAGGCTTATTTATAACTGTACACTATCTTTAGTGAATTCCACAACAGATGAGAGAAAAATTCAACTGTGAAGCCATCTAAGTGCATTGGAAACACTTAAGAAGAGCAATAGAATTAAATATGCCCAGAGAATCTCAAAAACACTATGGAGAGCCCCATTTTAAATAACTGTTTTGTGATGAGTGTTCTGAGTAAATTGAAAAAATAAAGGGATAGAAGCTGCCAAAATCTTTTGCATGCCCTCTGCTAGCTCTGCCTCTACAATTTCCAAGCATAAGTTCCAGGACAGGTTTTGAAAATAAATAAGTAAATTTTCTCTACCACCTACCATATGCAAGATACCTACAGACATCAGGTCTTCCAATTCTTATAAAAACAACATGAAAGACATATTTGAAACTCGGACTTAGTGGGGGAGGGGGGGGAAGGGCAACATACGTAACCTAAACATCTGTACCCCCACAATATGCTGAAATAAAAAAACAAACAAACAAACAAACAAAGCATGAAAGATGTACTAATATTATCTCCATTTTGCAACTAAGGAAAGTAAGGTACAACAAGGTTAAGGGTTTCCCAAAGCCACATAGTTGACAAAGACCAGAGCTAAGCAAGAGCCCAGGCAATCAGCTTCCAGCGATCTTAACCCCTATAATATACTGACTGTTTTAATGTGCATAACAAAAAGGTATGGAGAACAAAAGTCACGGGGAGACCAAAAAACTATATTTATTTCAATTTAAAGTGAATACAAGTCTAAAATGATTATTTGCTAATAGAGAACACTGAGAATTCATGATGCAAAACCAATTGTACCCAAACCTGCAATTTCAAATAAGACAAACTTATTTGAAGGGGCATCCTACTCCTATTTCAAAAAAAGTGACAATAGGATTCCTTTATAAAGTTTCTGTTTCATGCCAAATTAAATACGATTTTTAAAAATTGATTGCATGTGTGTGCACACAGTTAAATTTTGGGAAACATTTTTTATGTACCACAAAATAAAACTGTAGGATTATTTTAAAAGGAATGGATATTGACAGCTATTGAGTGTTTTCTTCATTTAAACTTGACAAGTCAATGAGACAAGTATTATTGGCCCCTAGTTAACAGGAAAAACTGAGGCACATATTGGATAAAACTACCAGAAACACTCATACCTAGTAGGCAGCAGAACTGGACCTGAAACCTAAGTCCTTCTAACACTAAAGCCTACATTTTTTTCCCTGTACGTTTGTGTGTCACCTTGACTTACAGAGGACCCAAATTTGGCTAGTTTCTAACTGAGGTACTCCTCAAAGGCAAAGAAGCTGTCTTTGAACAGTCACAGCTTATCAAGGGGGACAGGTGACAATTTGCATGGACAAGTCCTAATGCAATGCAAGAACCACTTACTTTTTGGACAAATGTACATTATAAAACCATGACTTGAGCAGGAATACACTTACATCATGTAGCAAATGTCCTTCACTGAGGGGTTTTGAATAAAAGTAATATGGCAAAGTTTTGGGATTTATATTTGTTGTTAGTGATCTAAGAATCATATAATGTTTGTTCGTGCTTTCGTTAGATAGATATTAACTAAGTCCCCATAATGTTCCTTTCAGTGTGCTAGGTTCTGGGGATATAGTGGTGAATACTACAAGCGCATATTTTAATTCTGAATGCTAGTGAAAAGGCTCACAGAACCCTCAGAATATTCATTCATTCAAAAAATGTTATCCAGTGTCTCCCATACATCAGACAGCATGGGAGATACTGAGTACATAAAGGTGAATGATTCACATTACCAGAAGTAACTTCAGAGATCAACTATGTAACAGATGACTAAACTGAAAGTACCGAGAGACTAAGCACTCATCCAAGGTCATACGGGAATGAAACTGGAGTTAACATCAATGGTTAGTAACTGTGTCTGTGAACCCTGTACTTTTTCTGAGGGCTCAAAACACTGAGAAGCTTCCTTCCATCTCTAGAACTTTGTGGGATAACATAATTACTACCTGCTATCTCTTCTAAATTGTGGGACATGACAGATAAAAGTAACATCACATCTGCCTTAAAGGTGTCGGTGCCATAGCCCCAGCAACAAAGAATTACCCAGCCCAAAACGCCGATAATGCCACGGTTGAGAACCTCTGATCTAGACTATCTTTTTTTAATAAAAAGGACTATGGAGTATGTATTGTAAAATAAAGATCATCCTTTCTGTCTTAAATAAAACAGGAACTCGCCCAAGAAACTAAGAAGTAGCTGGATGTGAGTCAAGAGGGAAAAAAAGAGGTAGTTATCTTCAAATACTGAAAACTAGGGGGAGAATCTTGAGAGTTCATCACCAGGAACAGCTTGAATAAAAGGTTCATGTCCAACTGGTATATCTTCATATCCAACATGAGCAGAGGCTTAGACCAGCATTGACTTGCATATCTAACTCATTTCTAAGTCTGTGTATTGACCAAGTAATTCTCAGACCTTTGGATGTATATGTCAATTTTTTTCAAGGAGAAAAACGTCACTTGTTGAGTAGCAAAAACCATAGGACAGGGGGAAAAAAAACTAAACCCATAGTGTAGGTGATCTTTTTTGCTTTTAGACACAAGGTAGTCCTGTTTAGTCTTAAACCAAATGTAGGAAGACCCAAAACTCTGGTCAGGAAAGGCCCAGGTCTGTAGAATATTATAGTTCAGAAACACAACTATAAAATCTACCCCGGTCCTTACCTGCTCCCTTTGCAGCTACTTCTTGCCAATTTCTCACTTCAGTATTTCTGTTTCCTATTCTGAATATCTAAATTAAAACATTAAAGTCCTGGACTCTGGACATTTAGATTTTTAATAATGATGTAAACTGAATTAATCCCCTAACAGAACTTCGATTAGACATGAACACAATAAATAGTTATTTCTAGTGATGACAAAATAGTCAATTAAAATAAAATATTGATTATGAAATTGACTCTCTGCCCCAGGAAGTCTTATGACCAAAAATAACCACCACAAAGGGATTAAAGGCCAACAAATTGGCAAAGTTCAAAACAATTTTTCAAGAAATTTTGGGAAGGGAAGAGGGAAAGACTGTAGTACAACATAAAACAAAATAAAATTCAAGCCCTGAAGGGGGAAAGATGGCATTTTTGTACTGATAAAAAGACTGAAGGGATGCTGAACATTTATGCATTAAATAACATAGCATGGAAAAAATAATAGCTAATATTTGAGTGTTTACTACGTTCCCTTTAACCTTC
>NW_012136969.1:3356747-3360403 GCF_000956105.1 Propithecus coquereli | reverse complement strand
AATCTGTTAAACACCCAGTCCTTATATTACTAAAGCTAATTATTTCATTATATTTTAAGTCGTGAGGACAAAAATTAATGATAATTTACTTTGGTGTTTGCTAATACATGTGAATTCATAAAGGTATTTGAATTTCATATCTAGCACCTCTTAGCAGCAACCCAAGATCAGTCACTTATTTTTCACATTGAAAACTATAGTTAAGCATAACCTATCCAGACTCATAAAAGATTTACAACAAAGTTATAAATAGTATTGGAATTGGGCCTCGTTAACGCATTGGCCAGGGTTTGGTCTTAACACAGCACACACACACACGTGCCCACACGCACACGCACACACACACACACACACACACACACACACACACACACACACGAGCAGTGACCATCTCTTTATTTGGTTGCCATCAGAAACCCATTTTTCATTTCAAGAACTACCTGTTCCCTACTCTCAGACTATGTGGGTCAGGTGAGGTGACCTCTACCTTCTCCCTCCAGGTGGACACGTGACAGAGCCTGGTCAATCACAGTGTCCATCCTTCTGGTCATAGATGGTCATGTGACCAATGTCCGACTAATCAGAACCCTCCTTGGAACTTACTCCAGTACTATTGGGAAAAAACATGCTTCACTTGTAAGATTATAGAGGCTAAGGACCATCTGAGATGATGTGGTTACAAACACCTTTGTGTCAGTATGATGAGAGCTTTCCTAAAAATGAATCAAATAAAGGAATGCAGATCTGGGAGTCGAAGAAAAAGAGAAAGATTCTTACTGACATCAGTCTAACCTCACAATCCAGCCATGTCTAAAGATAGCGTGACCCCATGAAAATCTTAATTATATGAGCTAGTTGATTCCAATTTGTGTTTCTTTTATAGACTGGATTGAATTGAGTTTCTGCATTTGCGACTGAAAGAGTCTTGCCAATACACATGCATACCCATGGTCTCATTATCTTCTGTTGATGAAGTTTCTTTTCCTCATAGCAATATACATCACGCATACACACAATGTGCCATAGAAGCTTAGTATCTGTTTTGTAGATAATGACAAAAGAAAACCTCTGACAATACGGTTTTCACCTTCATGGCCTGCAGGATTTTTCTGAAACTCAGCAACTTTTTTACCTGATTGATGTGCAACATGTTCTGGCTGCTTGCAGAAACTATTTTAGCCATCAACAAAAACGTGACAATACTTCAGATTGTGCATCAGCCCTCTATCTGTGTAGCATTATTTCTGCCCCAGCTCTGACACTCAGAAAACTTACTCTCACATTTGTCACAAAGTTGGAGTCACGTGAATTATCCAATCTCCCAAATGGTGGGTTGAAATGATATAGACACCTGGAGGTCCTTCTCTGTGACTACATAGGCATCTGTCTTTGGTAAGGGCTTTAATGCTTATGAATGCCAAGTTGAGACTAGCTTAATTGTGCGTTTTCTAGATCTTTGGCTGACAGCATATTGTCAGAGTTTGCTCAATTGTAGCAGAAATTTATAATTGTTTTCAGCTGCAAACAATCCAAGGCTGACTCTATAGAGGTACGTGTCTTTTGTTCCTTTGATCAGCAGCTCTGGTTCATCCCATCAAGATGCCATCCCTTCACAGCATCTCAAGGCTGGCTACATTCAGTATAATATATTTTGCTGGGTTATTTGACATGTATGCTTGTTGTTACATTTTCTTCCCTGCAAGATAGAATTAAGACTAGCAAGTTACCAAGTGGGCCCATGTTAACCTCTGGATTTCAAGGGCCAAAGCTAGGGCAGAGAAAAAGCCAGAGTTTGAATCTAAACCAACATATTAGCATAATAGACTTCCTGAGTTCAAATCCCAGCTTTTTGGGCAAGTTACCTAATTCCCCTAAGCCTTAGTTTTCACATCTATAGAATGGGAATATTTACAAGTAGTGACTAACCATAGGTTTGTGATAATTAAATTACACAATTCATTGAGGTGCCAGTAAACATTAATGATCAATAAGCATTATTAATATTATTACTATTATTATCTAGAAAAGTCCTTTCACTTCCCTAAATTTAAGACTTCTCAACTATAAAATGGGAGTAATAATCCCTAACTTCCTGCAATTGTTTTTAAATTCAAATGAGTGCATTTACACAAAAACATTTTATAAAATGTAAAATATATCAAAATATATGATGATATTATTTCTGCTGCTATTGTCTTCATTATTGGCATTGGGGTAGAAGAAAACAAGTATCTGTATTAGGTCATAAAGTATGAAATGTCCAATTCACATAAGTACTAAGTTTGACAGCTGATATCTCTGACATTTTCACTTTGACACTTTTTGTTTTATTTTTATAATGAAGGTACACCCTCACTCTTTCAAACATATGGTTTTTGTCTTGTGATTATCTTTCAAATGTCTTTAGAGCAATTTTTGTGAAACCCTGGATAAATCAAAAATTCATGTTATTTTTGAATATGAGTTCTGTTGTGGAACTAATGCTGTGCAGACAACTTAAAATATTAATGAAGTGTTTGGGAAGGATGTGGCTAATGAACACGCAGTGATTTTAATCTTGAAAATGAGCCACGTGGGCGACCTGAGATCAAAGTGGACAATGATGAGCTGAAAGCTGTAGGGGAAGTGAATCCATCTCGACCTACACATGAATTAGCAGCAAGGTTGGACCATTTGAAACAAATCAGCAAGGTAAAGAAGTTGGATGGATGGGTACTGCATGAATTAAATGAGCATCAGAAAAGAAATTGTCTCAAATTTGCCTTTCTTTGCTGTCATTACATAAAAACGAACCATTTCTATACCGTATTATTACACATGATGAAAAATGGATTCTTTTTGACAATTGCAAGCATTGGGCACAATGGTTGGATAAAGATGAATTGCCGAAACACAGTCCAAAATTGAATATTCATTAAAAAAAGCTAATGGTGTCTGTCATGGTGGTCCAGCACTGGTATCTACTACAGCTTCTTGAAACCTGGTCAATCAATTATAGTGGATGTCTACTGCAACCAACTGGATGAAATGATGAGGATGCTTGTGATTAAGCAGCCAAGACTGGTCAATAGAGATAGGCCAATCCTCTTGCAAGACAATGCCCAACCACAGGACAAACAAACAAGGTTGCCGAAACTACAAGACGCTGGACTTAGAAACTCTTTGACATCCACCGTATTTACCAGACCTTGCCAACTGACTACTACTTCTTGCAAGGAAAAATATTCAGTTCTCAAAAGGCTGCAGAAAACACCTTTTGCAATTTCATCACCATTCACTCACCAGGCTTCTTTGCTGCTGGCATAAACAAGCTACCATTATGATGGCAAAACTGTTTAGTTTAGGTGCATACTTTGATTAATCGTACTGCTTCTTGAGATATTAATATAATAAACTAAACTTTTGATTCAAAATCAGACATTTCATATTTAATGACCTAATATATATTTACCATCTAGCATGTATCAAGTCCTGGTCAGATAACAACCCTATTCTCTAAATGTTTATAGTAACTGAAAAGACATTAACAAGAATAACTAACACATAAAACAAACTTTTTTACTATTTTAACTAACAAATCCTTTTAATAATAACGTAGATCAGTGTGGTCTTACCGAATTTTCTGTGATAATGCAAATATTCTACATCTATACTGC
>NW_012136969.1:3355191-3356697 GCF_000956105.1 Propithecus coquereli | reverse complement strand
AAAGATTTCTACAGAGTAAGAAAACAAAAAATGAGCAAAGATAGAGAGGAACTCAATATTATAATTATTAAGGTATACCTAGATGTCCTGGGACATTTTGTCTAGATCCGGCATCTCTTTTAGCATTTTCTCCCTTAGCAGGGAGAAAATAGCCCTTTTCTCCCTTAGCAGGCCTAGCAATTCTCCTGTTGAGTTAAACTAAAATTCGTTCCTAACTATGGGTCTGGGGGCTGAGAGGGGAGGGGAGGGTATGTCCTCATGGGGACATGTATTGACCTGAAAGTAAAAAACAAGTGGAAAGTTAGTGGCTGGGTCAGATCATAAAAAAAGCAGCTAGAAAGGAACAGAGACAAGAAACAGGACATTCCAGAACATTCCTCCTGTAAGGAGCCTCAGAACTTTGAGATTTTCTATATACATGTGTGATGACAGTCTGAAATCAGGTGGAAAAGATGCCGATGTCAGTTTCAGGAGTGCCTGAACTATAGTCATACAGCACTCCTGTGGGATGCTGCCTGAAGAAAAACCATATGATCCCATGTCCTGGAAGGCAGTCCTGACTCATCAGCTCACTTACCATTTGGGACACCAGAATTTACATTAGCAACTTCATCTCACTCTAGATTGTAGGGTAATTTTGAATGAACAACATTTAGAACAACAGGAAGGAATGTGATGAAAAGTCATTGTGGTATGCTCTTTTAATAGGAACAAGGGAGAGAATAGTTATAAAGATCTTTTAAACAACACAGAATTCTATGCCTGTGTACCCTGAAACTCTAGGTATTTTCTTTAAGGACAAATTATGTATTTTAGGTGAGCGAACATTATTGCCTTTTAACTCAGTAACGTAAGTCATTACATTATGTGATATGAATTTTCCCTTCCAGTGACCCTCAGTTCTGGGTGCTGCTGATTTCTGAAATAGTTTCCTATATTGAAAGTCTCTCAAGGTTTAGTGATTGCCATTTGAAAGAAGAATGAAGTTGTAGAATAAAGTTGTAGTGGCTCCTACCATTTCACATTTCAAGTATAATTAGCACGACATTTTATGGATTTAGTTTGAAGAATGCTACAAAATCCTTATTTTATGGACTCAAAGAAAATTAGACATTTAGATCACTAGCAGTTATCTTTGCTTATATTTTATTACTAAAGTAAATTCTTAATTATATCCACCAAGAATTCCTTTCTCATTTGGAAAAAGAAAATCATCTAACTTTCTTCTCATGAGCTCAATAACTGAAAATGCCTGGGAGTCAAATAAAATGTCAAATTTATTAGCTAGTGATCATTGGTTTAATTATATTTTATGCTGGCAAACATGTGGAATATTGTGGTAAAATAAATAAAATTATTTTAAGAACATCAAAGTAATAACAGAGTTGCCCAACTCAGTGGCAAAGGCCTGTAATCACAACTATTTGGGAAGCTAAGGCAGGGGGATTACTTGAGCCCAGGAGTTTGAGACCAGCCTGGGCAACACAGTGAGACCCTGTCAAAAAA
>NW_012136969.1:3342946-3344556 GCF_000956105.1 Propithecus coquereli | reverse complement strand
ATACATAGGCATAAATGAGAGGATCTGTGAGGAGAGGAACCCGGAAAAAAGCCACACCAGACTCAACATGAGGAAGAACAGGGAGCCCAGAGAGGAAATCAACACGAAATAAGAAATCTAGCACATTGCAGCAGAAATAGCACCAGCTCCTAGGGATGAGAGGGGCCATGGAAGAGGGTAGGGCAGGAGCATAGGCATGACCACTCCTGACCCCTCTCCCATTAGTTTGCCCCGATCTACCCCTGAACTCCAGAGTACCCAAGCCCTCTAAGAAGGAAAAGGTGGTGGTAGAAATAAAAGATACATATTAATTGGGATCTAAACAACCCTGCTACAGGGTTGACACTCTGAAAAGAACTGGACACAAGAAAAAATGTGAAAACATCATCCTCTTGGCTTTCAAAAGAGATGAGCAACAGAGATCTGGGGGCAACAGATTTGGTGAAGTTGTAGAGACATAGTCAATGAGAGAAGGATGGCACTGAAGATGGAAATCCATGGGCAGTCCAGATTCGTTTGTGTGGAGGAGGTAGCAGCAGTGCTATCAACTCAAGATGCTAAGGCAGTCCAGGGCAGGGTAGTGGGTTGGTGAGGGGCATGCAGTGAGGTGAATAATCCAAGAGTGATAGCACAACAGCAGGCTTCCAGGCACAGCTGAGGGACAAACAAGACCAATGGACATGGTGGCAAAGGAGAGCCAAGAGCTCCTGTCAGAAGCTCTGATTCCCTATGAGAAAATAGTTTCCTTCTGTCAGAAAATCTCAGAAGGAAAGTGACATAGAAGAAAGAGCCTAGCGGAGAGTTGGTTTACATGTGAAAGTAATCTTGGGTATTCCCAGAAATATTCAGGGAAAGAAACCACTTCATATACAAACAGATTAAGGGGCAGGACTTAGAGCTATTGCAATCTAGAAATTAATTTAAGTGTGACCAAACATATACTCACCTGTTAATAAAGCTTAGAATATGGATAATCACTTTTCTCTAGATATCAGATTATGGGTGTACTTTTTTTTATTTCATCTCATCAGAATTTTCTAAAGTTTCTTCAATGAATATATAACATTTGAGTATCAAAAAAATGAAATTTATTTCAAAAATTAATACCATTTTCTGCAAGTTAAATTGCAAAGATATAAAAACATCTAATAGTATTGGCAAATGAGTAGGGAAGCAGGCATTCATACTCTGCTTACAAAATAATATATTATGCTATTTCTGGAGGACAATTTGGAAAAAATAATCAAAATCCTTGAAACCTTTCTATATAATTTTATCTAGGAATTCCACTTCTAGAAACTTACGACATCTAGAGAATTATCCTGTTTTTATAAAAGCTATGTATAGATAGATAATTGAGATATCAGTTGGCAAATTATACCTACAATACTATATACCAAACTATTAATGATGACTATTACTGACAGGATCAGGGGTAACTTTCATTTTAAGGATTAATATTCCCTGCACATAGAACAGCAATGAAAATTGTTGCTTACATAGTCAGAAAAAAATAATAACCATTGTTTGGAACAAATTAAGTTGAAAAACTAACATGGCAGTAAACTTCTCATCTTATTCTATTTTTTTCTTTTTATCTGTGGTTATAG
>NW_012136969.1:3328582-3333436 GCF_000956105.1 Propithecus coquereli | reverse complement strand
ATGGATTGGTGGATTTTAATAACATCTTTCCCTCCATGCAGCATTGCCAGCAAGAGGAAGTCCCTAGGACCTGAGCACTGGTATGAATGTGTATCATATAATGGAGTTTATATGAGTTTGTAAAATAACATTAGTAATCTCCCTTATCTGCCATATTGTCCCAAAACATTTTCCTTCCACAGTTGGTGAGAGGAAAATTATTCTTTAACTTTGTGAACAACCATCAGAATTAATTTCAATGGGATCAGGAAGGATTGCCAAGATAATAATGAACATCTAGAGAGTGCTTTAAAATATCAGGGCTGAGGTTTCATAATTCTGAACATAAAGAGAAGTCCCAGGTAAGACCAGATCATATGCACAAAGAGACTTCATCCCTGTGAAGCAGAATGTGCCTAAAATGCCCAAGAAAGTTGTTTTCCTTGATGCCTGATTTCAAAGGAAGAGATGTAACTAGTGAAACTGACCTTCAGTCCAGTAAGCACACCTGGGCTTAAAGATAGTTTATTTTTTGAATTCTGTTTTTGTTGGGGTTCTCCTCATGTCCTGTTCAATATAATTGATCCTATGTCCAGAAGGGCAGAAATGTATTTGAATTCAGTGTGCATAGTCTTTCTACTAAAGGCAGGAAACTCAGAACTAAGAATACATGGTTGCTAGTCTCAGATGGCTTGTGTAGTGATGTTCACTGAAGCATGTACACTCCCAGAGTCCTGGGGGAAGGAGAGAATGGGAAGTTATTGTTTAATGAGAATAGGGTTTCAGATGTGCCAGATGAAAAGAGTTCTGTGGATGAATGGTGGTAATGGTTGCACAACAATGTGAATATATTAAATATCACTGAACTGTTCCACTCAAAATTAGGTAAGATGGTAAATTTTATGTTAAATGTAATTTGCCACAATAAAAAAAATTGAGGGAAAAGAGAATGTAAGGATCTGGGAGTCATTTGTGGGATATGGGGTACTAGTCTTAGGGAGAACTACTAGAGGTGAGATACTGTGAAGTGCTATAGAGTATCTCCCACAGCTGGCTCAGGAAACAAGACATACATTCCAGACCTCCAGAGCATGCTATAAAAGGCTGAAAGAGTCAAACAGCCCTCCTTAGAATCAATAGGCTTCCTAAAAGTGGCTCAGTTAATACTAGAGCAAGAGAAGCAAGATATCAAGATTGCCGGGCGATGGAGTGGAGATCAGACACCAGCAGTTATAAGACAAAAGTTTTAAAACAGTGCTATGGGCTGAATGTTTATGTCCTCCAAAAATTCGTATGTTGAAACCTAACCCCCAATGGGATGCCATTTGGAGGTGGGGCCTTACGGAGGTGATTACGTCATGAAGGTGGAGCCCACATGAATGGGATTAGTGCCCTTATAAAAGAAGCCCAAGTGAGTTTCCTTGGGCCTTTCACCCAGTGAGAGCCCTTTCACCATGTGAGGGCTCAGCTAGAGGACAGTCATCTACAAACCAGGAAGCAGACTCTCACCGTATACTGAATCTGCTGGTGCCCTGATCTTGGACTTCAGAACTAAGAGATAAATTTCTGTTGTTTATAAGCCACATGGTCTATGGTTGTTTGTTATAGCAACCCAAACAGACTAAGACAAATAGCCAATAAGAATTTGTGAGTCACCCAGGGACAGGCTCCCAGGGATTTTCCAGGGAGGGGGCCCAGAGTCTGACAGTTGTTGCATCTTCTAGGGGAGGAGTCATGAATGCAGATAATCCCCATCATAAAAGGCGAGATATGAAGTACACCATAAGAATATGCAAGTTGAATACTACGAAATGCAGAATAGAAAGAAATTGCTTCCAGATGAGATTTGCAGCATCTGGGACCATGTAAACAAAAGCATGGAAATGGTACGTTGTAGGATATAGTCGCCTAGGGATTTCAGAGGAGCTGTGATACAAGTTATAAATGCCAAGGCATATTGATTAAAGCATTTATTGACTCCAGCTAACTCTGGGACTCACTCAAACATTACTCACACTTAAATGTCACACAGACACTCAAGCATCGCAAATGTTCCCAGGATATACAAAGTCATTTGTTATGCATGCTTATAGGTCCACTCCAATTCAAAAGTTTCTATTCACTGCCTGCTGGGCATGGCCAGAGTGTTGAAGGGAGAATTTCGGCAGAAGAGAATTCATTCTCTCATGGAATCTTCCTTCCTCGTAACATTCTGTCTAAAGCCTTTTGTCCCAAAGGAATGGCCCAGTCTAATCTTGGTCTTCTACTTTCACCCTCATAAAGTACATGCTAATCTGCTATGTAGATCTCAAAAAACTCACAAGGCTGATGAAATCCTCCCCAAGAAAGACTAGGTTCTGCTGGTCTTCACAGCACTGTTAATGACAACATTAGTCAGTTTTTGATCCCATATGAACTCAGAACATTAACAAATTCATAAGATTTTTTATTGATCATAATCTATAACAGAGGCCTAATAATTTGAAAATAAAGCCTACAGTGGGAGAAACTCTTTACACTCTCAATCTTCCCAACCAAACCTAAACCTTCTCCAGGGTTTCTTGTCTCAGTGAGTGGCACCACAATCCATCCCATGTCCCAGCAAAAGCCTGTATGTCATCATTGTCTCTTGCTATCTCTGTTCACCCACAACAATGTCTTATATTTCTCAGTTCTCTCTTCTTTTCTCCTTCTTCATTTCTGTGGGCCTCATTCAGGCACAACCACAGCTCACTTGGACCACTCTAACAACTTTCTGTCTCCCCACATCTACTCTGACCTACTTCAGTTGGTTCTCCACATTACAGCCAAAGTGGTCTTTCTAAAGTGCAGATGTTGAGGATAAATTCCAAATACTTTACACGACAAGCATGGCTTTATTTATCAGTCACAAAAGGAAACTAATAATACACTGAAACCGGGAAATTGAGAATATAATGAAGAAAATATTTTCAAAGGAATGGGTAGTATTAAGAGCCTAGTAATAGTAGGGAAGCCAACTTTTTGGCCAAAGCTGAGGGTTTCCCAGATTCAGGACTTTCAGTGCTAAAAATTCCCAGGCAAACTGAAGATGAGTTGTTCACAAGCAGTTACAGCCAGAAACCATTACCATCCATTGCCTAAAGGAACACGAGAAGGGGGTGGTTAGTAGAACCCAGAGAGGACAGCTGTATGGAGATGGTCACCTCACAGGAGCTGTGGCATTTGGAACAAGGGCAGACACCCAACCTGCAAATACTCAGCAGGAAGGAAGCTATAAAAACAAGGCTTGCACTCCTCATGTACTCCAGTCTCTTGTTGGTGCCTCTCATTGACCTAACCAGGAGAAAAGGGCAAGAGAGATTTCTTGATATCATCACAGGAGTCCTCCTGGGGGAGGCAGAAGAGGGAAAACCAGAGGTGGCTGCGTGAGAAAAATGCTATCTGACAGTTCTGACTTTGAAGATGGAGGAAGCGTGCCACAATCCAAGGAATGCAAGTGGCCTCTAAAAGCTAAAAAAGGCAAACAAGTGTAATAGATTCTTCCCTAATGCCTCCAGAAGAAATGCAGCCCAGCCAACACCTTGATTTTAGCCCAGTGAGAACGATTTCAAACCTCTGACCTCTGAAGTGCAAGAAAATAAATTCATGTTGTTTTAAGCTACCAAGTTTGTGATAATTTGTTACAGCAGTGATGGGAAACTAATACAGAAGGAAATTTAGAGGGCATCTGGTCCAACATCTCAGCCAATACATGAGTTGAGCCAGGGCTTTGACTGGTGTGGCCAGTGACTTTACTCTGCTGACAGCATGAAGTTTGTGAAGACCTTTAACATGAGAAGTGACACACTCAGAGCTATGCTTCAGAAAGGACATTCGGCCCCCTCCCCCACCTCTATTACAGGTGAGATGGGAAGGAGAAACAACTGAATGAAGGAGGAGCATTAGAAGGCCACTATGAAAGTCTGGTTAAGAGATACAGGCTTAAAATAGGGTGGAGGCAGCAGGCATAAGCAGGAAGACAAATATGGCAGAGATGTTGTCATTATGTGATGAATGGAACTATGTGATGAGTAGAAACCAATGTTTTTAAGACCAACTGACCACAATGATGATGTCATTAATAAAGCCAGCATGGCCTTTTCTATTGGCATGACACTTGTTGCCTTTAACAGAATCAAGAACCACTTAGAAAACAACTGAAACTCAGCTTCCAAATACACATTGAAGTATGGGAAATGAATTAATCATTTAAATAAAGCCCAAATCTAAAGTAATGAAAAATAGGTGAAGTTCAGTAAACTAGAGGTATGAGTAACTGCAGAAATGTTTTAAAATATCATAGTTATTCTTCCATTTCCATTTTCCTTTAGGTTCCTCCATTTTAAGAAAAATTAAGAAAATGTCTTTGAGGTGTACAGTGAATATGGTCAATTTTTCACACACATGATTTTTTTTTAATGTACTGGAGACAGCCTAAGGCAAAAAAAAAAAAAACACCACATAGAATATGTCTTATGATAAAGACACTATTTCAGCACCATGGTTTTTATTCCATACAAGCTGGACAATGATAAATCAGGTTGATTTTTTTTAAAGTGTTTTAGGTTGTATTCCCCAGAGGGAGACACTGAGACAAGGATATGATTTATTAGGGAAGTGTCTCGAAGAATAGAGAAGTGGGATAGGAAAGCAAAGAAAGCCAAACAAGGGTATGATATCAAGAAAAGTCCAGCAGTGATCTCAGTCTGCAGGGGAATTCTGGAGACAGTGTCATTGTCATAACCTGAAGCAATGAAGTTGGAATATTTATATTTCCGCCTGGCTTGAATTTTCGTTAAGGCTGCCCCTGGTTACCCGTGAAAGCACTTCCTTCTCTCCATATGAATACGCAAA
>NW_012136969.1:3326665-3328532 GCF_000956105.1 Propithecus coquereli | reverse complement strand
CCACTCAAAATTAGGTAAGATGGTAAATTTTATGTTAAATGTAATTTGCCACAATAAAAAAAATTGAGGGAAAAGAGAATGTAAGGATCTGGGAGTCATTTGTGGGATATGGGGTACTAGTCTTAGGGAGAACCACTAGAGGTGAGATACTGTGAAGTGCTATAGAGTATCTCCCACAGCTGGCTCAGGAAACAAGACATACATTCCAGACCTCCAGAGCATGCTATAAAAGGCTGAAAGAGTCAAACAGCCCTCCTTAGAATCAATAGGCTTCCTAAAAGTGGCTCAGTTAATACTAGAGCAAGAGAAGCAAGATATCAAGATTGCCGGGCGATGGAGTGGAGATCAGACACCAGCAGTTATAAGACAAAAGTTTTAAAACAGTGCTATGGGCTGAATGTTTATGTCCTCCAAAAATTCGTATGTTGAAACCTAACCCCCAATGGGATGCCATTTGGAGGTGGGGCCTTACGGAGGTGATTACGTCATGAAGGTGGAGCCCACATGAATGGGATTAGTGCCCTTATAAAAGAAGCCCAAGTGAGTTTCCCTGGGCCTTTCACCCAGTGAGAGCCCTTTCACCATGTGAAGGCTCAGCTAGAGGACAGTCATCTACAAACCAGGAAGCAGACTCTCACCATATACTGAATCTGCTGGTGCCCTGATCTTGGACTTCAGAACTAAGAGATAAATTTCTGTTGTTTATAAGCCACATGGTCTATGGTAGTTTGTTATAGCAACCCAAACAGACTAAGACAAATAGCCAATAAGAATTTGTGAGTCACCCAGGGACAGGCTCCCAGGGATTTGCCAGGGAGGGGGCCCAGAGTCTGACAGTTGTTGCATCTTCTAGGGGAGGAGTCATGAATGCAGATAATCCCCATCATAAAAGGCGAGATATGAAGTACACCATAAGAATATGCAAGTTGAATACTACGAAATGCAGAATAGAAAGAAATTGCTTCCAGATGAGATTTGCAGCATCTGGGACCATGTAAACAAAAGCATGGAAATGGTACGTTGTAGGATATAGTCGCCTAGGGATTTCAGAGGAGCTGTGATACAAGTTATAAATGCCAAGGCATATTGATTAAAGCATTTATTGACTCCAGCTAACTCTGGGACTCACTCAAACATTACTCACACTTAAATGTCACACAGACACTCAAGCATCGCAAATGTTCCCAGGATATACAAAGTCATTTGTTATGCATGCTTATAGGTCCACTCCAATTCAAAAGTTTCTATTCACTGCCTGCTGGGCATGGCCAGAGTGTTGAAGGGAGAATTTCGGCAGAAGAGAATTCATTCTCTCATGGAATCTTCCTTCCTCGTAACATTCTGTCTAAAGCCTTTTGTCCCAAAGGAATGGCCCAGTCTAATCTTGGTCTTCTACTTTCACCCTCATAAAGTACATGCTAATCTGCTATGTAGATCTCAAAAAACTCACAAGGCTGATGAAATCCTCCCCAAGAAAGACTAGGTTCTGCTGGTCTTCACAGCACTGTTAATGACAACATTAGTCAGTTTTTGATCCCATATGAACTCAGAACATTAACAAATTCATAAGATTTTTTATTGATCATAATCTATAACAGAGGCCTAATAATTTGAAAATAAAGCCTACAGTGGGAGAAACTCTTTACACTCTCAATCTTCCCAACCAAACCTAAACCTTCTCCAGGGTTTCTTGTCTCAGTGAGTGGCACCACAATCCACCCACGTGTCCCAGCAAAAGCCTGTATGTCATCATTGTCTCTTGCTATCTCTGTTCACCCACAACAATGTCTTATATTTCTCAGTTCTCTCTTCTTTTCTCCTTCTTCATTTCTGTGGGCCTCGTTCAGGCACAACCACAGCTCACTTG
>NW_012136969.1:3322261-3324660 GCF_000956105.1 Propithecus coquereli | reverse complement strand
TTTCCGCCTGGCTTGAATTTTCGTTAAGGCTGCCCCTGGTTACCCGTGAAAGCACTTCCTTCTCTCCATATGAATACGCAAAGTGGGTTCCAGCAGCCCTAGGGCAATAGTCCAACAAATGAATATAGGTGCTGGGTTTTGGGAGTGAAAGTGCACCTGGAGCCAATGTGCAAAAAAAAAAAGGTAAAGGAATCCAAGGGACATGAACAGAGCACTAATAGTGTCTGCAACAAAATATTCCTGAAATTTCCAGATTGTGTTTGAATATGAAATTGATTCAAATGGTTCAACTGGGTTTCTATATCCACAGGTCTAACAAACTCACTCTTAAAAAGATCACCAACAATTTCAGTTGGTACCAAATCCAATAAATATTTCTTCTGTTCATGCCTTACTCCCATTCTTAGCTGAGCCAGTTCCTCCCTATTGAAACACAGTCCTCTGCTCTCTCAGCGTCTCCAACATCACACTCTCCAGGGTTCCTCCCACTCAGTCTCCTTTGCTGGCTGCTCTTATTTTTCCACAAATCTAAATGCTAGAGCTCATTCCCAGGCCTTTCTCTCTTCCACATTTTCTTCCTTCGTCGCGTCTATTCCCACAGCTGTAAATACCCTAACACTATAGTCTCCTCATTTTATATCTCCATTCCAGACCTCTCCTCCAAGCTTAAGCCTCACTGCCAACTGCTTACTTGGTATTTTCTCTTGAATATTTTTAAAACCATCTCAATTTCAAAGTACCAAAATTAGAGCCTCTGACAGTCTTCTCCTCCTATACTTGCACCCAGATGGTCAAGACACAGTCTGAGACTCGACCTGTTTTCTAAATTCCTGTATCCAGTCCCACTGGATTGGGCATTGGATATGGGCAATACCTCCAAATACACATATCATGGGTCCCTCCACTTCCCTCCACCTTCACTGCTAAAACTGTGGCCCACCCTGCTCTTTCGTCTGGATGACTCCAGTCATCTCCTGACCAGTCTTCCTGCTTTTATTTCTGTCCCCTTAAAATCCAACCTCCACATAATAGCAAAAATAATCATTTAAAATTGGATTCTGCCATTTCCCCATTAAAATGCTTTACTGGCTTCTCATAGTATTTTAAATCCTGTCACTTTCCTGATTAAAACACTTCAGTGACTTCCCATGGTATTTAAAACTAAATACCACAATGTCCTATGTCACCTGGCCTCTGCATACCTTTCCAACCTCATCTCACATTTCCTCTGCTCTTTTTGCTTTGTCGCACAGGGTTCTGACACTTGCTAGATGTCTCCCTCTGCACGGGGTTGGGAACACCCCTAACACCGGCTCTTTCCATGGCTGGCTCCTTCCTATTCTTTTAGGTCTCTGCCTAAACATCACCTCCTTGAAGAAGCCCTCCCTTATCACTCTGTCTATTGTTCCTTACCCTGTCATTATTTATGGAAATATTTCTACTCCAGCACTTACCACAATCAGTACTTTTTTTGTTTGTTTATTCAACTGTTTATTGTGTTCCCTCCACTAGAAGTAAATCTCCTGAAGCACAGGCGTCACATGTCCTGTTCACCATCGCATTCCTGGTACCCAACAGTGCCTGATTCATACTAGGTGCTGAATAGAGATTTCATGAGTGAGTGAATGAGACACAGGCCTGCTATAGCTTATTTCACTTCTGGTCCTAATGACTGGACTATGTGAGGTCATTTAAAGAATCATCACTTTATATAGACTTGACCAAACCTTAGTTATGACCAACAAACAAATTTATAATCCTGCAAGAAAAAAAAACTGATTCTTTTTTTAGATGTTGAGTTGATCAGGTAAACAAGGTATATATGTAACACAGAACTGCTTAGAATGGGTACAAGAATCTAACAGACCTTTCCAGAGTCATATTATCTCTATTTTAGATGGCAATACAGATAGTTTCACTGTGATAATTTGTCAAACTCTTTTATATCAGTCCTTCTCCTCAACTGTCCTTTTTAATGTCTGGTAGAATGAATGAGACAAACCCCTGGCAACCATTTCTTGAAACTAGTCAGTAGTACTTGATTTTTTAAAAAAATTATTTTTCTCCTTATTTGAAGAGCTTTATTTTAGAATCTTGGAAGAGGATCGAATTTGGATGGTGGATTTTGGCCTGATTTCTACATTATTCAGTTAAGCTAACTAGATGTGTTAAATGTGTGAATACTTTAAGAGAATGCAAGCTGACACTCTTATTTCTAGGAAATTTGTTCTTTATAGTATGCATAGTTTATTACATTTTTTCAATGCTAATTGAGACTAACAAACTGACACTATAGATGCTGTAATTTAATAAAATATGGGTTCCATCAAATACCATTTATTATTCTAACAATCAATGTAATATATACTCATTTTGGAAAATTTAAGACAGAAAAAATT
>NW_012136969.1:3309499-3320126 GCF_000956105.1 Propithecus coquereli | reverse complement strand
TCTGAGGCCCTTGCTTTCCTTAAAAAATAAACCCTTTTCTTCTTTGAAAAATCATTATTGCCTTAAAGGCAAATTTAGACCTTATACTTTTAAGTTATAATAGAAATATCAAACCATAATATCTTTGGATAATTATGAATACTTCACTTTAGGAAAATTCAGTTTGAACCAAGTTAGAAAAAAAGAGCACGTATCTGATACTGCTTAAGGCTTCTGTTCAGATTATCCATTTGCAATTTAGCTCCAAAATCCCCCTTTATATTTCACCTGTATCTCATGGGATGACAGTCTGGGAACTACATTTCCCAGAACCACTACAGCAGAGTTCTGGGTTAGACAATGCCAATGAGAGGCCCCAGCAAATGATTGGAAGGCAACAGACAAGGAAAAGCCAAAACATTGTTTCCCCAGCTGCAGTGGACATGGGCTCTGGCACATGTGGGATTTGGTAAAGAACTCTACATGTTTCCTCATGAATCTCATATCTTGGTGCTACAGGAGCTCTGTGAGGTTCCTGTACCTTTCTGATTCCCTGAAAGCTGGCGGTGAACCTGAGATCTAGCAATGGCCTTCCTTGACCTTATATACCCCCAGGTCTTCCAGTGGTTTTGAAAGCATCCATTTACCTATATTAAATCCCTTCTTGCTTCAAATACCTAGAGTGGTTTCTGCTTTCTAGACTAAACACTGTATAATATACCATACCATTCTACATTATTTTCCCCATTTCTTGATTTCTAAATTTCCAAATCAGAATTAATTTGATTCATAAGCTTCAAATACAGAAGAGCCCTCCCCTAGTCTCAGATTGAAGACCTGAAACCCCAGAAAATCTAACCTTTAAGCGAAATGATTATAAATCCAATAGATCCTTTGAACTGTAGGAAAAAAAAAAAAAAACATAAGAATTTATATTTAATTTCATTATTATTGTGACCATGAAATTTTCACAACATATAGGAACTTCAATTCATAAATATGTATGTGCACATACTGAGCAAGATGGCCTTTTTAAGAATTATGTATTTTTAACAACTGATTCAAGTAATTACATTTGCTAAACTTTAAAGGTCACATTTCTACTAAAGGCCAATGGACTGAACGTCAGAAACATGTCTTCCAATTTAGCATCTGTATTAGTTTTCTAGGGCTTTCAAAATAAAGTACCACAAACTGAGTGGTTTGAACAACAAAAAATTATTGTCTCAGTTCTGGAGGATAGAAGTCCAAAATCAAGATGTCAACAGGGCCTTCTGAAGGCAAGAGGAAAATATCTGTTTCAGGCCTCTTTCCTAGTTTCTGGCAGTTTGCTGGCAATCTTTGGTATATTTTAGCTTGTAGATATATCAGCCTGACCTCTTCCTTCGAATTCACAATGCATTCTCCCTGTATACATACATGTGTGTCTCTGTGTCCAAATTTCTCCTTTTTATAAGGATACCAGTCACATTGGATCAGGGTCCACTCTAATGACTTTCTTTTTTTTTTTTTATTTCAGCATATTATGGGGATACAGCTGTTTAGGTTACGTATGTTGTCCTTGCCCCCCCGTCCCCCTCCCCCGCAAGTCCGAATTTCAAATATGTCCATCCTTCGGGTGGTGTGCATTGCACTCTTTGTGTATGCAAATACTCGTCCCCTCCTCCCTCCTCCCCCCTGCCCAACATCCAATAGATGTTATTCTTATATGTGCATTTATGTATGTACAAATGTAAACATGTGTTAATAAAACTAAACATAAAAATAAATAGAAACAAAACTTCTAATATTTTCTTCCTGTATCCCAACAGATTATCTTACACACACATCCCTGAATGTATATGCTACACACTAGCCTGAACTAAGAAAATGGCAGTGAAAATAGAGAAATGTGAATAAATTGGAGAGACAGATAAGAGACAAAAGCAACAGGATTTGATTGATTGAACATAGAGGGAGTAGAAGTGAAATAACACAAGAAACACCTGGGATTTCTATTTGGCTAGCTGGTACTAGTCACTGAGTTATAGTGCACTGGAGAAAAACTAAGTTTGACTGGAAAAAAATTAGAGCATCTTTGGACATATTAAATTGAGATGGATAAGCACAATAGGCATTCATCTAAGCAAGAATGAAGAGTTTATTGGTCAGTGGCATAAGGGGAAATAGGAAAATCATGTCAACTTCCTGGCTAAACCCACGAATTACAGATTTTTTTCATTATAATTAAAACTGATAATTCTCTTCCTGCCAAATACACAGGGATCTCTTTTCTCTTTGGGGCCGTACAGTTAGGGAACTCCATGAGACAGAAAACCGTAGGCTTTCCTTCATGAAGGCATCAATTCCTCTCAAGAATCTTGTCCTTCAGGTCTGGTATAATATTAATCCACTACATCAGGGTTTAGTAATGAGTACCATTAGTTAAAATACCTGAAATATAATATGGCCTTTAAATGAAGATAGGCTTTCTGTGACTTCTAAGATCCTGTACTTCAAGGCAACTCATTTAGAAGCCAGAATATCTATTCTAATATAAAATTCAGGAAACCATAACAACCTAAAAATATCTACTCTTTACTGATTGCATCTAATGCCACACAGAGGCCAAAAGCAGATTCATTTGAAAGCTTCGATGTCAGTCACGAAGGCCCACTGTGGACCCCAAGAATTGTTTTGGGGAGAAGAGAGAAAAAGCATGAAGAAAGGACTAGAACCACATACCTATACTTTCAACCCTACCTTTAAGATGTTTAACTGATCTCACCTAAATTCTCTTTTGAACAAGAAACATAGTGATTAAAGATTAATGTCAGATGTGTTATCATGTTTTATCTTATGTTGAAAGAGCATCAAGATTTATAATTGTTGGAACACAAGTTGTGGCCTTGTTGGAGGATGTTGATTTTCTAATACAGATACGTTCTTACTTGATGCTCACAATAGCCATATTCAGGCAAGTGAGATAACACTACCCGAAAAACAAAGGAATTTCTTGAAAGCCACACAAAGAGTAAACATAAGACCAGGATTCCAAACAGGGTCTGCCTGAATTAAGCAGCAGTGCTTCTAACCACTATACAGAGTCTTGCTGGCTCACCCAGCAATACTGACAAAGTGCTGTCTCACACCTGTGAGGAAGCTGAAAGAACTCACAATTAATGGAAGTGGAGCACACACTGTATGGAGGAAGGGCAAGCTTGTAGCCCCGGCTCAGGCGAGGCAAAGGCATTACATGTAACCAAAATGTTTGTACCCCCATAATATCTTGAAATAAAAAAAAAAATCAAAGTTCAAAGAGACTGTGATTTTTCACTAAGTCACCTGGATCTTGAGTACAGGAAGCAAAAATAAACCTAGATTTCCTACCATCCAGTCTAGAACGTTTGCACACTGTAGCATATGCATGAACATGAGCATACACACCCACACACAGAATAACAAGAACCCAACTTTACAACTTCAGGTTACTGATGATGTCAGGCAAGAAATGCATCACCTTACACTGAAGAAGCTGTGAAAGCAGAAAAATCAATCCACTGTTTTAATAAAAAAATGTAAGAAACTGAGAAGATGAGCTATGGAGCAATCACTTTGGGCGGATCTGGCTGCTGTACTATTAATCATTTTTCCGCTGCACAGTCAGCAGAACTTTCAGTCTATTCAGCGCACTGTCAGGTCCACTGCAGAGGCACTACGACCAAGTGGGATGAGATTATAAAACCATCATTGTGTCCTGAGGACCAGGAACTGTGCAGAAAATTGCAGTCTTCAAGAGGAAAAGAGTAATCCCAGGAAAAGACGATCATTTTCCCCAAGACGGGAATATTGAAATATCCTGACATGACAACTTACATTCTAGCAATCACAAATCTTGAATTTAAGATAAAATCTTATACTGCATGTGGAATCAATCTTCAATCACTACCTTTCTAAGAAAGAATTTGAATAAGATCAGATTAATACTTACAATGAGGGTCTTAAGTTTCCTTATAGAACTAGTTATTTTTCATCTTTGCCTTCTGCTCCCAAACTATTTGGGGGACCTCAATGACTGCCTCGGAGGCCTTCAGACTATCCCTGCCCAGTGTCTGGTGTTTAGAGTCATTCTGCTGACTTACGAGTTACCTAGAGGGAATGGGGAGTATTTTCTACCAAGTCTCTTAAATCAACACGTATGAGCCAATTGAATACCCAAAACACCTAGGATCTTGGAGCAAAGGCCTAAGTATTAGAAGAAAACAATCAATAAAAGCAATAGTGCCATCAAGGACCCATTTGCACTAATCCCCACACCTGGTCTCACAGCAGTACATGTTCTACGTCAAAGCAACCCCCGGGAATGGATGTTGCTTAGTGGTGCATCCAATATCATGACCCTTCTGGAACTAAGGCTGGCTGTGCCATTGGGTTACCAACTTCGGGAGCTCATCCAAGGTAAAGATGTCAAGTCTCAGCATCAACACGAAAAGCATAAATATAACAGGATCCCTTTTCTAAATCTCATGTTCCTCTCTAAGACAGTCACCTGAAGCAGGGGTTTTCTCTGTATTAGAAAAATAAAACAATGGAAAAGCAATAGAACGAGTTGAACTAATGAAGAAAAAAATCCGGAACACAAAAAACCAAAAGATGCATTTGTGGAGAAGTAGAATATTTTGTCTGCTTTCTTTACCTAAACGTTAATCTCATTCCAATCCTAAATATCTTTAACTTTTTATGATCTCCTCCCCTTATACTCTGTCCCAAGGATAATCATAACAGTATTCTTTAAGAAATTTTGTATCACACAAGTTGGCTACCCTGATGCTGCAGCAGCCATGGCCATGGGCATTAGTGGCCTCTGCATATTTGCATGCCATGTTATCCTACCCTGAGCTCAGTCTTCCTGTGCCCTCTCTTGGTACCATGCTCTCTCCAACCCCTGGAAATGTGGCTCTTTCTCATTTGTGATCTACCTTCACCTCAACTGCTGTAGCAAAAAGACTGCATGATTCTCTAAGGCTATAAGTGACCTCACTTTTGGCAATATTGTCCCAAGATAAAGTCCTTACTGACCGAAATTCAGGTACTCTAAAGTGCCCACCCTTGGTGCACTGGCCCCAAAATCTGAAACTTCACTGGTTCTAGGTCCTTCTGGTTTTGCTGTCCATCCCACTCTCACTGCCAAATCCACTGACCAGTCTACCCTCAGGACCAATAGTGGCCTCAAGCCAACTGTTAAATATTTCTGACCTCAAAAACTCTTACAGTATGTTATGAATGTGTCTTCCTGTCAGTCTCCTAAGTCTGGTGGGCAGAATTCAAGTCTATAAACATGGACATCAAGGCTATATTATCCCAGTCTCATTGTTCGGTATACAAAAGAATGTAAAGAAAAAGAGCCCAAATAATCTCTAGAGAGATTATTCTCTAGAAAACTATCCTTTCTCCTATGTCTTTCTCTTGTTTCCTCTTTTCAATGTGTCCATTTACCATATTTAGCACGTGAGGGTAAAATTTTGACTTCACATTTAGAATTAGTGGGCAAGACTCAGAAAGAAAATTTTCATGGCATAAATTAAATCTCCTAATTTCTTCCATCAGCCCCTTTCAGGACATGAATTACATATGCATAGACCACGTACTGAGCTTGTACACAAGATAGTCATCAATTTTGTACAAATTAATAAAAGCACATTCATTCAGATCCCATTAATTTGAGATTTCTCATGAAGTTGAATAGTGATTTAGCTATATTCTGTGAAAAAATGCTATCCTGAGCAAATTAAGACAAAGTGATAAGAGGACTATAGATGACATCAATCTTTAATCTCTTCTAAGTACATTTTTCAGAGAACTCTAGAAATATTAATATACACATATCACAACATTCTTCATTCATTGCTGAATCTAATCGTTGTTCAATATTTTGTTTGTGTCAAACAGCTACCCTTGAGGAATTTACAACCTGGGAACTAAAAACTACACATTTTCCTAGTTATAAATCATTCTTGTTATTATATTTTTAAATTATCTAATACTGGACACATACAAAAGAAAGTTATATACATATAAATTATGCAACACAATAAATACCCCATGACTGTACCACCTAGCCTAAGAACTAAGATGTTCCCAATGTCCCTGTGTTAACCTGAATGTCCCTTTGTTATTCTTTCATCTTCCCCTTTCCACACCCCCAGCAGAACAAACCACTCTTCTGAAATTTGTAGCTATCATTCCTTTGCTTTTCCTGTAGTGTTAGCCCATATGTATATGTTCCTAAACACCAAGCTTTGCTTGTTTATAATTTTTTTAAATGGTATTGTGGTATATGGAGTCTTTTGTGATCTGCTTTTTCTCACTCAATATTATGTTTTAAGATTCATCCATGCTATAGCTGTGCAGCTGTGATTTTGTTCATCATCACTACTGTATAATATTTCATTTTATTTATTCTCACTGTGATGGACATTTGGGCTGTTCTAGTATTTTTCAATTACAAATAACACTGCTAACACTGCTATGAACATACTTCACATGTATGATGTTTATATGCAAGAACCTCTCTAGGATATACCCAGAAAGAGAGATGCTGGGTCCTGGAGTATGTTCAAGTTTATGAGTACTAAAAACATTTCCAAAATGGCTGGACCAATTTATATTTCTCTCAGCAAGATATAATTTTCCATCAATCTATAACCACTCCAACAGTTACTATTGGCAGATTTATCTTTTAAATTTCATGAATTTAGTAAATGTGTAATGCTATACCATCGCAGTTTTAATTCACATTTCCTTGATTACCAATAAAATTGAGCATATTAATGTATGTTTACTGGCCATTTGGATTTATTTTGTGAAATGTTTATCCAAGTCTTTTGGAAATTTTTATATCAGATTGCCTTTTCTTATTGGTTTGTAGATATAATTTATATATTGAAGATCCTAGTCCTTTGTCAGTGACATGTGCTGCAAATTACTTCTAGTTTGTGACTTATCATTTCACTCTCCTTATGGTGTCTTTCGGTGAACAAAAGTTTGTTATTTTAACATAATTGATCAGTCTTTTTCATATAGTCAATTTCTATGTCTTAAGAAATCATGCATATCCATCTCTGAGACCATACGGATAAGAAATAATTCTTATAAATCAATTATTTGTCCTTGCAAATAGTATAACAATTTAAAATATTCTATAATTTTGACCAGTATTTGCAAAAGGATATTCCTAGGACCACCTGAATCAGAATCACTAACTTTTAAAATGCTAATTCCCAAGCCCTGTTTGTTTTTCAACAAATATTTAAGTGACTTTTGTATGCCAGGTTCTGTTCTAAATGTGAGAAACAGAAGTAAATAAAACAGACAAAATGCCTTGACATTATATGATTTACATGTATGGGGAGAAAGAAAATAAAAAATAAATAGATAAAACATAATATGCCTTCTTCCTCTTTGTCTTTCCTCCCTTTTTCTACTGGGACTCCTAGCTTTTCTGACTTAGGCCTTTTACGTTGACTTTTATATTATGGCAATGGTGTCTTTGCAGATGTTATCAGAAAATTGCAGCTATGACATATGTTTAGCCTTGAGGATTTCATCCTAGGGAGAGCTTCTAGCATAGGGCAATAAGCAGGGTGCTAGTAAGTTGTAAACTCTTACTTCTTCTATCATGTAGAGCAACTTGCTTCAATAAATATATCTCTAAACTTAGCAGAACCCACCATCTTGACTGATGTTTCAATACCTCATCATATTAATATATTCACTGTCTTAATTGCAGCTGTTCCCAAATCTGAGGCCCTTGCTTTCCTTAAAAAATAAACCCTTTTCTTCTTTGAAAAATCATTATTGCCTTAAAGGCAAATTTAGACCTTATACTTTTAAGTTATAATAGAAATATCAAACCATAATATCTTTGGATAATTATGAATACTTCACTTTAGGAAAATTCAGTTTGAACCAAGTTAGAAAAAAAGAGCACGTATCTGATACTGCTTAAGGCTTCTGTTCAGATTATCCATTTGCAATTTAGCTCCAAAATCCCCCTTTATATTTCACCTGTATCTCATGGGATGACAGTCTGGGAACTACATTTCCCAGAACCACTACAGCAGAGTTCTGGGTTAGACAATGCCAATGAGAGGCCCCAGCAAATGATTGGAAGGCAACAGACAAGGAAAAGCCAAAACATTGTTTCCCCAGCTGCAGTGGACATGGGCTCTGGCACATGTGGGATTTGGTAAAGAACTCTACATGTTTCCTCATGAATCTCATATCTTGGTGCTACAGGAGCTCTGTGAGGTTCCTGTACCTTTCTGATTCCCTGAAAGCTGGCGGTGAACCTGAGATCTAGCAATGGCCTTCCTTGACCTTATATACCCCCAGGTCTTCCAGTGGTTTTGAAAGCATCCATTTACCTATATTAAATCCCTTCTTGCTTCAAATACCTAGAGTGGTTTCTGCTTTCTAGACTAAACACTGTATAATATACCATACCATTCTACATTATTTTCCCCATTTCTTGATTTCTAAATTTCCAAATCAGAATTAATTTGATTCATAAGCTTCAAATACAGAAGAGCCCTCCCCTAGTCTCAGATTGAAGACCTGAAACCCCAGAAAATCTAACCTTTAAGCGAAATGATTATAAATCCAATAGATCCTTTGAACTGTAGGAAAAAAAAAAAAAAACATAAGAATTTATATTTAATTTCATTATTATTGTGACCATGAAATTTTCACAACATATAGGAACTTCAATTCATAAATATGTATGTGCACATACTGAGCAAGATGGCCTTTTTAAGAATTATGTATTTTTAACAACTGATTCAAGTAATTACATTTGCTAAACTTTAAAGGTCACATTTCTACTAAAGGCCAATGGACTGAACGTCAGAAACATGTCTTCCAATTTAGCATCTGTATTAGTTTTCTAGGGCTTTCAAAATAAAGTACCACAAACTGAGTGGTTTGAACAACAAAAAATTATTGTCTCAGTTCTGGAGGATAGAAGTCCAAAATCAAGATGTCAACAGGGCCTTCTGAAGGCAAGAGGAAAATATCTGTTTCAGGCCTCTTTCCTAGTTTCTGGCAGTTTGCTGGCAATCTTTGGTATATTTTAGCTTGTAGATATATCAGCCTGACCTCTTCCTTCGAATTCACAATGCATTCTCCCTGTATACATACATGTGTGTCTCTGTGTCCAAATTTCTCCTTTTTATAAGGATACCAGTCACATTGGATCAGGGTCCACTCTAATGACTTTCTTTTTTTTTTTTTATTTCAGCATATTATGGGGATACAGCTGTTTAGGTTACGTATGTTGTCCTTGCCCCCCCGTCCCCCTCCCCCGCAAGTCCGAATTTCAAATATGTCCATCCTTCGGGTGGTGTGCATTGCACTCTTTGTGTATGCAAATACTCGTCCCCTCCTCCCTCCTCCCCCCTGCCCAACATCCAATAGATGTTATTCTTATATGTGCATTTATGTGTTGATCGGTTAATACCAATTTGATGGTGAGTACATGTGGTGCTTGTCTTTCCATTCTTGGGATACCTCACTTAGTAGAATGCGTTCCAGCTCTATCCAGGAGTATACAAGAGGTGCTATATCACCATTGTTTCTTAAAGCTGAATAGTACTCCATGGTATACATATACCACATTTGACTTCCTTTTAACTTAACTAATTAAATCTACAATGACCCTATCTGCAAATAAGTCACATTCTCAGGTACTGAGGGTTAGGGCTCCAACGTATCTTTTTGGCAGGACACAATTCAACACATAACAACATCCATCAAAATTGTCTCTCATTAGTGTCAAAGCAAGATACAGACAACACCAATAGACTGCTGCCATATTCTCAATCTGATAAAATCCTAATAATACGAGTACATTTTAATTCTTCAAGTTTTCTTCCTGTGAGTCACTGAACTGAAAAACAAAAAGTGGCAACTGTAGATTATCTATGTAGAGAGACAGTTTGGGGCAAAAAAAAGGAGCTCTAAACAAGATACATAGAAGACCTGGATTCACCACTATGCTGGGACGTACCAGCAATGTGAATTTGCACAGGAAAGTTACTCTCTAAACTTCAGTTTTCCCATCTGTAAAACAGAGAAAACAACTTCTCCACCAGTGGCAGTTCCATAATTTCTATACAGAAGTAGTTCAGGGGATCAGGTTGGAAGAAGGGATTGAAGTAGTATTGGCATAGAACTTTACATAGAGGAACTATCATTTTTCTATTTCAAACAACATGACAAATTATTGTGAGATACTGTGTGGGAATGCACTTTAAAACAATATAAAACTATGTAAATTCATCATTATATGCTTTGTAGATTATCATTGGTAATCCAATTTCCAACTTATTTTAAAAGGTTTTAATATTAATAGTTGTTATAATAACCACTCCTATTTACCTAATATTTTTTAATTCAATGTGATTCTAATTCTAGAATAATACATACTCATTATAGAAAACTAATAATTCAGAAAAAAAACACAGAAAAGTAATTTAAAATCAATTATAGCCTCCAAACCAAAATTACTTTTTGCGGCCTTTTTGCTTTTGTATCTCACCAAAACTTTCTACAGATATATGTTTTTGTGTTGGGGGGATAGGAGAAAGGGTTATAAACTGGGATCAAACCT
>NW_012136969.1:3306629-3309449 GCF_000956105.1 Propithecus coquereli | reverse complement strand
GTTATTTTTTTCTTTCCCCTTTACAAATTAGTTAGGTAAAAATATGGGATATATGAGCTGTTTCAAAATGCAGCTCTTTAATTACAACTAAGATTGAACATGCATTAATAAAAGTAATCCTCCATTTGCAATTTTTTGTATGTATAAAATGCTCCATTGGAATATTGTCTTTTTTATATTGATTATTGCAGCTGTGTACTGAGGATAATAATGCTTTGTGGGTCAGATATGTTGGAGATGATCCCAAATTATTTATATATATTTGGTTTGTAGTGATTTTTTAATATCTAGAAACCTTACATTTTTAAACCAACAGATGTGAAATCCTTATCTTTATGATTCTGCTTCTGCATATAGGTTTAGAAAGCCTTGTTTATCCTAAGGTTAGAAAAATATCCAACATATATTCTTGATTTTTTTGTTCCATATTTTACAGTTACATCTTTTCTTTAATTATAAAAGCAATATATGATCATAAAAATTTAAGCCACACAGAAGTGAACAAAGGAAAACTTCTCCAATCTCCACCTTTCCCCACCTCGAGTCCAATAGCACAGGGAGATTTGATTCAGAATACATCCTTCCAGATCTTTTTAATACATGTGCATATAAAATATTTTCTTTTTTTGTTTATCTACATTTCCTAATGTGTCTAAATGAACACATATCTTTTACATTAAGAAGAAAAAATAGAAGCTTTAAAAAAAATAAGATGGAAATTTTATTCTAAGATATCTTAGGTATATCTCTAGAATTTTATGGGGAAAGCAAGATAAAAAATATCCTTAGAAGGGAGAAAGGCAACTTATTTGTTTGCATATTGCAATAGAAATATCCATTAAGTTCATTACCAGCTCCATTACTATTCAGTTGGAAAAGCACTAACTAGCCCAGTTCTTGGCACACAATAGCTTCTCAATAAATATTAATTATTAATTAGACAATAAAGTCATTTCTAGAAAACATCATTTGGGACTGAGAGAGTTTGGATTAGGAATCTGAGAGGGCACAGGTGGTGTTGTCATTGCTTCTTCCAGCTAACAGTTGGGAGTTTGAAAGAGAAAGGAGGCTATGGGAGGTGAAAGGCTGGCTATGCAGATGGTGTCAAAGAATGAAATTTAGATTTCTGGACCACAACCTAAAACACCAAAATGATAAGCTTTTGGCTAGAAATGCAGCCCATGTTAGTAGTACAAAGAAGCATATGTTTGTCTAAAAATGAGCTAACCTGGTTAAAAGGTCCTGAAAATGGAGCAGGGGATCTGGACATGGATTGAAGCTTTGCCTCAATTAAGCTCCATTAACCAGATCATTGTGCCACTTTCATGCTAGTCACTTTTTAAATGAAAAGACAATGTCTAAGAGCCCTTCTAATCTTAATATTCAATGTGTCTCTAAAAGAGGAGGGAGAAAATAAAAAAAACCCTGAGGTATGTATCCACTTACTACGGAGACCCAGCAGGCATGACCTGGGAGGACTTACAACAATGCCCAAGTGCCCCGTAGTGTCCACAAGACAATAATTTTAAAAAAAGTCAGAAATAATAGTCATGGCCTCAGATAATTACAAAATTATATGTGGGCAGAAAACAAAGAAATCTTGATATTGTAAAACATAAAGACAAATACAACATCATTATAGTCCTCAGATTTGATAGGCAGCTGCACAGAAATTTAATATGTGACTTACGTGAAGGAAGGAAAGGCAAAATTTTATTGACCGTAAGTAAGATACATACCTCCTTAGAGAGTCTTAAATGTGAGAGTGAAAATACCCAGAAGAATATACAGGCAAGGATAAAAGAAGAGATCAACTAATAATTTATTAATCCATTCATGCAACCTGGATAATATTCAAAACATTTACGAGTACAGCCAATCAGAAGGTACACTTCAGCCTATCAGAAGAGATACCAGCTGTAAACAAATGGTCTAGTGATCTGGGACACCTAGCTCATGTGTGCTGGCTAACATGTCTGCATTAAGCAGTTGAGTACATAGGAACAGTGTGTGTGTGTGTGTGTGTGTGTGTGTGTGTGTGTGTGTGTGCGCTCGCGCGTGTATAAAACACATGGAACGCCTTTCACCACATATAATCCCACCTCATATGACATCTTACATCTTAGGTCAAAATTATTGCTAATTAAATTGCAAGATTACATATACCTCATTCAAGAAAAAAATTTTGAAACTTGTACTTAATTTAAAAGTTCAATTTGCTATAAATATTTGGCCTAATTCTATGTTTGACTGGTTTCCAAAAAAACCCACAAGTTCTTTTATACTATGTTTTATTTATTCTTGGAACACTGAAATAAAACACCCAATAATTTTAAGTATTTCTCCATGGCTTACGTATATGATATGTATTTCTCTTGCCTTACACATGAAATCTAATTTAAATAGGCATTAAATTGGTAAGGTGTGAAAAGTTTCTTCATGGATTTGAAATCAATACCCCATTGTTCTTCAGCATTTTTATCCTTCCTAAGGAGAATTCTGAGCCAGCAAGATTTTTATTCCTTTGAAGGTAAACATTATACGCATTGAGATTTTTTTTCTCTTCATCTGTAGTAACTGTCTAGGTGTGGTTCTCCTTTTAATTTTTAATTCTCCTTTTCATTTTTATGGACTCCTTTCAGGAAACTTTTCTGCTTTTATGTCTCCATGATTTCTGTTTCCTTTTCTCTGTCTATTCTTTCCTTATACTATTCTTTTCTTTTTCTCCAATTTCCAACTTATTTTAAAAGGTTTTAATATTAATAGTTGTTATAATAACCACTCCTATTTACCTAATATTTTTTAATTCAATGTGATTCT
>NW_012136969.1:3299697-3306579 GCF_000956105.1 Propithecus coquereli | reverse complement strand
TTACTACTGAAACTTGTCAATTTCAGTATAGATAATCATAAGTACATATGTGGATATGGATGTAGCTCCTGCTATGAATTTGGAAAAAAGTATATATATATATACATGCACACACACATACACACACATAATTTTTAGCCTCGGCCTCTGAGTCAGGTTATTTCCTTTTCCTGGTCCTGGTGCGATTTTTCCATTGGCCTGGCTTTGTTGTGGCAGGTGTTGCTGAGATTAGTGCTGTTACTGTCATCGCTGTTGTTTTCATCATCAAATGAGAAGCAGTCTGCCCAGACATCATGTTTATCAACAAACAGGTTTGTTTTTTGTTTTTTTATTTCCTTGACTTTGTTCAATGTACATTTAGATAATGATCAAATCCCCTTTCTGGGATCTAAAATGAAAGGCAGTTTGATGTATCAAATCATGGCTGATAAATGGCAGATTTGGGATAAGAAAACAGCTCTTTCAGCACCATACTTTTTCTTGATGCTACACTATAAAAAGAGTCTAATGTACCAAAATATGGCATTGTGATAAAAGAGTGATGCTGATTTTTACAAATGTATGTCTATGCAAGCGTATATGTAAATATATATAATTCATAATGACAGTTTCTATTCTATAACTACTATTCTATAATAGAAGAGGATTCAAAAGAACACTAAACCAAAGATGATGTAGTAAAATATATTGTTAACAATATGGTGGAAGCAGAGGGCTCAGTACAGCTTATGCAAAGAGCAATCTAAAGAGTGCTACACATTGAAGTAAGTTGAAGGACTTCTTTCATATTTATAATATATGCTTGATAATCCTCCTCCCTTTGGCTTTCTCATTTGCCCTAAAAGAGCCTGCAGAGTTATATAATTGCAAAATTAAATGCAGTATGGAGAGCGATTTTTCCATTTTATGCCATCCACTGATTAAGTGATCCAGTTTTCAGCAGTGTCAACAATCATTAAGAAAAGTCAGAGATTAAATACCGTATAAAAACAAACAGAGCAGGCGAATGAATAAATCTTTTTTTAGAACTTGTGGATACTTGATAATGGAATTTTATACTGAAATTAAAAACTAATTCGCTTATAAATAATGATGATATTAATACACAAAACAGTTGTACCACAGTGCATTTCCTGTGTGCCTTCTGTGGTTCTTAAGTGACAAGTCCTTTACGTTATACATATTTATAGTCTTGATTCTTTGGGGGATCATTGTCATACAGGATCACCTTGAACTCTTCAACTTTATGCAGAAAAGTCTGGAAACCACTCATATGATACCATTACCCTATTCACCAGCCTTGCTAAATATTTAATGAACAACAAATTGTTAAAAAGCCAATTAACATGACTTCACAGCCTCTTTAGAAGTTTAAGTTTCTGTCATTTAATTGTAGAAGGATAATTGAATTTTTGTAGCTGATTCAGTCATCTAATAATCCATCAAAAATTTGTTTCTCAATTCTAGGTAAATTATTTAATTTGTGCTTTTTTAGTGTGAATAAAAACAAAATAATTCAAAGAAATGTTCTTTCCCCATAAAGATTATGTAAGCAAAATTCACTTGGATTTAGATCCATTGATTTTTAAATATGTTTTTATTTTTCTTCATATAGAATATTAATTATGTTAATTAAAGAAATTTTACAAAATACCAAAAAAAGTACCAAAAAAAATCAGCAGTACTTCTACCACTAAAAATAATCATGGTTAACATAGGCATTTATTCCAGCTAGTCACTCTATAAATATTTACTATGACTTTACCACATGCAAAATACCATGCTAAGTTCTATAAAATATAGTAGTGAGCAAGAACAAACTCTTGCCATCATGCAGTTAACAGTCTGATAAGAAAGGGAGACAATGAACAATTGTAATTTGATTAGTTCCGAGATAGTAGCTGTGGATACTTTCAAAGTTTCGCCTAGTTTATGATTTAGAAAGAGCTTCCTTGAGGAACTGGTGCTCTCCACTTCCACTAGAACGTAAGTTCCATACAAGCAGAGATCTATTCACTGTAGTTCATCCCCTTATAAGTATGTGTAGACACTTAATACATATGCATTCTACGAATGACTAAAGCCAGAACTATAGGGAAGCAAGGTCCAAATAAAACAGGAATCTATGTTAAGGATCTGGCACTTCAAAGTGGTTGGAAACCATTGACAATTTCTAAGCGGGGATGTAACATAAATTTACATTAAAAAAAAAATCTTTCTATAGCTATAAAATGGAAAATGGTATGGAAGGGGACAGTAGTGAGCCAATTCATACTCTATCTAAGTAATCTACATGAGAGATGATGGTGACAGGGACTGGAGAATGGCACCGGGGTCGAAGAGAAGTGAATAGATTTGAGCAATAATTATAGCATAGACTTCGTGGTCATTGGTTGGGTGAGAGGAGAGAAGAGAGGGCAAACCAAGGATCACTCTAAAGTTTCTAGCTTCTAAACTAGGGAGATGGTAATACCATTTGCTAAAAAAGGGACAACTGAAGTTGGAGCAAATTCGTACGTGGGGATTGGCTATGGTGGGTTACACTATAAACATCCTGAGTTTAAGGTTCTTGAGAGACACCCAGGTGGAGACACCCAATAGTTAGCTGCAGATATAGGTTGAGGACCCTGGCAGAAGGTCTAGGCTAGAAATAGACTTGTGAGGATCATTGGAATATAGCTGCTAAGTGAATCAGTGAGGATGGGTCATGTTATGCAGAAAAGCATAGACAGTGAAAAGAGTACCAAGCTTAACAGAAGATTCCTGAAGTATTACAAATATTAAGTGTGATTAAAAGGGGTGGAACTACCAAAGAGACTGAGAAAGATTAACACGGAGGAGTAGAGAAGCCCAAGAGAGTGTGCTGCCATGGAAACCAACGGAAAGGGCTCTCAAGAAAGAGGCTCTGGTCAGAAGCATTGAGTGCTTCCGAGACGGCAAATAAAGATAAGGATGGAAAAATGACCGTGGGAGTAAGTTACAGGAAGACCACTGGTGAACTTAATGAGTGCACTTACAGTAGCATGAGAGGAGGTACTTTAGAATAGATTGAGGAAAGAAAGGGCAGAGAAGAAATGGAGCTAATCATTGAAAAAGATTTATTTAAGAAGTTTTACTGTGAGTAGGAGGAAAGAGAGGTCTCTACAGAGAAAAGCAAGTCAGATTGAGAAGATTTTTTTTAAGATGAGAAACACATTATCATTTTAAATATTTATGGGAAGTTTATAATAGAATGGGCAGTGTTGAAGATTCAGAGTCAAGAGCATTTAAATTATTGATCCCTGAAGGAATGAGTGGGGAAAAAAGAGATGGATAAAACAGGTAGACAAATTAGAAAAGAGAGGCAAGTCTTCGAATAGGTGAGAAGGATGAAAAATAAAAGGAAAAGATTGCAGGTTAACAAGTTTGGTGAAGGGAAATTCATTAACGACTTAACCTGAAAGCATCTACTTCTCTGTGAAGTGAGAGGTATTGTATCTTAATCTTCTGAGAGTACAACAAAGGAAGAATTGGAAAAAGGAAGTCTGAGGAGGTCTGAGGAGAAGAACGAACATGTGAAACAGTTGTGGAGAGCTAGAGTTTGACCTGCCGGGGAAACCGATGAGTATAGACCTGTTGAAGTTGAAGTTGATAACCATAAATTTATATGACGTGAATTTAATTAGATTGTGGATTTTTGCTTACAGAACCAGATAGCTGAGTGCAGGAAAGGCAAACACGATAGCTGGGTTAATTCAGGGTTGGGGTTTTGCCAGACAGACACATTATAAGGATAAGGGACAGGAAAGCATAGTGCATTTGAGGGTCATTCACGCTGTGGCACATGTCAGTAACTTTTTGTCAGTCTTTTCCTTGCTGAGTAGTATTCCATTGTATGTACATATTATATTTTGTTTATCCATCCACAAGTTAACATACAGTTGGATTCTGGAAGCTTTTAGACTGTGATAAATAATGCTACTATGAACATTTGCAGACGAGTCTTTTCTTGGGTAGGTAAGCTAAGAGTGAAATTGTTATGATATCTGGACAGTACGTTTAAAATTTTTATGAGACTATAAAACGGTTTCCCAGAATGGCTGTTCCATCTTTCATCCCCACTAGTAATGTATGAAAGTTCCAGTTTCTCTGCATTCTTGCCAACACTTGATGTTGTCAGTCTTTTGTATTATAGCCATTCTAGCGAGCATGCAGTGGTATCTCACTGTGGTTTTAATTTGCGCATCTCTAATAACATTTTAATATTGCTTTGGCATTTTTCCTACTTTGTTCAGCAGGGATGACTCTATTTTTAATTCAGTTCCTTCTTCTAATATGTCATCAATCAACTCTTGCTTCAAAAGTTCATGTGTTCTTTAACTGACAGTACAGCGTAGGAGCGTTCCTGTTTCTTGCCGAAAAAATATTCTCAAAAATATGCTTTTTCTCTGCCTCTTTTTTATTTTTCTTATTTTATCTTTCAGAATCATTTCATAACTTCTATATCAGTTACATGGTTTAGCCCTCCTAGGCCTCCCTCCTGGACCTTCTGTTAGATGTAAAACAGATTCCATTCTGTTCTGTTTTGCTTTATGTTTAATCCTGAATAAAGATAGCTTTAACCTGGACTGTTATTTATCCCAAAATGATCCGGTTAATTTCTCCCAAAGTCCCTTCCCTGAAAGCCTGGACACCATTAAATTCCTCTTAAATTCTAAAATGAAGGAAAGTTTCATAATCTTGCAGCCTGAGGAGAGGGTCTGGGACTGGGAGAAATCTCAGCAATTGTCTTTTGGTAACTAATTTTTTGTTGAAAAGCCACAACCACCTTTCTGTATTTGATTCTCCACTCCTTGTACTCAGTAGGACTGAGGGAATCCTTCTTCCTCATATTGCTGCCCATCATTTTTGGGGTGACCCCATCTCATTAGTGAGAAGTCATGTCAAGCAAAAGCCAAATACCTGCTGCTTTCCTATTTGGTATGACCATATCACACTTTTAGCCCCATCAGAGCTACATCCAAATGCTATTGATGTGTGATGAAGAAAGAAGCTCCAGGAGGCATGGCCCTCACTATTGAATCTTCCTTTGTCCACCAAATTTATTCATCTTACCAGGATTTTCACTTTAGGTACAGTGAGTCCTTTCGACCTGCAGACTCAGATGGTTTTCCATTGAGTGAAAATTTTCAGTGCAACTTATTTTCCATTTCTCCTGATCTCTTTATCTGGCATTTATTCATATTTTTAATATCTGCCATATTTATAATTTTCCTATTATCTTTACATTCCATGTCTTTTCTATATTTCAAGAAAGCATTTCAAAATTGTCTTCTGCATATGTTACATCATTTCCTAAAATCTGTTTTGCTTTATGTCCTTCTAATTCTGATTTTAAATCTGAAATTATGTTTTTTAATTTAATTAAACTCTAATCCAAGTCTTTATTTCTACATACTTTTCAAGAAGATCTTTTATTCATCTCAGTATGATATGTCATTATATTGTCTTTGACCTTTTATCATGGAGTTGATGAAACACTAAGTACTTAGTTCATTCCATAGAGAGATGCTACCAAAATACTTTGTACATCTTATAGCAAAATCTTTACCAAAAAGTATGTGCTGCTTCTGCATTTTTAATGTCTTTGTGTTGCCATCCTATTTTTGAAGAATCCCATATTGGTTTCCCTTTACCTACTCACACTTCAATTAGAAGAGGTTTACCAAGGCCTAGGTTTTCCCTCACTGCCCACTTGGTTGTTGTTGGAAATGCTGTGATCTTAAGCATGAATGCTGCTTTATGTACCTTTACATCACAGTTCAATGAACGAATGGCAGCTGTAGGAAGGAAACTTCACATGTCACTTCTTCCTCATGCTTGGTTATACAGCTTTGACAGAAGCCAGCTTTCTCTTGAAAGCTTTACACTTAGCCCAGCCTCTGTGCCAGTTACATGGCTTAGCCCTCCCAGGCCTCCCTCCTGGACCTTCTGTTGGATGCTAAAGCCCTGCTGTGCTGCCAACCTTTTGCTTGATTTAGTTACCACACAGATCCTGGGGCTGCTTTGGAGTGTTGCTCCAAGACAGCAAAAGGGATTCTGCATGGTTTATTGCCCTGCTACACCCCAGCTCAACTTTGCCTCTCCCAAAAATGGCATTGAAATAAGTTTCAACCAGCTGTTACTGTCTCAGAAAGGGTAGCAATGAATCAGCCTTAGGTTTCCTTCATCTTTAAACCTTTCTTGACTCCCCAAAGCTGGAACTGTTTGTTTGTTTTAAATTTATTCAGTCCCCAAACCTTTACTCACGGTAACTTATCCCACTGTCCCAACCAATCTCGGACTCTCAGGACCCGTTTCATGTAACACGTAAACACAGACACACACACACATGCACATGCACACAAAAAAACTCGTAACATACACATAGTAAAACACATTTCCATTAAAGTTCGGAACATGATAAGCTAATATTATCACCATTAGTTGTCATTATTCTGGAAAGCCAATGCAATTAAGCAGGGAAACAAAACCAGTGTTAAAAAATATTGGCAAAAATGTGGTAAAAAAATATTGTGTGTGACAGGTCTAAATGCAGGAAAATCAATGGTAAAACTATAGGTACTGATAAAAGAGTCCATTGTGATTACAATTTATTGTTAAGAGAAAAACAAAAAACTGAATGAATATTTTGATCTCATTTTGATTATATGAAATGGTATTTCTGTCTGTGAGGTGTGTGTGTGTGTGTGTGTGTGTGTGTGTGTGTGTGTGTCTGTCTATAAGACAAAAATCTCAAAATATCAACAGGTACTGATAAAAGAGTCCATTGTGATTACAATTTATTGTTAAGAGAAAAACAAAAAACTGAATGAATATTTTGATCTCATTTTGATTATATGA
>NW_012136969.1:3286636-3299647 GCF_000956105.1 Propithecus coquereli | reverse complement strand
TCACGCTGTGGCACATGTCAGTAACTTTTTGTCAGTCTTTTCCTTGCTGAGTAGTATTCCATTGTATGTACATATTATATTTTGTTTATCCATCCACAAGTTAACATACAGTTGGATTCTGGAAGCTTTTAGACTGTGATAAATAATGCTACTATGAACATTTGCAGACGAGTCTTTTCTTGGGTAGGTAAGCTAAGAGTGAAATTGTTATGATATCTGGACAGTACGTTTAAAATTTTTATGAGACTATAAAACGGTTTCCCAGAATGGCTGTTCCATCTTTCATCCCCACTAGTAATGTATGAAAGTTCCAGTTTCTCTGCATTCTTGCCAACACTTGATGTTGTCAGTCTTTTGTATTATAGCCATTCTAGCGAGCATGCAGTGGTATCTCACTGTGGTTTTAATTTGCGCATCTCTAATAACATTTTAATATTGCTTTGGCATTTTTCCTACTTTGTTCAGCAGGGATGACTCTATTTTTAATTCAGTTCCTTCTTCTAATATGTCATCAATCAACTCTTGCTTCAAAAGTTCATGTGTTCTTTAACTGACAGTACAGCGTAGGAGCGTTCCTGTTTCTTGCCGAAAAAATATTCTCAAAAATATGCTTTTTCTCTGCCTCTTTTTTATTTTTCTTATTTTATCTTTCAGAATCATTTCATAACTTCTATATCAGTTACATGGTTTAGCCCTCCTAGGCCTCCCTCCTGGACCTTCTGTTAGATGTAAAACAGATTCCATTCTGTTCTGTTTTGCTTTATGTTTAATCCTGAATAAAGATAGCTTTAACCTGGACTGTTATTTATCCCAAAATGATCCGGTTAATTTCTCCCAAAGTCCCTTCCCTGAAAGCCTGGACACCATTAAATTCCTCTTAAATTCTAAAATGAAGGAAAGTTTCATAATCTTGCAGCCTGAGGAGAGGGTCTGGGACTGGGAGAAATCTCAGCAATTGTCTTTTGGTAACTACTTTTTTGTTGAAAAGCCACAACCACCTTTCTGTATTTGATTCTCCACTCCTTGTACTCAGTAGGACTGAGGGAATCCTTCTTCCTCATATTGCTGCCCATCATTTTTGGGGTGACCCCATCTCATTAGTGAGAAGTCATGTCAAGCAAAAGCCAAATACCTGCTGCTTTCCTATTTGGTATGACCATATCACACTTTTAGCCCCATCAGAGCTACATCCAAATGCTATTGATGTGTGATGAAGAAAGAAGCTCCAGGAGGCATGGCCCTCACTATTGAATCTTCCTTTGTCCACCAAATTTATTCATCTTACCAGGATTTTCACTTTAGGTACAGTGAGTCCTTTCGACCTGCAGACTCAGATGGTTTTCCATTGAGTGAAAATTTTCAGTGCAACTTATTTTCCATTTCTCCTGATCTCTTTATCTGGCATTTATTCATATTTTTAATATCTGCCATATTTATAATTTTCCTATTATCTTTACATTCCATGTCTTTTCTATATTTCAAGAAAGCATTTCAAAATTGTCTTCTGCATATGTTACATCATTTCCTAAAATCTGTTTTGCTTTATGTCCTTCTAATTCTGATTTTAAATCTGAAATTATGTTTTTTAATTTAATTAAACTCTAATCCAAGTCTTTATTTCTACATACTTTTCAAGAAGATCTTTTATTCATCTCAGTATGATATGTCATTATATTGTCTTTGACCTTTTATCATGGAGTTGATGAAACACTAAGTACTTAGTTCATTCCATAGAGAGATGCTACCAAAATACTTTGTACATCTTATAGCAAAATCTTTACCAAAAAGTATGTGCTGCTTCTGCATTTTTAATGTCTTTGTGTTGCCATCCTATTTTTGAAGAATCCCATATTGGTTTCCCTTTACCTACTCACACTTCAATTAGAAGAGGTTTACCAAGGCCTAGGTTTTCCCTCACTGCCCACTTGGTTGTTGTTGGAAATGCTGTGATCTTAAGCATGAATGCTGCTTTATGTACCTTTACATCACAGTTCAATGAACGAATGGCAGCTGTAGGAAGGAAACTTCACATGTCACTTCTTCCTCATGCTTGGTTATACAGCTTTGACAGAAGCCAGCTTTCTCTTGAAAGCTTTACACTTAGCCCAGCCTCTGTGCCAGTTACATGGCTTAGCCTTCCCAGGCCTCCCTCCTGGACCTTCTGTTGGATGCTAAAGCCCTGCTGTGCTGCCAACCTTTTGCTTGATTTAGTTACCACACAGATCCTGGGGCTGCTTTGGAGTGTTGCTCCAAGACAGCAAAAGGGATTCTGCATGGTTTATTGCCCTGCTACACCCCAGCTCAACTTTGCCTCTCCCAAAAATGGCATTGAAATAAGTTTCAACCAGCTGTTACTGTCTCAGAAAGGGTAGCAATGAATCAGCCTTAGGTTTCCTTCATCTTTAAACCTTTCTTGACTCCCCAAAGCTGGAACTGTTTGTTTGTTTTAAATTTATTCAGTCCCCAAACCTTTACTCACGGTAACTTATCCCACTGTCCCAACCAATCTCGGACTCTCAGGACCCGTTTCATGTAACACGTAAACACAGACACACACACACATGCACATGCACACAAAAAAACTCGTAACATACACATAGTAAAACACATTTCCATTAAAGTTCGGAACATGATAAGCTAATATTATCACCATTAGTTGTCATTATTCTGGAAAGCCAATGCAATTAAGCAGGGAAACAAAACCAGTGTTAAAAAATATTGGCAAAAATGTGGTAAAAAAATATTGTGTGTGACAGGTCTAAATGCAGGAAAATCAATGGTAAAACTATAGGTACTGATAAAAGAGTCCATTGTGATTACAATTTATTGTTAAGAGAAAAACAAAAAACTGAATGAATATTTTGATCTCATTTTGATTATATGAAATGGTATTTCTGTCTGTGAGAGGTGTGTGTGTGTGTGTGTGTGTGTGTGTGTGTGTCTGTCTATAAGACAAAAATCTCAAAATATCAACAGTCTCTTTGGGTGATAACATTACAAATGCTTTTTTCCCCCTTATCTGCATTTTCCAAAGTTTCTACAGTGAATATGCATTTTTATAATAAAAAAAGTTGTAAAATGAGGAAATGACAATGAATAATAAGGTACCCAACTATATTAGTCACTCTTTTCCTATGATTCACCTTAGTGAATATTCAGAAATGCATTAAGAAAGACCTTCTTGAAATAATAATTCATGCAAAAAGGACTGTTTATTTTTTATGATAGGGCCTTTTTAACAAAGCACATCTGAAAAATAAATCCAGCCAAGCATAAGCACAATCTGAAAAATGAAAACAGAGCAAAGGACTAAAATCCTTCACAAAGACCTTGCAGGTTGGTATATAATGAGATTCAGGGTTTAATAATAGAAAACAATTTCAATGCAAAATGTGTATATTAATGTCAAGTTGGGATGAAGTGCAAATAAGACCAGCAGTTCTGTAGAGTTACCTCTTCATTCTTCTAGATTCCCTCTCTTACCTGTCCCTGAATAGCCTGGGAAAATGCCACATCTCCTGAGAGTTCAAAAAATATTTATAAAGATGAATGATCAAATAACTTTTAAAGGGTCACTCAGCTATTTTCCAGGACACAAGTCAATACTAGAACAGACTCCTGGTGCAAAGTTCTCCAAATAGGGATTCCAATTTTAAGTTAGTAAATATTTGTCAGAATATACCAAGTGCTGTAAGCATTTATACACACTTTAGCTAATTTAATTTCATAACATCCTCCAGAGGTATTATAAATATCTTTTTGCCAGGATGGAGATGATAACACCTAAGCTGTTTAAAGTGGCAGGTCTTGCTCCATATGAAGAGCAAGGTGGATGATGCTGTTCCATCTAACAAATGAACAAATAGAGGCAGATCCTGTTGAAACCAGATGAGAGATTTTATTTGATGTTGGAATGGAAGGGATACAATTTCTTCAGTAAATAAGGCCCAAGCACTAAGTTAGGTGCCAAGGACACGGTAGTTTTTAAGATTTCCTGGCAGCCCCATTGTTCACAAGGTGAGCCAGTTTCAGCAGCAAGATAAAACAATAGAAGGTAAAAACGAGAAAAGGAGAGAAACCAGGATTTTGCTAACATTGTTGACATTCTCAATCAAGTCTTGCCTAGAATCTACCTTGACTTTGGACTTTTCAAATAATATAAGCCAATAAAAGTGTTTTATTGTTTAAGCTGTTTTATTTGCCACCAAAAGATTCCTATGCAGACATCTCTTAGGAGGCCAAATTCCAGAATAGAAATGCCATTAGTGTGGGCTAGGGTTGTTGCAATAAACAGAATATGATAAATTTGAGATTTACTTAAATGGTGTACTCAACAGAATTGGTGATAAGGGTGTTGAGAGAGAAAGCAATGACAAGCATGATTGCCAGGTCTGGGATTCAGTCATGATTGCCATGACTGAAGAGGGAGCTGACTTCAGGGTGAGTTTGGGGGAGGGGGTCAGAGGGGATGAATATAGTCTTGCACAGTTTGAGTCTGAGGACCCTCTGATATATACAAGTAAAAATAACACAGGCAGTTGGAAATGCAAGCAATAACCTAAAGTGACAAAAAAGTACTAAATAACAAGTTTTTTCTTTCTCAGTCCCCTTCAAACAGATGAAATAAAGCAGGTCTATACAATCTCTGTCAGCCTATTCTAAGCCTCTGAAATGATAAAGGAGTGACAAGAAAAAATAGGGCAAGGTATTCTTTGTTTAACAAAAGAGGCAAAGGGGAGTATTTCCCATTCTGTAGAAAATGGTGGAAATACTAAGAAAAGTGGGAATTGGGTGTGAGCCATAACATCTTCAGGGGAAGGAATAGGAAGTAGAAGGGGGAAAGCCTGGGAACATCAGTCAACTGATGATTCAGAAGAGAGAAGAGTTTCAGCTGTAACAATGTGAGTGGGGTCTTTTTAGTCCATTCTTATACTATGATGTGGGCGAGGTCTGAATATGGCCAGGCCGGGGGTGGAAGGGAGGGGGGCAGTGGGGCGCTATCATGAGCCATGCTTGTTGAAGAAATGGCCTTTGTGAATCCTGGGGAGGGAGACTCCACCATACAATAACTGGGAGAGAGATTAAACACCCAAACTGACAGCCACACATCCAGTAGCATCTATACATTTTTATATCTGAAGGCAAAATATTTTGATGTGGAAAATAGAAAGGAATGTATTTGAGTTTCATAGTAAGACAATCTTAGAAGCAGCATTTCTGGATGCTGCGCTTTCTTCCTAATAATGCAACTGATTGAAGGAACTTTCCCATTTTCAAAGAATGAAAGTATTATTTCCTGTGGTCAGAAAATATTTGATATTTGGTATTTGACAGGATAAAGTGTTTTGGCCATCATATCTGGATGAAGGAAGACAAATTCCCTGTAAAAGAACAAAAGATATTCATATGGAGAGAACAGTCTAAAGACAACAGGGATGAGATTACAGTGGAGAAGGATTTCAAAGAAACAAAGCAAAACAGAAGAATTAAACTTCAGAGGCAGTCAAGGGGAGAATTGGTACTTCGGAAAACTGAGTCAATGATATAGAAAACAAACTTGGAAAATTTCCGTAAATGTAGAGCAGGACAAACAAAGATACGAAAACTGAAAACATGAGCACATAAGTAAGGGAAACCAAAGAAACCAATTCTGACTAACAAAGGAAGAGGGAATGATTTCAGAGGATTTCGATGAGTACACAGAAGCAAGAAAAGCCTGGAAAACCAGGTTTGGAAATAGAGAGGAACCAACTGAACTCCGAGGGCAAACAGACAGGAAGTGTAGTCTATCCTGTGGATGGCAGAGGCTCTGGGGTACAGTCCGCACAGGACTACCACCACTTGTACTGTGGCACTTGCTCAAGTTTCAAAGTCCCCGGAGAGGGCATCCAATTGTCCCAGCTTGGACATGACTTAAGAATAAAACAATATTTCCAGGACCCTTAAATAAGTTCCACTAAACTATAAGCTCCTTAAGGGTCAGGATCAAGTAATACATAATACATGTATAATATATGTAGTCCCACCATGCTTACAACATTGGTTTTTCTAAAGCAGCTACTCAATAAATTTTTGTTGAATGAATGACTAAATGAAAATCTAAACCATGTGGACACTAAATAGGCTATCCTTACATAAAGTATCCTTTCAGAAAAATTAATGACAAGGAATCAAAAACAATTCCCTCAACACTGCCTCTGTTCATTTACAAATGCCCATTGCTTTTATTTATCTAAGAGATTCCTTAATTCCATCCCTTTCTCACTATTGATACTTCCATGATCTTAGTTCAGACCCTTAGCCTCTCTCACCTGAACTACAGCAATGAATCTCATAGATATTTAGATAGGCCTCCACACAGTAATTAAAGCGATACGTTTAAACTTTTTAATTTATTTATTTACTTCTGCTTAAAACATTTCAGTGACTTATATTACCTACTAGAATACCCATGCTGGCGTGGCCACACAACATATCACATACACAGACATACGCGCACACACACAAATATACAAACTTTTTAGCCTCCATTTGCAATTCCGGAAAATTCTTATGCTTCAGTATCTTTACTTGTTCTATACCTCCATTGTCCTTAGCCTACTTTCTACCTGCGAATAGCTTACATATCCTTTCAAACTTCAATTGCCTTGAGCTTTATATTTTATGTGTCTGTATTCTACTAGAATTCTGTGAGCTTCTTGACAGTGAGAACTGTGTCTAACTCATTTTTGGATTGTCCCTCATATATATTACAGTTCCTGGCACATTGCAAGCCCTTTGTAGAAATTTTTATATATATCAATTAATTAGCTGATGTAGGCACAAAGTTATAATCAGTGTTTCCATGACTTTTCACGGAGTATTAGCAAGCTATGATACTACTAAACTCTCCCATCATTGACGTTTTAATATACATAGATATTCAAGTAGAAATAAATTATACCTTACACAGAATTTTCTTTTTTCAATGTTCTGTATTTACCTGTCATACATACACAAAACCAATTTTGACCCAGTTGTATAAGACAGCTTGAGTGTTATTCCAACTCCAGTGACTTTACGTAAGAGCCATAGACTAATGATTGAAGATAGTAAATAACTCACTAGAAAATGGCAAATAAAAGCCAGAAGAGAAATTGGATTTTACTTATTTCTGATGTTGAGATTCACTTCATAAGGGTTTGTAACTGGAAGCAATAGATATGCTCCTACAGTCACACATGCATCATTATCAGACTCCCTGAGTAATAGTATTCTAAAAGGAGGAGACGTTGCTTGAATTCAATATAAATGAAAATACAACAGTAGATTTACTAGCTTTGGACAAAAATCTAGTAATATCAAAAAACAGGTGCACTAGAGATAGTTCTAGATTTGGAATGAAAAGAAAATCCTACTTTGCCTTTTATCAGTTGCATGGCCTTGGCTGCAAAACAAACTTTCTGAGCTTCTATGCTATCTACTTTACTTGCTGCACAGGATTATTATGAAACTCAAATAAGTAGTAAATACTAATGTGTTTGTAAACCATAATATGATTATAAAATTTAAAGGAATGACCAAAAATTCCCATTGACAAAGGTAAACAGAAATTTAGGCTCAAAGGTAACAGAATAGCCATCTTTTAATGCAGGTTCAAAGTTCTCAGCAGTTTTAAAATGTAGTATATGACAAAGACCTAGGAGCTTAAATGAGCATCCATGCCCCTTTCAAGCCACTGCCTTCCAGGAGCTCCCGAAGTGCTATTTCTGTTACATCAGCACAGGAAGATAGGGGCACAATTGCCAGGCAACCTTATCTCACGAGCAGTACAGCAAAGTGCTTAGGAGCATGGGCTCTGGAATCCGATTGCCAGGGTTGGGCTCCCCACTCTGACCGTGCCAACCTTGGCAAACTTCTTCCTTTCACTGAGCCTCAGTTTTCTAGTCATAAAATGGGAATCATCATCTGTATTGGTTTCCTATTGCTGTTGTAATAAATTACCACAAATGAGTGGCTTAAAACAGCACAAATTTATATATCACAGTTCTGAAGGTCAGAAGTCCAAAATTGGGTCTCACTGGGCTAAAATCAAGATGTAGTCAAGGTTAAATCCTTCTAGATGCTCTAGGGGAGAATCTCTTCCCTTGCCTGTTCCAGCTTCTAGAGGCTGCTGGCATTCCTGGGCTCACAGCCTCCTCCATCTTCCAAGCTAGCAGCAGAGCATCTTTCTGACCCTCTTCCACCCTTGCATACCTTTGACCACCATAGGGAAAGGTTCTATGCTTGTAAGGACCCCTGTGATTAGATTGACCCTGCCCAGATAATTCAGCGTAATCTCCCCATCTCAAGGACCTTAATCTAATCACCCCTACGAAGTCCCTTTTGCCATGTAAAATAGTACATTCTCTACAAATTCCAGGATAAGGATGTGGACATCTTTGGGGGCCATCATTCAGCCTACCACAGCCTGTCTCATAGGGTTAATGTAAATATGAAATGACTATTGACACAATGTTGTACAGCAGACCTCTAGAACTTCCTCATCTTGTATCACTGAACTTTATATCCATTGACCATCAATTCCCCATTTCCCCCCGCCTCCCAACCCCTCACAGCCGCTATTCTATGGTTAAATACAAGGAGTATTTAGGAGAGTGACGATTTTAGGCACCTTATGTAAGTGGAATCCTGCAGTGTATGTCTGTCTGTGACTGGTTTATTTCACTTGGTGTAATGTCCCCATCAAATTGTGCACTTTAAATCTGTGTAGTTTTCTATATATCAACGATACCTCAATAAAGTCATTTCTTTTTAAAAAATAAGATGTTAGCATATAAACTATTTCGAACAGTGTCTGACACACAAAACATCATATAAGTGTGAGTGATTATGGCTGTAACTATTATTATTATTGTCACAAAGTTCAGCTTTGTCTAAGCCAGTTAGCTGACACAGATGTGGAAGGAGGGGGAACGGGAGGCAGAGGAAACTCAAAAACAAGTTGCTACAGTAAGTGCTGAATTTGCTGTTTGAAAAAGCAGGTGAGGCCCATTGCCCAAGGCCCCCTCCAGTACTGAGTCACACATGAAGCTGGTCATTTTCCAGGCAAACAGAGAAAAGGGCATTGATTCCTCAGCCAGCCAGACGTGTAAAAGTTGATGTCGTATAATATCAATTTTTACGAACCTAACTTGTGCCCAGTGGATCACTCCTCCATGTTTTATTTATACTGTGACTCTTTAACTTGATCGCAACTATTCTTCCTCAGGACAACGTGGAAAGGAAGTAAACATTTATGGAGCACCTACTACATAATGGTACTACGCCAGATATTTTACAAACAGCATTTCATAAAATCTTCACAACACTCCTGGGAAGTTGGTAGTGTTGTCCCCAGTTTCTGGGTGAGGAAACTGAAGTTTTAGGAGGTTAAACAATGTTCCCACCATCATACAACTTGGTAAGTGGCCAAGCTGGGTTCCCAGTGCAGGTCTGTCTGGTCTGTCTGACCCCAATGCCTGTGCTCTTTCCACTACCCACATCTCCTCATAAAACCCAGAATGTGGGTGTAGAGACGTATCTTCCTGAATTCTGCCTGAAATAAGACAGCAGTGAGTTTGGGGAAGGCAACACAGCTGAGAGCCATCTTTAGCACCTCCTGAACAGGGTTGGGAAACAAATGACCTCTGATGTCCATATGGGCAGGGGTTCTCCATGTCAACACTAAGGCATGTGGGACCAGGTAGTCCTTTGTTGTGAGCACTGTAGGATGTAGATCAGCAGCCTTGGCCTCCACCATCCACTAGATGCCAGTAGCAGCACTCCTGCCCCAGGAGTTACATCTATAAATGTCTCCAGACATTGCCAAATATTCCCTGGGGAACAAAATCACCCCAGTTGAGAAATATGGCCCTAGGGCCAACATTCTGCAATTCTGGGACTTTCAACACAAGAAAGGAATGCAACTGCTAAATATAAACAGCCTAGGTCAACATTAGTCTGAGACCAATTAAGATCTGCACCTACAATGAAAATGAGAAGCTTGGTTCTGTTGTCCTGGCCTCTGTGGGGACAGGGAGCTGATAGTCCCAAAGCTAAGTAGTGAATGCCAAATAGTGATTGATCCACACAGCAAAACTATGTTGTACTTATTTTTCTAGCTAAATTAATGTTGGTTGAGCATACAAATTAGTTACACAAATCCAAGAACTACTACTTGTGGTTCCAGGATTCTCTATTTTTTATAATTTTATTTTACAACAAGTATTATCTTATTTATAAATGTTCAAGGAAAAATACCACCTTTAATCTTAACATACATGTATAATCATTCATATAATCAACATTTATATATGCAACATATGTGTATATAATACATGTGTACATATGTGTATATATGATGTATAATAAAAAACACATATATACAATCACATTCAGCTTGCAGAGGTTGTCTTTTTAGTCTGTCCAGGCAGTGTTAGTTGTGGGTAATAGCTCAGGCTTTGGAGTCAAGTTTTTCCCCAGTTGAACCACTGTTCTGCCTAGTGACCTTGAACAAGTTACCTAAGGTTTCTGTGCCTCAGTTTCCTCATCTATAAAATGATGAGGTACCTCATAAGGTTTAATAAAGAATTAAATAAGTTAATACATATAAAGCAATTTGGCCAGTGCCTGACACATAGCATGTACTCAATAGACATTAACTATTACTATTATATCTACATCAAACACATTCTTTAAAAAATACATATGTTTTTAACAAAAAAATTCATAATTATTTGGTATCCTGGTTCTTTTACTGAGTAATATATCATAAATATCTTCATGCCTCTAAATCTTCTACAACATGATCCTGAAAGGTATGGGTATACTTCATTTAACATAAACAGTCCCTTACCTGGGGACATTGAGGAGAGTTCCAGATTTGGGATGTTGACAAGTGCTGCAATTGGGCATGTATGAACATCTCTCTCATTACTTCCTTACAATACATTCCTAGGAGTGAAGTTGTTGGAATAAAAGGTCTATTTATCTTGAAGTCTTTTGGTACATTTTAGGTCCCAGGATTTATATCACCAAGAGTTCTTTGTGATATTTTACACTCGGGTTGTTATGAAAGAGGCGTAGGAGATTGCCTGAGAGCAAAGTGGAATAATTAAGTCAAGGCACTGTGCTCCTTGGCTGCTCTCAACAGAACTACAATGCTGACATGCAAGGTGTGGATGGTGTGAGCATCCAGTGAAGGTGATTTGCTGGTGAACATGGGCTAACTACCGTGCCAGCATCTCTCCAACACTAGGATGCTTAAGGTATCAGCACTCTCCTGATACAACTAACTCCAGATACAAAAAACATCATCTGGGCCGGGTGCGGTGGCTCACGCCTGTAATCCTAGCACTCTGGGAGGCCGAGGCAGGTGGATCCCTCAAGGTCAGGAGTTCGAGACCAGCCTGAGCAAGAGTGAGACCCCCGTCTCTACCAAAAAATAGAAAGAAATTAGCCAAACAACTAAAAAATACAAAAAATTAGCCAGGCATGGTGGTGTATGCCCGTAGTCCCAAGCTACTCTGGAGGCTGAGGCAGTAGGATCGCTTAAGCCCAGGAGTTTGAGGTTGCTGTGAGCTAGGCTAACGCCACGGCACTCACTCTAGCCGGGGCAAGAGAGTGAGACTCTGTCTCAAAAAAAAAAAAAAAAAAAAAAATCATCTGGCCCTGAGTGTCAGGCGTCCTTAGCTTCAAACTGTGATACATTTGGGGAAGCCAGAACAGCTGCACTGACACACATTTCTCAGGCTTTCTCTCTTCATTTACCCCATTCATGGAGAATTTCTCTCGGCAAGGTGTTACGGCCCTTGTGGCAGCAAAGATTTGTATAATTTAGAAGTGTTTTCCTAAAATAGTAAAAGGGCTGAAAGGCCTCAGAGGCAGAAAAATTACCTAGAAGGATTCCATCGGGAGGAACCTTACCAGGAAGAGCTAATCACATTGAACTGCAGGTGAGGCAGCAATATGACATGTGTGTCCAACCCATTAGTCCAGCACTTTATACCTGCCTGTTATCAAAGGAGAGGCCTTAAAAATGGGCCATCAATAAATGAGTGCTTTAATATTTAGAGAAGATGTAAAATCATGGATTCATGGACTCTCGATATTGTAGAAATCTTCAAGGTCATCTCTTCCAGCTCAATGGTCAACTGCTGCTTGAATTCCATTTACTATTGTCCTGACAAGTGCCTTCAGCCTCTGCTTGGACATGTCCAGTAACAGAGAATTCAACACTTCCTGCACGTGATTCTCTCCTTAGAATACTTGTTATAAATATTAATAGAAAATTCATCCTTTTTAATCCTGAAATTCACCAGCCTAAACAAATGATTTCAAAGCATGAGTGAATGACAAAGGGTGTTGAAAAAAGTTATCTTAACAGCCGCCTCCAGAGGCTCTCCTAAGGAAGGAACGAGCATTGTTTCGAAAAATACTGGATAAGCCATTTGGATTGATAAAGATGAGGTCCTGAGGGCTTATAGTATAAGGCAAAAGTAAAACCATACTGTGTGCCTTAGAAATTAATATAAATTTGTGGGTGGGATGAGCGGTGAAAGGTTGGAATGGGATTGGGGTAGAAGGGAGAAGGGAGAACAACACAGCCAGATGTTCAATCCTGTGAGGAAAAGATGGCCAGTTAGAAATTTCTTGTGCCTGAAGGTCTTTTAAGAACAATATTCCATTTTAGGTTCATTTCATTTCTACAATACAAAACATACATTGCTAAAATACTTTTAGAAAGCAATGTGGTAAAATATGCCCAATTTGCATTAGTCTGAAAATTCTAATTCTTGACATCTATCCTGAAGAATTAAATCAAAATATGGAAATGCAAAAAATTGGAAACAGTCTAAATCCTAAAACAAGAATTGCTAAATGAATTATGGTACAGTCCCTTGGTGGAGTATTCTGCAACTATTAAATATGATGTTAAAGATAATATAACATGGGGAAATTTATGACAAAATGTTTTTTGGAAATCTAAGA
>NW_012136969.1:3283251-3284661 GCF_000956105.1 Propithecus coquereli | reverse complement strand
GTGTCCAATCCTGGAACAATGGAGATACATACTCTTTCAGACAAAGAATTCAAAATAGCTGTCCTGAAGAAGCTCGATGAACTTCAAGACAACATAGAGAAGAAACTCAGAAGACTATCAGAGAAATTTAACAAAGAGATTGCTATAATAATAAAAAAAAAATCAAGCAGAAATTCTGGAGCTTAATAATTCAATTGACAAACTGAGAAATACCATCAGCAGAATTGATCAAGCAGAAGAAAGAACCAGTGAGCTTGAAGATAGGCTATTGGAAAATACATAATTAGAAAAGAAAAAAGAATGAAGCATTCCTACAAGATCTATAAAGTAGCTGCAAAAGAGCAAATCTAAGAGTTAATGGCCTTAAAGAGGAAGTAGACAGACTAGGGTAGAAGTTTTATTCAAAGAAATAACAACAGAGAACTTTCCAAACCTAGAGAAAGATATCAATATTCAGGTACAAGAAGGTCATAACACCAAGCGGATTTAATCCAAACAAGACTACTTCAAGGCATTTATATTAACAATCAAGCTCCCAAAGGTCACGGATAAAGAAAAGGTCCCAAGAGAAGCAAGAAAAAAGAAAAAAAAAAAAAACATATAAAAGAGCTCCAATATGTCTGGCTTCTCAGTGGAAACCTTACAGGCCAGGAGTCAGTGGCATGACATATTCAAAGTGCTGAAGGAAGAAAAGCTCAACCCTAGAATATAATATCCTGCAAAAATATCGTTCAAACATGAAGGATAAATAAAGACTTTGCCAGACAAACAAAAGCTGAAGGATTTCATTGACACCAAACCTGTCCCACAAGAAATACTAAAAGGACTTCTTCAACCTGAAAGAAAAGGACATAAATGAATAAGAAATCACCTGAAGATGTACAACTCACTAGTAAGTACACAAATACAGAATATTCTACTGCTCTGATTGTGTAGTATAAACCACTTAACTCTTGAGTAGGAAGACTAAAATACAAATATATCAAAAATAACAAAAACTTTTTGAGAGGTGATTTAAAAAAAAAAGATATGGATGGAAACAACAAAAAGGTAAAAAATGGAGAGGGTAGAGTTAAAGGGCAGAATTGCTGTTACATTTCTGTTTGCCTGGTTATGTGTTTGTTTGTAAGCAGAGTTGATTAGTTTAAAAAGATATGGATGGAAAGAACAAAAAGGTAAAAAAAATGGGAGGGTGGAGTTAAAGGTTTCTGTTACATTTCTCTTTGCTTGATTATTTGTAAGCAGAGTTGTCATATGTTTAAAATATTTATAAAATGTTTTTTGTAAACCTCATGGTAACCTCAAATCAAAAAACCTACAACAGATACACACACAAAAAAGCAAGAAATTAAAACACACTACCAGAGAAATCACTTCTAACAAAGGAAGTAAAAAAGAAAGAAAAGATGA
>NW_012136969.1:3270317-3281453 GCF_000956105.1 Propithecus coquereli | reverse complement strand
CAATCTTACTTAAACTATTACAAAACAATTGAGGAGGAAATACTCCCAAACTCATTCTACAAGGCCTATATCACTCTGATATCAAAACAAAGATACAATAAAGAAAGAAAACTATAGACCAATATCTCTGATGAACACAGATGCAAAAATCCTCAATAAAATACTAGCAAACCGAATCAAACAACACATTAAAAAGATTATTCATCATGATCAAGTGGGATGCATTCCAGGGATGCAAGGTTGGTCAAACATATGCAAATCAATCAATGTGATATATCACATCAACAGAACAAAGGACAAAAGCCATATGATCGTTTCAATGGCTGCTAGAAAAGCATCCGATAAAATTCAGTATCACTTTATGATAAAAACTCTCAAAAAACTGAGTATAGAAGGAATTTAGCACAATAAAAGCCATATATGACAGATCTATAGTTAGTATCATACTGAATAAGGAAAAACTGACGGCCTTTCCTCTAAGATCTGGAACAAGACAAGGATGCCCACTTTCACCACTGTTATTCAAAAAAATACTGGAAGTTCCAGCTAGAGCAATCAGACAAGAGGAAAAAAAGGCACCCAAATTGGAAAAAAAAGAAGTCAAATTATCCTTGTTTGCATACAATGTGATCTTACATCTAGGGAAACCTAAAGACTTCACAAAAAAAATTTAGAAAAGATAAATTCAGTAAAGTTGCAGGATACAAAATCAACATACAATAATCAGTGGCATTTCTACATGCCAATGGTAAAAAAGCTGAAGAAGAAACCAAGAAAGTAATCCCATTTACAATAGCTATAGATAAAATACCTAGGAATAAACTTAACCAAAGAAGTGAAAGATCTCTATAATGAAAACTATAAAAAACTGATGAAAGAAATTGAAAAGGACACCAAAATATGGAAAGATATTCCATGTTCATGGATTGCAAGAATCAATATTGTTAAAATGTCCACATTAGATTGTAATCTGTAGATTGTCTGAAACAATCTACAGATTCAATGCAATCCCCATCAAACTACCAATGACATTCTTCACAGAAATAGAAAAAAATAATCCTAAAATTTATATGGAACCACAAAAGACCAAAAATTGCCAAAGCCATCCTGAGCAAAAAGAACAAAACTAGAGGAATCGCATTACCTGACTTCAAATTATATTATACTGTACAGTTGTAGTAACCAAAACAGCATGGAACTGATATAAAGGCAGACACATAGACCAATGGAACAGAATAGAGAATCCAGAAATAAATCTGCACAACTCGGCGAACTTGTCTTTGACAAAGGTGCCAAGAATATACAGAGGAGAAAGGACAGTCTCTTCAATAAATGGTGTTGGGAAAACTGAATATCCAGATGCAGAAGAGTGAAGCTAAACACTTATCTCTCACCATATACAAAAATCAAATCAAAAATGGATTAAAGACTTAAATCTAAGATCTGAAACTATGAAACTATTTAAAGAAAACACTGGGGAAATGCTTCAGGACATGGGTCTGGTCAAGGACTTCTTGAATAATACCCCCAAAGTGCAGGCAATCAAAGCAAAATTGGACAAATGGGATAACATCAAACTAAAAAATCTTCTGCACAGCAAAGGAAACAATTATCAAAGGGAAGAGAAAACCCACAGAATGGGAGAAAATATTTACAAACTACCCATCTGACAAAGGATTAATAACTAGAATATATAAGGAGCTCCAACAACAAAATGGAAAAAAATCAAATAATTGGATTTAAAAATAGTCAAAGGATCTGAATCAACATTTCTCAAAAGAAGACATACAAATGGCCAACAGATACATGACAGGCAATAACAAATGCAGGTGAGGATGTGGAGAAAGGGGAACCCTCGCACACTATTGATGGGAATGTAAATTAGTGCAACCACTATGGAGAACAGTATGGAGGTACCTCAGAAAACTAAAAATAGAACATCCACAGGACCCAGCAATCCTACCGCTGGGTATATCTCCAAAGGAGGGGAATTCAGTATATCAAAAAGATATCTATACTCCCATGTTTATTGCAGCACTATTCACAATAGCCTAGATTTCGAGTCAACCTAAGTGTCTATCAATAGATGAATGGATAAAGAAATTGTGGTATATATACACAATGAAATGTTACATAGTTACAAAAAACAATGAAATCCCGCCATTTGCAACAACATGGATAGAATGGTAGAACGTTACGTTAAGTGAAATAAGCCAAACACAGAAAGACATATCTTGCATGTTCTCACTCATATATGGAAGCTAAATATTAAAAGCAATTGATCTCATGGAGACAGAGAGTAAAATGATAGTTACCAGAAGCTGGAAAGGTTATCCAGGAGTGGGGATAAAATGGGGATTGTTAATGGGGGAAAAAATATAGTTAGTTCAATAGAATAAACAATATTTGATAGCACAATGAAGTGACTATAATCAACAATAAGTTAAGGTATACTTTAAAATAACTAAGAGTGGAATTGGAATATTCCTAACACAAAGAAGTGATAAATGCCTAAGGTGATGAATACCCCAATTACCCTGATTTGATTAATTCACATTGTAAGCCTATATCAAAATATCACATGTAACCCATAAAGATATATCATGTACCCATAAGAATTAAAAATTTTAAAAATTAAAATAAAATGTCTTTATTGCTGTGTTTCTTTAGCAACTATGAGAAAGGAAGCTTCATGATTATAGAAGTCAGCTTTCCTTTCTTTTAAACCAAACTCTGAATCCTTGGTCAATTGACTTCACCTTGCTGAGTGCCATTTTCCTCCTTCACAGGATTTTTGGGGGATACAATGACTTAGTGAATATGAAACCCCTCTGACTTCTACATGCTTATAAAATCACAAAGAACTGTTACTGTTAGATTAGAATCTAGGGTAGTCACTTCATTCTTCCATCTTCCATTACATTATTCTTTTGCAAATGGCCACTTAATACAATCTAGGAAAATATATTTCATATGGGTTACATTTCTACATAGCACACATTGGGATCAAACTTATAAAATTCATTGTATTACTCTGAAAACAAAATATACAAAAGTTCTCAAAACCAGTGATAACATAATTCTCTTTAACAGTGAGTGTACATGTGTGACGTGTGTACATGTGTGTGTGCATGTGTGGTTTATGAGGTATGTGTAAATGTGTGTTTGTGTGAGTTATGTGTACACTGAGGCGACCTTGAAATCCAGAGATGAATTTAGAATTCCTATTGCCTTATAAAGAGTTTTTGGGGTTTTTATGGGTTGTTTTGTTTTGTTTTGGTTTTGCCTGGTTATCTATCTATGGCAAATATGGACATTTAAAACAGAAATTTTCAGGACCAAAGATTACAGATTCAAGCTCTAGGGATGTGAAACTATCACATGTAAATGACCTGATAAAGTAGTCTATTCACTGGAACCTGATTGCAATACTTTAATCTTTAAGTAAAAAAATTCAGGGGCCGGGCATGGTGGCTCATGCCTATAATCCTAGCACTCTGGGAGGCTGAGGCGGGAGGATTGTTGGAGCTCAGGAGTTCGAGACCAGACTGAGCAAGAGCGAGACCCTGTCTCTACTAAAAATAGAAAGAAATTGGCTGAACAACTAAAAATATACAGAAAAAATTAGCCGGGCATGGTGGCGCATGCCTGTAGTCCCAGCTACTCGGGAGGCTGAGGCAGGAGGATCACTTGAGCCCAGGAGTGTGAGGTTGCTGTGAGCTAGGATGACGCCACAGCACTCTAGCCCGGGCAACACACTGAGACTCTGTCTCAAAAAAGAAAATTCAAAATAGGTCCATCTTTGGTTCCTTCCAAAAGTCAGGGGAGGAATTATTAGAAAACCCACATATAAAGCAGTTTCTTCTTTCCCCCTCCAAAAAAAAACCAATATACATAATGGTATATATATGTGTGTGTGTGTATGTGTGTGTGTGTGTGTATGTGTGTGTGTGTATATATATATATATATATATATCAATAAATGATAAATAGTTTCTGAGGAAATATTCAGATATATATACTGAATTTGAGGTAATATTTAATATATATATTGGGAAGAACACAGACTTGAGTCAGAGGCTCAAAGTTATATTCCTAGTTTCACTAACTCCAAGGTCATTTCTGATGACCAGGTCAGCAAATGCTGCTTCTCCTCATAAGTGGTGCCACTTCACCCAACTCTGCCCTTTACTTCCTCAAGTCCCTGGCTATCCCACCTGGCTATCCTCTCCCATGGCCAATCCTCCCAACTCATTACCAGGTCTATGACTATATCTCTCTGCCCCTAAATTCTTACAGCTGTGCCCCTCCCCACTCCCAGCCTGTACCATTTAGGTGAAGATCAAGCTCCCAGCCCAGCCATCTCCCATTGGTTATCCAGGCCGTGTCTCAGACTTGACGCTAAGGAGCCAAGAGAACACTTCTAAGTTATTTAACCTCTCCAAGGCTAGTAGACTAAATGATATCTAGTGATCTTTCTTGATCTAACATTCCATCATTCTATGGCATGAATACTACTAATAATAAATATAATAATTATTACACCTGACATCTGTATAGTTGGCCAATTCTCAATGCATCTTTACTAACATTATCTCCTTTCACTCACACAACAGGTAGATAAACCAGGTGTTAGCATCTCCATTCTGCAGATCCAGATTGCAGATTGCATGATTTATTTTTCCAGAACACTGAAACTCAGCATCACATCTTCTAACTTCAACTTTTAGGGTTTTTTTAATAATCCACAGGATAACAAAAGTGTAGCAAAACTTTATTCCTGCTTATTCAGAGTGGAAACAAAAGATTTGTGCAATTATGGTAATTCCAAAATTTCAAATATAAGTAATGTGACTGTTTCAGACTAGATTCAAATCCTTTGGAGTATAATAAAGCATTTCAGCTCTTGTGAAGCAAGCCACATCTCTAACCCAGAAGATAAGGTTTCAAAGACCCTTACCATATTCTAGGGGACTAGAAGTGAGCACATACCCTTCTAGCTTTTCTAAATACAGAGCATCATGGGCTTCGTCTTTTGCACAACTGCACAAACTCTCAACATTCTCTAATCACGTACTAGTTTTCTATTGTTGCTATAGCAAATCACCATGAACTTAGTGGCTTAAAACAACATAAATTTATTCTCTTACAGTTCTCAGAAGTCAGACATGAATCTCACTGGATTAAAGCCAGGAGGCTAGCAGAGCTGGTTCCTTCTGGAGTCGCTAGTAGAGAATCATTTCCTCATCTTTTCTAGCTTTTGGAGACCGCCACATTCTTTGGCTCCTGGACCCCTCCCTTCATCTTCAAAAGCAGCAATGGAACATGTCTCTTCCCCTGATCACAGCAGGGAAAGGCTCTCTGCTTTGAGGGCCCTTGTCATTAGATTAGGGCCACCCAGATAATCCAAGGTAATCTCCTCATTTCAAGGCTCTTAATTTAATCACATTTGCAAAGTCTCTTCTGTCATGAAAGGTGTCATATACATAGTTTCAAGGAATTAGGATGTTGACATCTTTGGAGGACCATTATTCTCCTCACACAATGATTACTTTTCATTAATTTTATTAAAATGATAATAGCTGAAATGTATCAACATGCTTCCCATATATCAAACACCAACATAGAAACTTTACATGCATCACCACAAATTTTTATAAAAATGCCACAAGTTCGGTACCACTATCCCCATTTTACAAACAGTGAAAGTGAGGCTCAGGGGCTAAGTTACTCTACAAGCTAGTTAGAGGCAGAGCAGCCTTCTAAATCACTGCAAAATAACCACACACAGCAGAAAGTGCTACTTCTCAATGAAATCATTTATTACCAGGCATAAAGCTGCCATATAGCTAAGCTCAGCTGGAAGCCTCACAAATATCTCTGCATAGGGGAAACCCTACCTATCCAGGTCCCCAGCTTGCAGCCTGAGATGCTTCTGCTGTGGCATATTCCCTCCACAGCACAAGTGAAATCTAGAGATTAAGATAGCAAAAGCTTCCTGTGAGAAAAACTCTTCTAAAACCTCTGTAGACTTGAGATTTTGGGTAACACATGGCAAATGTGACAGGTTTCCTGGGCATCTGCTAGTACTTGGCATCGTCACACTCCACAGTCAATTTCAAAATTGTCATTTTTGTCCCACAGAGGCTTTAAATAGCACCTCCCAACAGCTAGGCCAGATTTTGCAGCTTTTGCTTTCTATTAAGAGCATGTGAGGGCTCACAAGCTATTGAAAATAAATGTCACAGAGTAAATGCTTGTATACATTTGGTTTGTTTAAATTACTTTGAGGACATTGAGAATGATGACATATAATTCAAAATGAAATCTTCCAAAATAATACCATATCCCAAGCACAGAAAACATTAATATCATCTTCTCTCTGCAAGATGTTGGGATAGAAATGCACATCACATTAATGCCGGGGCCAAAATGTGAGAAAATAAAAGAAAATAAAATTTCAAAACACTAACATTTATTGAGCACTTTCTGTTTGCCAGGAGCTTTGAAGAACCAATCTCATTTAATTCATACAATAGCTATAAGTAACCCAATTTTACTGGTGAAGACACTGAATCTTAGAGAGGCTATGTAACAGTCCCAAGGTCACCCTTCTGGAAAGCATGAGGCTTGGGTTGTCTGGCCATGGAAACAATCCATTATACCATATATCCAACCAAAGAGACCAGGCTCAAGGGAGCAAAACAGGAGTCAGTCCTGGGTCATCTGAAGGTGGTGTGACTTGGGAAAAAATACTGATTTGCTTATAGTCTGTGTGAGAGACAGGCAGCTGCCCCTGATTTAGTTCCAGCTATCACAATTTCAATGCATCTAATAGGAGTGGTGATAGCAACACCTTGTAATTACACAAAACCCTTCTTGGAGAAGCTCTTTGTGGACACATTCACATTTGTCTCCCCAACATCTCCAGAATGGAGTAGACAGCACAATTACCTTCCTTTTACAGATGGAGATGCTAATGCATTTACCCAAGGTGATCCAGGGACAAAAGACAAAAGACAGAAGTCCTCAAAATCCTGCCCAGACTGTTATCCATTGGCTTGGGAAAACAAAGTAAAAACCCTGGGCCCAGAGACCCATGAGTGAAACATCCATCTAGTCGGCCTTGCTATATGTTCTGTAAAATCCCTGTCAATATGGCCCACATCTCCAGAAATACGTGACAGGAAAGGCTTCTGTATCCTTTACCCCTCCAGATATTCACTCCTGGTAGAGAGATATTCTTTCTTGTGATAAGCAGCACATTTACATTATTGAAAAACAGTCAGTCTTAGCCAGAGAAAGGTTTGTCATATTGATGGTCTAACATGAAGAACCTCGAAGCTGGGGCAAGGAAGATCCTCAACACCATTCTGAGAAGGGAACCTGGAATTAGAATCTCTAGTCTTGACTGCAAGAAACACCAACTGAAGAAAGTATAACCCATTAGAAGACTGAGAAAGAAAAAAGGAAAAGGGAGGGAGACCTTGCAGAGAAGGGTCCTGCAGGTGGAATGTCCAAAGTGCGCTCTATATGAGCCATTCCCCAGGTAAGCCACACAGATGGTAAAGTGCTGTTTAGCTCAAGCTTTGTACACCCTTAGTGTTTGTAGTTGACTACTGATATATAACTGTGTGCTTTATGAGGATTATATTTTTATGCTCTTTCAGATATTTGAGGGCTTAACAGCAAGTTTGCATAGGGTTCAGTTGTGTCTCCTAAAGCACAACACTACACAATATAAAAGCGGATAGAACTTTATCAGTCTTGAACAAAAATGTGAGTTTTTTCCAATTACCAGACTTACAAAAGGATTCTACTGCACTTACATACAAGTCTTCACAATTAAAAACACTGCTCCAGGCACAAGATTTAGCACTGGAGACGGATCACATCAGCTTCCTCATAGCTGTGATGTTAGGCCAGCCAGTGAGCTATTCTCACCTCCTAGGGAACAGTTCAGTGAAGTTGATTTCTCCCTGAGGCAGAGAAGTTACCATTATGAAAATTTTGAAAGCTAATACCTGACTGTGGAAATGCTACAGTCTTAAATGTGAATTTAATGAAAATGCTATGTCATTTCATTTGGTTTATTGCTCCTAGATTTGATGAACAAGATCAAGGGCTTTTAGATTAATAAAATGGGTGTTGCCTACCCCACCCTTCCCCAATTTCTAATGAATAAAATCCAAAGGAAAATAGAAAAGGAAGTGGGTGGAAGAGCAACCTGAATTAGGAGAAACCAGAAGAGCAGCTTCAAGATAATTCTGCTTCATAGACAGTAGATGAAAATAAAATGAAGGAAGGATAGGGCACACTATGACTGGGAAAATTGACCAGAACCCAAGGAAAAACTCACAAGCAGCCTCCCCAGCCCAGCCCAGAGTTTCAGGGGTTGGAAGAAAGAATTGGCCACGCAGTAGTGAGACAAATTCCCAGTCTCCTACAATCTCAATTATAACTATAAATACATATATCATTAATAAAAGATTAGAAAATCAAATCTGTCAGGATATTAAAGGAACAATACACCATGACAAAGTAGGATTCATTCCAGGAATAAATGCAATTAGGCTCAATATTAAGAAATCTATAATTCATCACATTAATGGTTCAAAGGAGAAAAACCATCTGATTGCTTCAACAGATGTTTATAAAAAGCAATTGATAAAATTTTAAGTATATGACCTAGAAACAGAAGAGTATTCTTTAACTTGTTAGAGAATATCTATAATCAAATTAACTGACAACACGATAATTAAATATAAAACTCTATGAACATGTTTATTAATATAAAGAATGAGACAAAAATGTCCACCATCACAACAAGTATTTTAACATCCTTCTGGTAGTTCTAGATAATTAAATGAGACCAACAGAAGTAAAAAAAAAAAAAAAAGAAGAAGAAGAAAGCATAAATATTCAAAAACAGAAGGAAATTTTATCCTTACTTGCATAAAATAAAATAAAAATATCTATCTGGAAAAAACATTTAAGACAATCAACTGAAATAAATATTGAATCTAACAGGAAGACTTCAGGCAAGAAGCAGCCCATGCATACCACGCCCAAGGAGAGGATCAAAAGTTGTAAGTAGATGCCTACCTATGGACAGAACTTCTTGGAGAAAACATTGTGAATCATCAGAGAAGTGACAGGACAGACTCAAAGACAAGGAAAGTATGGTGAGGTGATCCACTTGGCAAGACTGAAAGATACCTGTGGAGGCATCAACACATGGGGAAGGACAGGAGGAGAGAACCCGGAGCCTCCACACTCTCCCCGCAGGCACTGCAAACTGACCTGTGAGGGAGCTGCCACCACCACTGCAGAACTATGGACTGATGAGAAAACTGATTAGAGTCTGTGTAGTAATATTGCTTTGGAGAGTGGGCATAACAGAAGCCCAGTGGCTTCCATTCCCAGGTTGCTGCAACTGATGCCAGGGGAGGGAGCAGGGGGAGCAGACATGACATATCCCAACCAAAAGGAAAATTGTCAAAATGTCAGAAATGGAATTCCAAATATGGATGGCAAATAAGATGAATAGGATTGGAGGGAAAGATGAAAGTCAACACAAAGAAGCCAAAAAAAAAAATTTCAGGACATTAATGAAAAAAATTAAAAAGGCACTAAAAGAGATAGATAACATAAAAAAGAATATAACAGAACTTAAAGAATTAAGAGTCATTTAGGGAATTTCAAAATATAGCAGATAGCTCAACAACAGGCTAGATAAGCAGAATAAAGAATTTCAAGGCTTGAAGATAAGGCTTTCAAACTAACACAGTCAAAGAGATGAAAAAAGAATAAAGAAAAATAAACAATCACTCAGAGAAATATGGGACTGTATAAAGTGAGCCAATTATAGGTATCCCTGAGGGAGAAGCAGCAGCAGCAAAAAGCATGGAAAACCTATTTGAGGGAAATATTGAGGAGAACTTCTCTGGTTTCACCAGAGATTCAGATAACCAGATAGAAGATGGTCATCAAACACCAGGAAGATTCATAGCAAACAGGACATCTCCAAGACACATAGTCATCAAGCTGGCCAAAGTCAAAATGAAGGAGAATATTCTACAAGCTGAAAGATGAAAGCCACAACTGAACTACAAAGGAAAATCCATCAGGCTAACAGCAGACTTCTCTGTGGAGACCTTACAAGCCAGAAGGGACAGGGGCCCCATTTTTATTCTTCTTAAACAGAAAACTGTCAGCCAAGAATTTTGTAGCCTGAAAATATAAGTATCATAAATGAAGCAGAAATAAAGACTTTTCCAGAGAAGCAAACACTAAGGGAATTTGTCACTACTAGATCTGCCCTAAAGGAATATGCTTAGAAATGCATTATACATGGAACAGCACAATAGACACCCACCCATGTAAAAACACTGGAAAGTTAAAGCTCACAGCTCTTATAAAAAAAGCACTTGCATTATCCTTAGGCAATAAAATAAAATAAAAAATAACAATAACACAAGGGGGAAAACAAAACAATAAGGTATCATCCAACATGATATCAAAGCAATAAGGTATTCAATAGAACAGTATGCCACATATCAATGCTAACACTGAATATGAATGGTCTGAATGCCTCATTTAAAATACACAGACTGGGGGGCAAGGGCAACATACATAACCTAAACATCTGTACCCTCATAATATGCTGAAAGAAAAAAAAAAAGAAAAAAAAAAACACAGACTGGCTGAATGGATGAATAAACACAACCCAAGTATATGCCATCTCCAAGAAACACATCTAACTTGTAAAGACTTGCACATACTCAAGGTAAAGGGATGAGAAAAAAATTCCACACAAATGGAAACCAAAATTGAGCAACCGTAGCCATTCTCATACCAGATAAAATTTTAATTTAATGATAGTAAAAAAAAAAAAAAAGAAAAAGAAAAAGATGGTCATTATGGGATGGTAAAGGGAGAAATTCAACAAGACATAACAATCCTAAATACATCTGCACCTACCACAGGAGCTCCCAGATGCATAAAGCAAATTCTACCAGATCTAAGCAAATAAATAATTAATAGCATTTTAATTGTCAGGGACTTAGACACAAAATGACAGAGCTGTACAGAGCATGGAAACATAAAATCAATAAAGAAACACTAGACTAGGCC
>NW_012136969.1:3256421-3269982 GCF_000956105.1 Propithecus coquereli | reverse complement strand
CTCTACGACAAACGGACCTAACAGTTACAGAAAATTCTACCCAAAGAGTGCAGAATATACATTCTTCTCATTAGCACATGGGACATTTTCCAAGATTGATCATATCTTAGGCCCAAAACAAGTCTCAACCAATTCAAAAAAATCAAAATCATACCATGTATCTTCTTAGATCACAGTGTAATAAAACTAGAAATCAATTCCAAGAGAAAACTCAAAACTACACAAAGTCATGGAAATTAAACCTGCTGCTGAGCAATCCTTGGGCCAATGAGGAAATTAAGACGGAAATCAAAAGATTCCTCGAACTGAACAACAAAAGGGATTCAAGCTTTCAAAATCTATGGCATACAGTAAAAAATAGTCCTAAGGGGAAAGTTCATAGCCTTAAATACCTACATCAAAAAGACAGAAAGATCACAAATTAACAACCTAATGTCACATATCAAGGAACTAGAAAAAGAGCAAACCAAATCCAAAGCCAAAAGAAAGAAAAAAGCTCAGAGCAGAATTAAACAAATTGGACACCAAAAAAACAATAAAAAGGATCAATGAAATAAAAAGTTGGTTCTTTCAAAAGATAAAATCTACAGAGCACTAGCCAGATTAACCAGAAATAAAAAAAGATTCAAACTCAATCAGAAATGAAAAAGGAGATATTACAACTAATACCACAGAAATACAAAATAGCATCCATGAATACTACAAAAACCTATGCAAACAAACTAGCAAACATAGAGGAAATGGATAAATTCCAGAAAACATACAACCTTCCAAGCCTGAATCAGGAAGAAATAGAAATCCTGAACAGACCAATAGTGAGCAGAGAGATTGAAGCAGTAATAAAAAAATCTACCAACAAAAATAAGAACAAAAAAACCCAGACCAGACAGATCCATAGCTGAATTCTACCAGACCTACCAAGAAGAACTGGTGCCTATCCCACAGAAAGTATTCCATAGTAGCCAGAAGGTGGGACTCCTTCCTTACTCTTTCTATGAAACCAGTATCATCTCAATACCAAAGCCATAAAAGGACACAACGAAAAGGAAAACTACAGACCAATATCCCTTATGAACATAGATGTAAAAATCCTCAACAAAATGCTAGCAAACCAAATTCAACAGCATCAAAAGATAATTTGCCATGATCAGTTGGGTTTCATCCCAGGGATGCAAGGATGGTTCAACAGATGCAAATCAATAAATGTGATTCACCACATAAACTGAAGCAAAAACAAAGATCATATGATCATTTCAATACATGCAGAAAAAGCATTCCATAAAATCTAGCACCTTTTCATGATAAAAACCCTCAACAAACTAGGCATAGAAGGAACATATCTCAAAATTATAAAAGCCATACATGACAAACCCGTAGCCAACATCATACTGAATGGGGAAAAGTTGAAACATTCCCCCTAAGAACTAGAACAGGCCAAGGGTGCTCACTGTAACCACTCTATTCAACATAATACTGAAAGTCCAGCCAAAACAATCAGGCAAGGGAAAGACATAAAGGGCACCTAAGTCAGGAAAGAAGAGATCAACCTAATGCCTATTTTCTGACAATATGATCTTGTATCTAGAAAACCCTAAAGACTCCACCAAAAGACTCCTCAAATTGATAAATAAATTCAGAAAGTCTCAGGCTACAAAATCAATGTACACAAATCAGTAGCATTTCTACACACCAATAACAGTCAAACTAAGAGTCAAATCAAGAACACAATACCATTTACAATAGCTCCAAAGAAAATAAAAAACCTAGGAATATACTTAACCAAGGAGATGAAAGATAGCTCTACAAGGAGAACTACAAAACATTGATGAAAGAAATCATAGGTGACACAAACAAATGGAAAAACCTCCCATGCTCATGGACTGGTAGAATCAACATCATTAAAATGTTCATACTGCACAAAGTGATTTACGGATTCAATGCAATACCCATTAAAATACCAATGTCATATTTAGACATTGAAATTATTGACAAATGAAATTATTGTTTCATTATCTAGAAACAATAATTTTAAGCTTCATTTGGAACCAAAAAAGAGCCTGGATAGCCAAAGCAATCTTAAGTAAAAAGAAAAAATCTGGAGGAATCACATTACCTGACTGCAAATTATACTACAAGGCTATAGTAAGCAAAACAGCATGGGACTGGTATAAAAGAAGACACATAGACCAATGAAACAGAATAAAGAACCCAGAAATAAAACCATTTACCTACAACCAACTGATTTTCAACAAAGCAGATGAAAACATACACTGGGGAAAGGAAGCCCTATTCAATAAATGCTGCTGGGAAACCTGGATAGCCACATGCGGAAGGATGAAACAGGACCCCTATCTCACCATATACAAAAATTAATTTAAGATGAATAAAAGGCTTAAGTGTAAGGCATGAAACCATAAAAATTCTAGAAGAAAATGTAGGAAAAAACTCTTCTAAACATTAGCTTACATAAAGAATTTATGACTAAGACCCCCAAGGCAAATACAGGAATAACAAAAATAAATAAATAGGACTTAATTAAATTAAAAAGCTTCTGCACAGCAAAGGAAATAATCAACAGAGCAAATAGAAAAACCTACAAAATGGGAGAAAATATTTGCAAACTATACATCCAATAAAGGGCCAAAACCCAGTATATTCAAAGAACTCAAACACATAAGCATGAAAAAATAAACAACTCCATTAAAAAGTGGGCAAAAGAACAGTTTTTCCAAAGAAGATAGATGAATGACCAAAAAACACATGAAAAAATGCTCAACATCACTAGTCATCACGGAAATGCAAATTAAAATCACAATGAGATACCACCTTACCCCTGACAGAATGGCCATTATTAAAAAGACAAAAAACAATAGATGCTGGCATGGATGCAGAGAGAAAGGAATGCTTACACACTGTTGTTGGGACTGCAAATTAGTGCCTCTATAACAAACAGTATGGAAATTTTTCAAAGAACTGAAAGTAGACCTACCATTTGATCCAGTAATCTTACTATTAGGTATCTACCCAAAGGAAAAGAAGTCATTTTATCAAAAAGACACCTGCGCTTGAATATTTATTGCAGCGCAATTCACAATTGCAAAGATGTGGAAACAACCTAAGTGCCCATCAATTCATTAATGGATAAAGAAAATGTGATGTGTGTGTGTATATCATGGAGTACTACTCAGCCATACAAAGGAATGAAATGAAATAATGTCTTTTGCAGCAACTTGGATGGAATTGGAGACCATTATCCTATGTGAAAAACCTCAGGAATAGAAAAACAAACACTACATGTACTCACTAAAAATTGGGAGCTAAACAATGGACACAGGCAAAGAGATGTAAAGGATATTGGAAAAAGAAGGGGTGAGAGATAAAAAGTTACCTCTTGGGTACAATGAACACTATTCTGGTGATGGGCACACTAAAAGCCCTAACTTAAGCATTATACAAGGTATACATGTAATAAAAACATTTGTACCTCCTTAATATTTTGAAGTTAAAAAAAAAAAAGAGGAAACCTGGATTGAACTTGAGCCCATTATCCGAAGTGAGGTATCACAAGATCGGAAGAATGGGCTCCACTTGTACTTGCCATCAAATTGGCACTAACTGATTAACACTATGGCTTTCACACGGCAGTAATAATCTCCGGAGATTAGGGGAATGGGTGGGATAAACTCACAACTAAAGGACACGGTGAGCATTGTAGAGGGGAAGGGCATGCCTCTAACCCTTGCTTGGGTGAGGCAGAGACATAAAATGTAACCAAAATATTTGTACCCTCATGATACCCTGAAATAAAAATAAAAAAATAAATAAAATAAATAAATAAAATCTCTACTTTTGTGTTTCTCCTACTTCTTATAACTTTGTCTTTATGATAATTTATGCTTTGCCACTTTGGAAACAAATAGTCATGACCATAAAACAATGTGAATTATTTTTATTATTAAAAAAAAGAAGAAACCAATAGAGTTTAGTAATATGGCTATTTAAAAAACAAATACACACACACACACACACACACACACACATACACACACACACATATGCTTAAAATGATAGATTTTCTATATGCCAGTTATAACCATTTTCTTCCCAGCCCTTGGGTCCATGTTGCAGAGATCTACCATGCCTAATGCTGGAGCCTATCCATGTTGTGAAAATCCAAAGAGAAATGAAGGTAAAAGAAATGGCAAGACACATGAACATTTCAAGAAACTTAAAGATAGCAAAAGTGCATCAGTTCTTTCTCTTATAACATCCCAAATTACACAGCAGGGTTAAGAAAAGGTGAGAAACATTTTAAGGTGAGCACATTTGTGTGAACAAATCGTTAGTTATACATAAAAACAAGCACCATTCCCTTCTCTTTTTGTCAGAGTATTCTAAAGTTCCCTAACAGATTGAATCTTTACCATAGTGTCCCACATCCATGCATCAGCCTGCTGAGAGGAGCACAACTATATCTAAACTAGAGGTCAGAGAAGCTATGCTTAAAGTCATGTTGCACACCCCCAGTTACAAACAGGTAATCTCACCACCAACCTTCATAATTCCTATGATAGGCTCTCCTCTATATAGCAATGCTTATCTTCCTCTTGTCCTAAACCTCTGGGTTTATTTCTCCACTTGCTTTCCAAGCCCTGGTCCCTCATCAATAAATTTAATCCATGAACAAGGAAAACTTTGTTTTATTACTTTTACTCGGAAATATAAATATTGCTACCCACTCAGGGCCTGCTCTCTGTACCTATCCATTCATACAGTCATCTAACATATGTCTATTAGGTGCCACCTATGGGCTAGGCACAGTGGCTGGTGGCATAATGGTGCATAAGATAGAGTAAGGGACCTCATGGAGATTACAGTTTATTGGGAGATTTAAACAAGTTGAGAGGCAATTATAATACAATCAGCAAATGTGTTCTGAGGGAAGGACCAGGGCCTAATTTAGTAGAGAGTAGGGTCATCCAATCACAGTTGAGGACAGAGGTGCTGGGAGACTGAAGGATCAGTGAGAGTTGAAAGACAAAGTGTAGGGTGAGGATGGGAAGAAGAGAGTGTGACTCATTTTGCTCATTTCTTGCATGAAGGACAGCCACACCCTCAGTTAACATTCTCAGTTCCAATAGGTGAGCTTCTAAGAGTTGGAACTGTTTTAGCTGGTGCACATACCATGTTATATGCAGTGTTTTATAGCTTCTTGGAGATTTCTGACAGCACTCTAAATAATCCTCTTGGAACTAACAGAAGTTTCAAGTAGATATGATGAATTCTGGGCAGAGTGTTTGCAAGACCTTCTTTATCCTCTGGGGCTGACGTCCCTTTCAAGGACTGCTCCAACAATCCTGGTTGTTAGATGACAACCCCTATGGTTACCAAGGATGAGAAAAGCATATGAAGAAAATACTGTTTTGCTCTTCAGTAAATGTTTGAATTCTGCTGAGTCTGACAGCAAAACCCTGAAGACAAAGACAAATGTTATGATGTAGGCTTTTCCCATCAGGGCTCATGACTAGCTAAAGTTTTCTCAGGCACAAATCAGGGGCTGCTACCATGGCCAGCATTTGAAGTATGCAGCCTAGAAAATAGTGGCTTTGTAGGTTTGGGCAGTCTTGCTATCTTTTGTCCAGGAGAATCTGAATGTTATAAAGCAAAAATTTTTGCTAATCTCCTAAGAACCAGCACTTCTGTCCAACTCTGATCCTCATCCACTACAAATACCACTTTATGAATATTTGCTGCTAGCATCTTTGAATATTGCTTAAATTTTAAATAGGAAAGACATTTTTATTACTGGAAAGTAATTACTATGATGCCTTCCTAACCTTAAATATTTACATGTATTCTGCTGAATCCTGAAAGAAAATGAATTCCAGCATGTCTCATATTAATTATAATAAAATTTGCTTCAAAGTTAATTTATATTAAATGAATGTATGGATCACAGAAAACATGACATAGTTGTTGACCTCCAAGAATAGGAAACCGTTGTGAATTCCATAATAAAGAAAAGCATAATGGCTTTTTCCCTAAAATCAGGAATAAAATGAGGATGTCTGCTCTTACCATGTCAATTAACATCATACAAGTAGCTCTAACAGAAGAAATAAATCTGTCTTTATCCAAAGATAACATGATTGTTTGTGTAGAAAATCCTAATGGATGGATAGATGGGTGGGTGGATGGATGGATTGAAGGAAGGAAGGAAGGAAGGACTATTACTAAGTAAATATATCAAGATCAATATTCAAAAACCAACTTCATTTGTATATATTAGCAATAAACAATTGGAAATGAAAATTTTTGGAAATTCCATTACAATAGCAGAAAAATATATGTAATACTTAGGGATAAATCTGATAAAAAAGATGTGCAGGACTTGTATAATGAAAACTACAAAACACTGCTAAGAGAAACTAAAAAAGACATAAGTAAATAGAGAGATATACTGTATGGATCAGAAGATTCAACATTCTTAAGATGTTAATTCTCTCCAAACTAATCTATAGATTCAATGCAGTCCCAATCAAAATTCCAGGAGACATTTTTTTAAAATTTGACAAGCCAATTATATAATTCATATGAAAATGCAAATGGCCTAGAATAGCCAAGACAAACTTTTAAGAAGAGCAAAGTTAGAGGACTTATATTACCTGACTTTAAGACTTAGTACAGAGCTACAGTAACCAAGACGATGTGACATGGGCCTCGAGATAAACGATTAGGTGAAACAGAATAGAGTCCAGTAATACAGGCACACATATGGTCAGTTGACTTTTGACAAAGACACAAAAGCAATCCAGTAAAGAAAGTATAGACTTTCCAACAAATGGTGCTAAAACAATTTTATATCCATATAAAAAATAAACTTCAAGGCCGGGCCTGGTGGCTCACACCTGTAATCCTAGCACTCTGGGAGGCCGAGGCAGGTGGATCGTTTGAGCTCAGGAGTTCGAGACCAGCCTGAGCAAGAGCAAGACCCCGCCTCTACTAAAAATAGAAGGAAATTAAATGGACAACTAAAAATTTATAGAAAAATTTAGCTGGGCATGGTGCCACATGCCTATAGTCCCAGCTACTCAGGAGGCTGAGGCAGGAGGATTGCTTGAGCCCAGGAGTTTGAGGTTGCTGCGAGCTAGGCTGATGCCACAGCACTCTAGCTGGGGCAACAGAGTGAGACTGTCTCAAAAAAATAAAATAAAATAAAATAAACTTCAATTCATAACCCATATTACATGCAAAAATTAACTCAAAAATGGAATGAAAGTTAAAACCTAAAACTTCAAAATTTGGAAGGGGAAATTTCTGGGTTGGATGAAAATAATTTTGATACAACATCTAAAGCATGGTCCGTGTATGAAAGATTTGATAAATTGGACTTCCTCAAAATTAAGGCTTTGGCTTTTGAAAAGACACTGTCAAGAGCATGAAAAGACAAGTTGTAGAATGGGAGAAAATATTTGCAAATAACATATCTGATAGAGGATTTGTTTCCAGAAAATACAAAGAACTGTCAAAACTCAATAATAAGAAAATAATAATAATAAATGATCAAAATATTTGAACAGACACATCCCCCAAAATATAGATAGATGGCAAACACATGAAAAGATGTTTAACATCAGTAGTCACTAGGGAAATACAAATTAAAACCACAATAAAATAGGCACTACACACCTTTTAGAATGACTAAATTTAAAAGACTGAGCATATCAAGTTTTTGCAAGAATGTAGAGAAATTGGTACCCTGATACACCACTGGTGGGAATGTAAAATTGTACAACCATTTTGGAAAACATTTTGGCAATTTCTTAAAAAGTTAAACATACATCTACCATCTGATCCAGCCATTCTATTCCTAGATATTTATCCAAGAAAATGAAAGTATACATATCTACACAAAGACTTATACACAAATGCTGATAGCAACTTTATTTGTAATATCCAAAAACTTCAATTAATCCAAATGTCCATCTGTAAGTAAATGGATAAACAAATTGGGATAAATCTATACAATGAAATACTGCTCTGTAATAAAAAGAAATAAATTGTTGATATAGGCCACAATATGGGTGAATTTCAAATTAATTATGCTGATTGAAATAAGCCAGACAAAAAAGGGTACATGTATGATTTCATTTGTACAAAATTCTAGAAAATTCAAACCAATCTACGGTGACAGAAATCAGTGGTTGCTTCTCAATGGTGGAATGGTAGGAAGGAATTATAAAGGGACAAGAGGAAAGTTTTGGGAATGACAAATATGTTCATTATCTTGACAGTGGTAATATGCATATCATCTGTGTGTGTATGTATCAAAACTTATCAAATTGTAGACTTTAAATATATATAATTTATATTTAATTATACCTCAATAAAGCTGTAAAAGAAGAATATACTTACACATATATATCAAAGCATTGCTTTAGAGTTGTAAAGTTAAGACTGGTTTTTATTTTATTCTATATGCTTCACTTTATTACACAACTTTTATAAATAAACATATTAAATTTAAAATGAGACAAAAATAGTAACTTTTTTACTTTATATTACATTCAAAACCAGAAAAATAATTTTCTGGTTTGGTCTGTATGCTTTTATTTTTGTACAATTTGTAAAATGTATAAACATATAATTGAATAACCTGATTTTTTTTTTTACCAAGTGTTAATGTTATAATCTTTCTAACATGTAACAGACTTCTGATTATATTTTTAATAAACCCATAATATTCCATTGCATTGCTGGACCACAATTTAGCTAATCATTTTCTTCCATTGAATGTTTAAATTTTCCCCCTCTCTTTTTCTTCCTCTTGCTGTTATACTTAACTTTCAAAACTACCTTCTTGCACATAACTTATATATTCTTTTAAAATATAGGTACATGTTACCCACTGTTTCCCAAAGGGAGGCATCATTTTATATATCCCCCAGCACTATATAAGCATATTGGTTTATTATGATATTATTAGTAGTGCACTGGTTTCTTTTTGTTTGTTTTCTTTGGATTGAGGGGGCAGGGAGTGTAGGGTGGAAGTGTCCAATATGGCACAAAATGATACAGCATTGATTATTAACTTGAAATCTCCGCCATGTTTAAAGGTTAAGCATTTCCCATGTATTTCTTTACTATGTACATTTAGTCTTGTGTAATGGTATTATTATTGTCTTATTATTACAAGAAAACAGTTACAGTCAATTATTTCAAAAGGAGATCAAGAAAAGAATGAAAATACCTCTATGTGAAATAAATGAGGAGGGGGCCAGGCGCAGTGGCTCACGCCTGTAATCCTAGCACTCTGGGAGGCCGAGGCGGGCGGATTGTTTGAGCTCAGCAGTTCGAGACCAGTCTGGGCAAGAGCGAGACCCCGTCTCTACCAAAAATAGAAAGAAATTAATTGGACAGCTAAAAAATATATAGAAAAAATTAGCCAGGCATGGTGGCGCATGCCTGTAGTCCCAGCTACTCGGGAGGCTGAGGCAGGAGGATTGCTTGAGCCCAGGAGTTTGAGGTTACTGTGAGCTAGGCTGACGCCACGGCACTCACTCTAGCCAGGGCAACACAGTGAGACTCTGTCTCAAAAAAAAAAAAAAAAAAAAGAAAGAAAGAAATGAGGAGGGGAATAATACATCTTACTAAAAATGGTTAGTGGTGACATCTTTAGATAGAAGATAGCACAAAAAAGGTATAACCTGTCATGAATTTCGTAAATCTGGGAAACACTCCTCTTGGTGGGGTGTGAAGCAAATGCCTCAGGGTTGAGAATAGAGCAGACTTGAGGACAGCTTGGCAAGCCAGCGAGCAAAGGCACATCACCTCATATCTAGCCAGTCATTACCATGCGGTAACGTGTGCCCAACTCTTCTGATTTGTTTTAAAGATGTCTAAATTCTTGATTATCATTTGCAATCTCTCCCATTTTAAAATAGCGTTTATTAAATAAAGAACAAACTTTCCATTTCCAAACAAAATACATCTGGGGGCTATTTCGGACCTGCAGGCTGCCAGGTTTGTACTCTGGCTTGAACCACAGTGTGAATATCTTTCACTTGAGTTCTAACACTTTTCATGAACATCCATCATCATGCTTACAAATTGTTCATCAACAAGAAAGGAATCAAGACTCTCAGTGAAGGACGTCTGATTAGTCATGGCATAATCAGCATATAGGATTACTTCTACTCCTCCTTGCAACTCCACTAATGAGGATAAAGAAATTTAAAAGGTAGAATTCCATAATGACTAACAAAACATTGGAGGAAGCCATAAAAATAACAGTAACAGGAAAGGAGACAATAGGAATAGATGAGAGGTGTCAATAAATTTTGGGAATATGGAAAATGAATGGAGGATTTATCACAGATGAGATATCTTAATACCAAATACCCATAAATGAGAGTGATAAAGAGACAAGAAGTAAACCAATTCATACCATAAGCCCTATAAAAACCTAGGAATCGGCAACACCAGGTATACAAAAGGTGCAGATGAGGTGTGGGGCTGACAACAGGAACAATGGCTGAATGTCTCTATGAGGAACAGACACCCAGACTCTCTCCCTCTCTCAGGGCAGGGCAAACACTACGCGTCCTTTACCTCTATAGGATACAGAGAATTAAATCTATGAGGAAGTTAAATCAGTCCATTGTACTCAATTACACTGCCTTAGCCCTGTAACCATTTGAGTTGCTGAACCCTGATTTAAACCAAATCAAAACAAACAAAAAAACACTATGAGTTTACAAATACATCCAGTGCAATCTTTTCTGACTCAAAAGGAACTACACATAAAGTGTCACTAATATTCAAAGAGAACTGAAAGTTAAGCCCTGTAGAAACCATTCAAAGGTATTCAATATAATCAATAAATATTTATATTTAGTGTATGCTATTAATAGTTGGGGAGAAGGAGACCAAAAAAAAATTACAACAGTATGGCCCCAGGTTTAAGACATAGTAAACACTAATTGTGGTTATAATTTAGTCTATACTTGCTTAAGTCATCTACATTTACTGCTTCAGCATTTTTGTCTGTGAAACAGAGATAAGGCTTATCTTTATTATAGTGGAATTAGGAAAGCTTAGTTTGGAAGAGGATGGAAAAGTTCTCTGAAAAGGATACACAGTCTTATTACATATTATAGTCCTAATACTAATGTATTTAGGAAAATCCAATTAGGTATTAAGACACAGCTCCAGAAAATCCATTTTTCTTTTCTTAATCAAAGGACAATTTTTTTAAAAATTACTTTTATCCCTAAATAATCTTTCTGGGTCCCTCTGGCTTGTGAGGTGTCAGGTCTCATCAGTTTTCAATGTAAGCTCCTCTAGGTTAAGAACTTGTAGTCCATAGGGAGCAGATGCCATCAAGAATTCTTAAAGATAAACACCCTTTTCAAATACTCATTGATGCCAGCAGAGCAACAAACTCACATAATACACATCTTTAAATGTAGGAAGAAGTTTTACACTTTGTAACTACCTGGCAACAATTTCCTTTTTTCACTGTCATACTGCCATGGCAACAAAGAGACTTATCTACCATTTAATAAACAGGCAAAAAAATACCACCAGGCAGCTATTTATTTCATAGATTTATAGGGCTTTAGCCCATTGGATATGTTGACAGCACTGGGCACTTCTTATCCATGACTCTGCTTCAATAAATCCCAAGCAGTTCCAAAATATCAGCATTTGGAATGTTAAAGCCAATTCCTGTCACATTCATTTTTCTTGCTCTTTCCTACTGCCTCAGATGAGGAGAATCTGGAAAAAAGCAACTGGAAGAGAAGATATTTCTCTTGTTCAAAGGCTTTCAATGTACATATAGAATTATTAGTCAAGCAACAACAGAGCCATCAACATTTCTCAACCCCATATTAAATTTTAACCTAACAAAATTCATAGAAAAATATAAAAACAAACATACAAATCAAATTCCTTGGATTTTTTTTTCAATTTAATTCAAACATAGCAATGGACAAATGCACTTAAAACCTTAGGGCTCACATTTTAAAAGCCATCCTAGAGCAGGCAGAAGTGGAACTCAATTTACTGCTTAGCAAGGTCTATAAAACTGACTCACTGGTAGGAGAGAGTGTTTCGTCTCTGGAGAAAAGTCTTTTGATCACTTTTTCAAATTACTCCAGTTATAGGGAAAATGTTAAGAAAGGAGTTTCATGTCAGAATATCTGGAATTGTAATAAAATATGTGGAGGCTTTTCAGTGCACTAGGGAAAACGAGTTTGGATAAGAATACATCTAATTTTGAAGAGAATACTTTGTTAATTGCTCCATACTGGAGGAAGAAAAGATATTTTTTTCCCAAGGAGTTTATGAAATTACCAGCTGAATTTCTGGCCACAGATTCTTGCTCTCTTTTTTACTTGCACCAATACAGAATATGAGTTTATGAGTCACATTTGCTCATTAATAGAGCAATGAATTTTCCCTTTAACTATGTATGAAGGCACTTTTATAAGCCTACAGCAAAAGGAACCCTCCCACATAGAGAATTCACAAAGCAGAAGGGTGGCAGGCACAGCTCCAATGTTCCTGAGCAGAGAGCTTTCCAGACATTGCTTTAAACTATGCAAAGTTCATGTCAAGACTATCTAATCTAGTAACACCCTGAAAATTCACAAAATACCAAATACTGGGAACTATGATACTTATATCAAATATTTGGGGGCAGCTAAATGAATGAGAGACTATTTTGATAAGTCCTCATAATTTTGGCTAGGAAGGCCTGTTTTGTCAAACGGTTCTATACTTCCCTTTGAGCACCAGTTGGTCATAAAATATAAGTTGCCAGGGACTAGAATATGGTGGTATGAAGGAGGCCACTGATCAGTGGTCAGAAGTAATGAAGCAGCTAATGTGTTCCACGAGGTTCATGAGCTGAGAAGGGCCCTCAAAGCTGATTCTGAGAGTAGTAACCTGCCAAGAGTAAATGCATAATATGCTGCACCTAGACTATTAAATATTTTTATAAAGCAAATATCTAATAAAGGAATGTTCTTCTTCATAGAAGAAGTCCTACTAAGAAATAAGACAATTAGAAAATCACCCATTTTGAAAATTCTAATAAATAAAGGATCTGGGTCTCAATGGAAGGTAAGACCATTAAGTGGCAATTGTTGGTGAACTTTTTAAAAGATGGTCTAGCTAATATCACCTGAACCCACTAATCAACCTTAAAATACCATGAAAGTGGGACAACCAGTCCTTCTATGCTTTACCACCTGTGAATTATTCTTGTCAGAGTAATTGAATTTAAATCTAGTTGGTTCTCTAGATCAAGTCTACAAGAATAATAAAAAATTAAGGATGATGTTAAATGAGGATACTATGAGGATACAATCAACCAGCTTGAAAATGAGACAGGGATAATGTCCCAGTTTCTTTAAGAAATAAATGACATGAAAAAGTGGTGGGGGACTGTTAGAGATCAAAAGAGATTTCAGAACTTCAGAAAGATAGCAACCAAATGCAATGTTTGGGACTTGTTTGGATCCTAATTCAAACAAAATAATGTAAAAGGGCA
>NW_012136969.1:3246947-3253747 GCF_000956105.1 Propithecus coquereli | reverse complement strand
ATAGAGCTGGAGCCCATTCTACTAAGTGAAGTATCACAAGAATGGAAAAACAAGCACCACATGTACTCACCATCAAATTGGTATTAATTGATCAACACTTATGTGCACATATAGTAATAACATTCATTGGCTGCCAGGAAGAGCAATACTCTGGGAAGGGGCATGATGGGATCGGTATATTCACACCTAATGGGTGCAGTGTGCACCACCTGGGGGATGGACATGCTTGAAGCTCTGACTCGGTCAGGGCAAAGACAATATATATAACCTAAACATTTGTACCCCCATAATATGCTGAAATAAAAAATTTAAAAAGAAGAAAAATTTTAAGAAAAACAAGTAGGGGAAGGAAAACGCAAGAGCTGGGCAAGGAGCTGCAGGTCATTTTCTTCTCTCTAAAGAAGACTTGAATTCACCTTTACGACTGATTCAACCTTTTTTAGGGAACAATAATCTCAGATCAACCCTTTGGTTAATAGCATGTTCTCATTCATCATTCTTGGGAGAAACAGTGAAATAACATGAATGCAGATATTCAGTTTGAGCAGATAAATGGTATCTATTATAATACAGATGATTGTAACAATATCTTTGCCAGAGTGATGTCTCTAAGCCTTTACTATTTATTTTCAGAATACTTTTTCTTTTCTATACATGGATTAAATAATACCATTGTTTCTCCCATGGAAATAGATAGACTCAGAGGCAAGGAAAGGGCAAGCATGTTGAGAGTTGTTTATATAGGTAAGGATTTGAGACCTTAGGATGGCAGAGATACAAGCAGGCATGATCTTCAAGTGCTTTCAAAGTAAATTAAACTGGGCTCAGCACAGCTCATCCTGAACAGGAATGCTGCCGCCCTCCTCTGCTATGCCGTGTTACTGAAACCTGAAAACCCCTAACTGTGCTGGTGTTGGACTATTGTAACTTGGCATAATTGCCCTGGTGGGAGCCATTAGTCAAGACCACTTGCCTATGGGATGTCTTGGAAAGGAATAAATATTCCCACTCTCAGTTGCTCTGAGAAAGAACAGATCCTGGAGCTGAAAATTAGAAGTGAGAAGGCAAGCAGAGTCTAGAGGAAGAGATAAATTCCTTTCTATCTATGGAAGTTGTATCAGCCTCCAAAATGTCACCAGCCTTGAGGACCATCAAGGACCCACCCACCCTCATGGATCCAGACCTATGGGAGCAAAGAGGGTCTTCATCCAGAAGTGGTTTGAAATTACGTGTTGTATGCTTCCCTTCCACTGTCCCTGAATCTTGATTAAAGTTTTGTCAATGTTATGACCTAATTTTAGTCATTTCATTGGGACATTCCAAGAAGGGCCTGTGCCCATCCTCATGCAAAGAAGTCAAAGAAAAGCTGCCAGTCGGGAACTGTACAGTGACCTCAAGCAGAGTGAGCAATGGCTCACGCACAGAGCAAAACAGAAATCAAAACTCCAAAGCCAAATGGCTTGACACCCAGGATAGACTATTTTTTAAATAACAGATAAGCATATGGATTTCCAAAGAACCTGGTGAAAACTGTTCTTATTTCTGGAAGCCACAGTGGAAGCAGGAAGGCTTTGTAATGTAGAGTATTAATGCAAATGTGTCCTCACAAACTAATGTGGCACATACTAGTTAAAATTATAAAAGGAAAATTTAATTTTAGTTTGGATTTAAAAAAATTAAAAAGCAGTGCATTCAAATGCAAAGGAAAACATGCTGCTGCTGAAGCTCTGACAAAAAGCAGCTCAGAAAGAAAAAACTTAACTTTGTTAGATTTGGGTGTGTGTGTGCATGCATGTGTATGTGGGTGAGTGGCTTAATTCAGGATTGCATCAGCTTTCAATATATCCATGTCTCTTATCATCAAGGAAATGGAAAAGGATTTTGCCTAGAGATTAAAATTTACATCAGGTCCCATTTTTGCAGGTGGCCAGCTGCTCTGATGGTTTGATTCAATTTGGAGAACTATGGTGACCATCAGTTGATACCATCAGGCTTCAGGACACATTAACTTACGGTAAATAACAAGAATTACCTCTTCCAAAGAGATGACGGTGTGGGCACAAGTGGTCAAACTCCCCAGCAGATGCCAATAAGAATGACCTCGGCCCAGACTTGTCTCTGCTTCACTGTTAAGACTATATTATGGAATCTTCTCATACATCTGACCCTAATCTACCTCTACATTAGACTCCTCACGTCCATCTCCAAGATATCAGCTCCAAGAGTTACTTAGCTGATAGAGTCTAAGACTGAATGTTGGTAGGTGGCAATGAACTTCTTCCCACTACTTGACTCTCCACCCACCTGCCTGCTCTAACCAGGCAGGAAATCCAGTTCTTACCTCTAGGTCATTGCAGCATCCTCTGCTCTTATGAATACATGCTCAGCCACGGATAAATTATCCTTTATCCTATCACCTTCTGATTAATCTCCACTATACTTTTCCCTCCCGCCAGGCATTTCTACCTAATGACCACAGCCCTTTCTAGTTGACTCTGGATCAAACCTCAGTAAAATTCCCACTAAATAAATTCAGTTGAATAATTTGTCAAAAATTTATTGTCCCCCTCTGTGTGCCCAACACCATGTCAGGCCCTAAGTACACATTCTAAAATATACCAACCTTAGGACTTTTTTTATTTGCTAGTTAATTTAATAATTTTATTTTTTTATCTACCAAATCACATAAATTGCTTATTATGCCCCAGGAACTGTTCTAAGTGCTGCTACATAGATTAATTCATTTAATCCAATCAGCTAATATATATTGACTGCCTCTTGTGTACCTAGGTATTAGACACTGTAAAAGGAACTGAAAAGTATAATTCTCTAAACTTCAAGACCTTGAAATGCAGTCAAGTAGATAAAACTTAAACACAAACAACCATAACACATCAATCAGTGTCATATAAGTGGTTCAGACAGCAAGTTATATAGGAGCTTAGGAGAGGGAGAAAGATATAACTGACACATAGGAAATGTGCAGTCGATGTTTGATTGAATTAAATTGAACCAGGGCATTTAATATTGAAAATAAAGACAGGTGGAGTGACATGAAATTTGATAATCGGGAAACGTACAGGAAAATGCACATTTTCCTGTATTACATGCATGCTTTCTTTTAAACAGGTTTTCAACTAAAATAACGTAAAAACATTAAAGTGACATATTTTGTTAAATAATATCACCACTGCACATGGGGATTTCTGCAGGTGGTATATCTGATAATACGCTATATCGTAATTATAATTCATTTTGTTTTTTGAAAGAACATCACTATAATTGGTGTGTATCCTAAAGAGCTTTGCTTAATTTGAGCCTGCTGAAAAAATTTTGTCATTTAATTAATAAAGTTTCTTCTTTACCGCAGAACTGGTTTTCTTATTTCAAATACAAAAAAAGAAGGCAGAACATGACATTATTCTAAAAATTCAAAATGAAAATTTAAAAAGTCACATTTGGGGGAAACACTACACAGGCAGCACTACAGACATGAAGAAGTGGTGACAGAAATCTGTCTCACTCCTTTACTGTGACATTGACTCATAAATCAAAATTAGCATGCCTAAAACATTGCTTAGAGTTTCTTTCTTTTTCCATAGCAGAATCTCAAAACTATTTATGTTAAAATGGGAAGCCCATAAATTAAATCAAAATGTTCATATTAAAATGAAAGGCTCATAAATTAAGATTCTAGGTAGCAATACCTATATCATAGCCTGAATGACACCCTGGAATTCCAATTTGTAGTCAGGATGGAAAAGAAAAGATCCCATAGAACAAGAAAGTAGGGGCACCCCCTAGAAGAAATACTAATAAGAACATAACAAACATACTAAAATAAAACATAATAAGCTATTTGGATGAAGAACAGGCTACTATACAGGGTGGGCAGCATGGAACGGGAAAAGGACAGTCAGAAAGCCAGGGCTCAGACTGGTGTCTCCCGCATTGACCAGATGAAGGGCTCTGGCATGAACAGAGATGAAAATGGTTGGATGACACTTTCCATTAAGATCCGTAGTACACTTCCTGCTGTGGACTGGCCTCCCTAGGAGCCTCTGATTATCACTTGGCTTCCCCCCAAGTTGCTGCTTTGACTCAGCTAATGAGGGTTGCTCATCTTGGTGAAAGGGTTCTCTTTTAAATAAATAATTTGGCATACACTTCCTACATTTTCATCTTGAAATCTGGTCATCTGGTGTTCAACCTTTCTGAGATGTAATCACAGTGTAACTGACGTTGGTCTGTGCACCCCCACACTGTGAGACCACTTTACTAATAATAACAACTAACATTTATGGAGTTTATACCATGTGCTAGACACTGCACTAACAATGCCTGGCCATCCTTGACAGTGAGAAAACTGCTGATGTACTTATTTAAAGTCCTAAGCACGGTGCTTGGCACATGGTAGATACTCAACAAATATTTGTTAAATAGGTAAGCAAATGATCCCAACAAACCCAAGAAATTCCTAGCCCTGCCCTTCCTGGGGAAAAAGTGTGTTCACAAGGGAAGAAAGAATGTGCCCTCCCTGGTGCCTTAATTATAGCAGGTTTAATGATAAACACATGCCCACTTTTCATGACACTATCTCTACTTTGGCTCTCTTATCTTCAACCACTTCCTTGCACATCGGATCTAAAACATGAATTAGAAGAGCCTAATTCTTACCCTCTCTATGTCTCAGAGTAGAATATTCAGTATTCCATGCATGATAAATATGTACTGAATTGAAGGGGGCTTTTTTTAAAAAGCAAGAAGTAAAATTCATTACATAAAAGAAACTTGCAAATGCCAAATATGAATGTGAGTGCAAAGTCAAAAGCCAGTTTCCAAGAAATGTAAGTGCTAATCTGACTTTGAAAGTTCCTTTTGGCCAGCAAATCCCTGCTGCAAATGATGAAGGATTTCTCTAGATTTTGCTTTTTTAGGGTGTCATTCTGAGATGAAGGAAAGAGAGAGAGAGGGAAAGGAATGGTTACAGAAAACCTGTTCCCAAAAAATGTCGAAACATTCATACACATATTCATTTAATAGGCATTTATTTCATGTCTATGATGTGCATAACCCTTTGCAGGGCACTGGCTACATAGTGATAAATAGGACCTTGCAGCCTAGTGGGAAAGGCATAGCCGAAAGGACTGTGTGGCCCCTGCTTCTTATAAGAAGCTGTAGAGCACAGGAGCGTTGCCTGCCTCTGCAGGGGTACCATACCTGAACTAGATTACATGCAGAGAGAAAGGATCACTCTGCAGAGAAACATTTCAGGTGGCCCTTCAGAGCAAGGTTGGCACCTGAAATATCTTCTCAGGCAATGCCAAAAGCAATGTTGAAAATCTTTGGGTGAAAACCACAGACAGGTAGAGAAAATACTCCTCCGTTTGTGCTAAACTAACTCACTATATCAAAGCCATGTGATATCCACACTTTAAAGTACTCTTCATGTTATAGGAATGTACTTAGAGATATGATGCCTTTGACCCCCTAGGAAAGATGTACTCCTATGAAAAGTTAGCTAACCAAGACCCAAAATAACCTAACAGTTTGGGGAAAAAAAGATCAAATTTACCTTCTCTCAATGCAATCTAAAAATATTTCTTGAGAAAAAGAGAGTCATCAACTTTTTTTTTCTAATTTTCTTTCCAAATCCCTATATTAAACTACCTTTAATACATTTTTAAATGCAACTATTCTTTGTGCCAGAATACGGGATGAATGAAAATACTATAATGCAGTTTTGTACCCTTATTAATCATAGGCATCATCAAGTATTTTACATAATGATGCCATGATACAGATTCCCTCCTGCTGAAGAAAAAAGAGCTGAAATATAGGGTAGATAACAAATATTTTATCATTTAATTGTGTTTCCCCATAAAACTCTAGATTCTAATAGTTTAATCTGGAATAATACACTGGTTTTCCTTTTTTTATTCAATTATTCTATGATTTCACTAAGTAGATAACTAATGCAGTCGGTAAAATGAGATCTGTTTAAAGAAGCTGGTGATTTTAATGCTTCTAGGTAAATAATAAATATCACTAGTGCTACAGACGAAATATTTGTGTCCCTCACAAAATTCATATGTTGAAATCCTACCCCTGAAGATGATGGTATAAGGAGATAAGACCTTTGGGAGGTTGAAAGGGCAGAGGTCCCATGAATGGAATCAGTGCACTTATAGAAGAAGCCCAAGAGAGATTCCTTCTCCCAACTGCCATATAAGGACACAGCAAAAAGGTGGCCTTCTAGGAACCAGGAAATGGGCACCACCCCCATACATAGAATCTGCCTGTGCCTAGATCTTGGACCTCTCAGACTCCAGAACTGTGAGAAATAAATTTCTGTTGTTTATAAGCCACCCAGTTAATGGAATTTTGTTATAGAAGCCCAAATGACTAAAACAAATAGCGTTAGAATCCTAAGTATGACGGCATAGTAAGGGAAACAGAACTTCATCAAAGACAGCTAGCATAGAACGGGTGGCTCTCCATCTTCAATTAAAAATCATTTGTTGGCCGGGCGCTGTGGCTGATGCCTGTAATCCTAGCACTCTGGGAGGCTGAGGCGGGCGGATTGTTTGAGCTCAGGAGCTCGAGACCAGCCTGAGCAAGAGCGAGACCCCGTCTCTACTAAAATTAGAAAGAAATTAATCGGCCAACTAAAAATACATAGAAAAAATTAACCGGGCATGGTGGAGCATGCCTGTAGTCCCAGCTACTCGGGAGGCTGAGGCAGAAGGATCACTTGAGCCCAGGAGTTTGAGGTTGCTGTGAACTAGGCTGATGCCACG
>NW_012136969.1:3242655-3243817 GCF_000956105.1 Propithecus coquereli | reverse complement strand
AAATATAAGTTAAAATGATAATATATGCAAACTTTTGAATACTTTGAATGCCAGAGATATTTCTAAGCATGATAACAAAGAACTCACAAAACAAAGCACTGATTTACTACTAACTAAAAACTGGCAAAAATATACGAAAGGCAAAATAAAAATGACACAGTGGGAAAATATTTGCAATACAAATGAGCAAGAGAATTCGTACAAATCAATATGAAAAGGACAGCGACTCAGTTTAAAAATGGGCAAAGCATATGATCGTCAGCTCACAAAAGAGTGAAAACAATGGGTTAATAAACACGAAAAGCAACCTCCTTATTAATGAAGGTCACATGTTACAATTATGAGCTTTCAATTTTGCTTGTAAAACAATTAAGATTAAATGGTATATTTCTCATTGTTTGAGAGGGTGTGCAGGCACATTTGGCAATATGTGTCACATTCTTTGGCTTTATTTTTACTTATAGGAATTTAACCTAAATAATAAATTGGACAAGGATGCAATTTTGTGTGTGTGTGTGTGTGTGTGTGTGTGTGTGTATGTGTGTATGTGTGTGACTATGGATGCTCATTATAGGGCTGTTTCAAAGGGGAAAAAAGATAAAAAGTTCTCAACTTGTCAGTGTAAAATTGGTTAAATAAATAAGATATAACCTACAGTGGCATATTACCAAATCTACATAAATTGTGATGACAGAGGAAGATGCCAATATTATATTAGTAAATAGCTATTACCTTGTGAATAAAGCAGACTAAAAACTGTGGGTCTAGTGTGATGTCAATGCCTGAAAGTAAATAAATATATATAAATTCATATAATTTGACTAGCCACTCCAGAATATTTTTCTGTCATTGCAGCTGCACAATCAGAAGTTACTCCTAAGCAAAACTTAAAACTCCAAACCACATTTGTTGATGATGCAATTCTCCATAGTTTTATACATTTCAGGGCTCATTATGTTTGATGGCAATTAGGCTGAAAAAAATGCTCTAATTCTTCATGTCACCATCATGTTCGAATTACACATATACTTGATGAATGCACATGTTACTAGTCACAAAGGAAAATACTAATTTAATACTAATTAAAATTACTAACATTGAATTCATCAAATTTCAATAAAAATGCTTCATAGCTTTATTTGTTCATTTCTTTAAAAAAAAT
>NW_012136969.1:3240291-3242605 GCF_000956105.1 Propithecus coquereli | reverse complement strand
AAAATTAGCCGGGCATGGTGGCACATGCCTGTAGTCCCAGCTACTCGGGAGGCTGAGGCAGAAGGATCACTTGAGCCCAGGAGTTTGCGGTTGCTGTGATCTAGGATGATGCCACGGCACTCTAGCCCAGGCAACACAGTGAGACTCTGTCTCAAAAAAAAAAAAGTCGTTTGTTAATATTACCAAAAAAATAGAAAGTTAACATAGAAATAGATATTTTAAAGTAAATTTGTGTCAAGTTTACCAAGAGCCCAATTTCTTTCCAAGAAATTGGAAAGAAAAAAATTATTATAGTTCATATAGGAAGTCATTTCTGTATGAGTCAAATATTCCCATTTAACATTTAAAACCTAGAATGTCTCATTTTATAGTTGCATTGAATTTTCTTATTATCAAAGTAAATGCCAAAAAATACAGGAAAAAAGAAATTAAGGAAGAAATAAAGATTACCAAGATTTTCACTTTCAGTAATACGGTGGATGAAAGTCATTGAACAGCCCTCAAGCTTGAAATAATAACGTTTTGGATAAAATTATGAAATGAACAAATTCAATTCAATGCAAAACTGAGCAGGTAAGAGAGTAAGGTATACATAGAGCCCAAAAATGAAGTGAAAGCAAGAACACTGGAGGATAAACAAGCATCAAGGTTAGCTATTATCCTACGGTTTCTGGAAAACTGTAGAGACCTTAAGCTTATACTTTGAGGCTGTACAGATCTCAACAGAGAGGAGACAATGCCAAAGATTTCTTTAAAATGAGTAAATCGTTTTTTTCAAACTACACAGAAAGCTGGAATTCCACAGTCTCAGATGAGCAACGAATCCCACTGAACGAAAAGGGACAGCAAACCCTTGCCTGTCTTCACCTTGACACTGTTAATTAATAACAAGCTAGTTTTCACACGAATTTGTAGTCCCAATTCACACCACCTGTGAGCACAGAAGTCCTCAATCTGGAGAATTCCATTCAAAGTGGTCCCAGGTTAGCAGTTTCACTAAGCAAGTGACAGAGGCCAATGGTAATCCTATCTAGAGGAACTCAGCTTCAATCCAGAAGTATTTCCCAGAGATGGAGTTCCAAAGTAAATGAAGTGTCCACAACAAAAATGTTACTAAACACCCAAGGAAAAAAACACACTATGAGCAAGAAATATAAAATAAATCCCAGAAAAGATCCGCAAGGACCACAGGTATTGGAATTGTCAGGCCCTGAAAATAAAATAACTATATTTAATAAGATTTTAAAATAACAGAGGAACTTGAAAATATGAGAAAGAAACAAGAGACCATAAAGAATGATTAAGCATACTGAATTAGAACCAAATGGAGTTATGTAAATAAAGATTTTAAAAAATGAAATCAAAACCTCAATAGAGGGATAGCAGACAAGACAGAGCTAAAAAGACAATTCATAATCTACAAATATCAAATATTATCCAGAATGAGATCCAGAAAGGTAAAGAGATGAAAATAATGAAAAATAAAAGTTAAGAGCCATGAAGGATAGAGCTAGAGATCTAATATGTGCATTCAAAGTCCCGTTCAGAACAGGCAATATTTGAAAAAATAATGACTGATGTTTTCATGGAATTGATAAAAGACTCCACTTATTAGATCCAAAAACCCCAACATATCCCATGCTCCCAGACAGTTCCAGAATAATACACTCCCAGATACATCACTGTAAAAGTGCAGAACACAAAAAGGAAAAACAAACACAGACAGAAGGAAAGGACAAAACACCAACAAAGGAATCATGATTAGATTGACAACTGACTTTTCAATAACAACAACGGGATAGAAAAAATAGTGAGATACAGAAAATCATTACAATGTGCTAGGGAAAAATTACTGCCAATCCCAAATAACATAAAAACCAGTGGAACTGTCCGGGCATGGTGGACCACCTGTAATCCTAGCACTCCGGGAGGCTGAGGCAGGAAGATCACTTAGGTCAGGCGTTCGAGACCAGCCTGAGCAAGAGGGAGATCTCATCTCTACTAAAAAGAGAAAAAATTAGCTGGCCAACTAAAAATAGACAAAATTAGCCAGACATGGTGGCACACACCTATAGCCCCAGCTACTTGGGAGGCTGAGGCAGGATTGCTTGAGCCCAGGAGTTTGAGGTTGCAGTGAGCTAGGCTGATGCCACCGCACTCTAGCCTGGGTGACAGAAACTCTGTATCAAAAAAAAAAAACCAAAAAAACAGTGGAACTATCTTCTCAAGACAAAGGAGGAGCTCTACATATAACAAAACCTATAGTTTACCTTTGAAAAATGAAAATTAAAAAAAAACCTCTACAGGATGTACT
>NW_012136969.1:3228348-3238551 GCF_000956105.1 Propithecus coquereli | reverse complement strand
CTAATTTAATACTAATTAAAATTACTAACATTGAATTCATCAAATTTCAATAAAAATGCTTCATAGCTTTATTTGTTCATTTCTTTAAAAAAAATATATTTTGGTTTTAAACTTCTTTAACTTCTGCATGGAAGTGGTATTTAAGTGTTGATGGTTTCATTGCTTCTTCAGCCAGGATACCTCCACAAATCCAGCACCCACAAAGTAAAATTCACTATCTGCCATTTAAACAAAGACTACCATGCCTGGAAAAAAAATATGATGCATAATGACAGGAATTTATTAAAACTGACATAAATATTATTAGTAGTAGACAAGGACATTAAGTTATCATTGTAATCCATAAATTCAAACTAACTTGCAGAGACAGGCAAGATATTTAAAAGACCCAAATTACATTTCTGGAGATTATAAACTACAAGCATAAAATGGAAATATATTGATGGGATTAATGGCAGAAAAGAAATTGAAGAAGAAAGGATTAGCAAACTTGAAGACATAGCAATAAAAACTATCTAAATAGAAAAGCAAAAAGAAAAAAAGAATTTCTGAAAATAAGATAACATCAGTGAACTATGGGACAAATTCATGTGATTTAATATGTGTTTTCAGAGGCCCTGAAAAGGAGATTAAAAAAAGAACCAAAATTTTTTGAAAAAATTATAGCTGAAATTTTTCCAAGTTTGATGAAAATTATCAACCCACAGATCCAAGAAACTCAATGAACTCCAAGCAAAATAGATGTGGGCAAAATTACACTGAGGCATATCATAATCAAATTAACAAAGATAAATCTTAAGAGTAGCCAGTAAAAAAAGACACACTATATCCAAAAAAAAAATTTTTTTTTTTAACCCTTGTGGGTGATGAGTATGTTCATTATCTTGATTGTGCCTATTGTTTCATAGTGTGTGTGTGTGTGTGTGTGTGTGTGTGTAATATATGGACACATATATACACACACACAAATATATATCAAATTGTGTACTTGAAATATATGCATTTTATTGCATGTCAATTATATCCCCAATAAAGCTGTTTTTAAAAGGGCAGGTTAAAGACATGAGCATAGATCTTCATCTTGGTCTCAGACCTCATGATCCCTTTTTTGTTTTGTTTTATTTTGCCTTTGCTTCTATGTACAACCTCAGATGATATAGTCTTCTTTGTAGCCTGGTAAAATGAAAAGAGCATTGGGTTAGAAATTAGAACCAAATTTTTACTTTGGCACGAAATATCTGTGTAACCCTGAGCACTTTATTTAAACCTTCTTGGATTCCGTTTTTTCTTCCAAAAAATGAGGAGGTTGGACTGGATAATCTCTTAAATTTCTTAAGCATTTATAATCTCCTGTAAATCAGATCAGGAGTAACACAGAAAGACTTCTTCCCCTCAAAAATGATTCCAGGGCAGCAGTAGGATTTGCATCTGGGCATGATTAAACCACCCACCATTCAAAAGGAAACAGAGAAGCAGTGAAAGCAGAGAGAATATTTGGCACGGAGCCCATAAGTTTCCACCTGCTGTGCCTTCAAAGGTATTAGGAAAGGAAAAGTACTGACCCGTAGATCGGATATGAAATAAGGGAAGTCATTAAGGCAACAATAGCAGAGCAGGCAGCTCTGCCCTGTCATCTTGGGTAAGACTCAGACAAGTGCCTACCATGATGGCATGATGGGGCCCATTTTAAATCACAGAAGAGGGCTTTGGACTCCACAGCCTGTGAAGGCCCCCCTTGCTCCAACATTCTGTGATTTACATTTTTATTGTAGAGTAAGGATTAAAATGGAAACAGATGAACATTTTTCACACCCAGTCCCAGTTCAATGTGAAATGTTTCTGCACAAAAATGTTTAATTGCTTTGCAGAAGTCACAAAGATGATTAATGCCTCTTTCCTCTCCAAATGTGTATAACTATTAACCCTGCTTGTACAATATACAAAACATGATGTTCTGGAGTAATCTAGGAAATGAACATGGACAATATTCTTTGAAATAGCTATGACTGGTATCTAACTCAGCAAACGCTTGCTGAATCTCACTGTGTTCATTTTGCCTTTGGGCTTTGGCCTTAAACAGACAAAAAGGATGGAGCAATTGTTTCAGAAAATGTTCCTGCTGTTTGTTACTTACATTTCTTGGTAGGTGTAGCAGATACTCTCAATAGCCATTCCTGCCTGCCATTCCTCTTCCCTCTGCTTGCCTTCATTAAAGCTTAAATACATTCGCAGCCTATCCCCGAAGCTGTGAGTGGCCATACAACACAATTCTAGCCATTGGGACATAAACACAAGTCAGACAGCGGCTTCTAGCAACTTCTGCTTTTTCTGATGAGTCTTATACATCCCCATCACCCATCCCAACCTACTCCACCATACTTGCTTCCTGCCCTGAACACAGGTGTGATGTCTGGACTGGCAGCAGCTATAGTGCAATGATGAAACCATTAACATGCCAAGGACAGTAGAGGAACAAGATTTAAAAAAAAAAAAAAAAAGCTCAGGTCCCAAATGACATAATGATCAAAAAGATAAATAAATGAGAAAATAAACACGTATTTGTTTAAGCCTCTGTTAGCCAGGCTAACTAGTAGATTAGCTACCTGCTAGCTGTAGCAGAACATATTACTTTTTGATACAACAGGTTTAGGGAAAGGATTAATTGCCTTTTAGTTTAAAAACATACATGTTACTTGCAAAACAAACAAAACTGATCCTTGATTGGTTTTATTAAGAATGCCATCATTACTTAACAGGGCTATTTACAGAATCTTGGTTTCCATCAACATTCCAAGGAGGAAATATTAGCATATATCACCATCTAAGATAAACAGCATATGAATATATTACTTGTATGTTTATCATGATCCAGTTTATATGATCATCAAAGTCATAGTTATAGGTCTTTCATATTACCAAAAACCATATATAAGTATTTAGCATAAGCATGTTATCTGCCTCAAAAATTATAGCCATTTCTTTCACTTAATAAATAGCTAAAATGCCCACTATGTGTCAGAAATTGTCATTTCACATTTCCTACTTGTCCATAATTGTCATCCAAAGTGCTTAAAACTCTAAGGATCTACATTTTTATACAACAAAGAGAGTGAAATAGTTATGATTTGTTATGTTATTCTAGCTATACTAAAAGTTTGTATCAGGGAAAAAAAAACTTGCTCTATAAAACACCAGAGAGTAAACATTTTAGCCTTTACATGCCATGTTGCTACTACTCAGTTTTGTCATTTTAGCACAAAAACAGTCATCAACACACAAAGTATTCTTCCGATTTTTTTTTCAACCATATAAAAATGCAAAAAAGAAAATTCTTAGCTCATGGCTACACAAAAACAGACAGTGAACCAGATTTGGCCTGAAAGCCAAAACTAAATGAATCCTATCACTTTTGCCCTGAGTGCATCAGTCACCTGATTATGCCTCACAGCATAAGTGAATGGGAACTTTCAAAACCTCACTAATGTTTTATCATGTGGCCCTTTCTAATAAAGTATTCAACAGAATCTCTGAAGTATACTGCTTTACAAATTAGTGATTCTAAATTTCTTGATTCCTGCTTTCATTTATGTGGGGGAATCAGCCTCGTTGCATATAGATCAGCAGAATTACCATGAATGCATCATGATCTGAAATCACATTTGCACTGACAGCTGATAATCCCCACGGAAGCTGCCTCCACAGCACAGGGGAGTACCCCATTTATCTCTGTGCTCAGCCCTGTTATCCTCCCCCAGAGCTTACCCCATCATGGGCTGTTTTTCTAATGTCACATAAGAACCCTGGCACCGTAATAAAGAAAGAGATTCTTTGGTTGGCGCATGATTTTAAGTGTCTTCCTTGAGTTTATTCTGGCCACTAGAGAGATTTGCATAGCTTCCTCTTTCATATAGAAGTTAATGAAACATCAGGCTTTTCTAAAAATAGTGTTAAGCAGGAAAAACATTGCTTTAGCATTCCTTGCAAAAAAGACAAGGCGACACTATTTATAGAGTTTAAAAAATGTTGCTTCTGTCATTCTAGGGCTCAGAAACATAACCCCAAAGAATGAGTTGGGCATTTTTTTTTACTATTTTTGTTTTTATCAAGACCAGCTTCTATGCACATTTGGCATCAAAAACTAATAAGAGTTGTCTTTTTATGATCAAATATTTTCTGATTCCTTCACTTTGCTAAGCAGAAACAGAAACCAGTGGATGATGAAGAAGCCTCGGGTAGCTATACCCATCCCCCACTTTTGTCTCATTCATCTGACTTATTACCTCGGCACAGCCCCCTTCCGGGACTGCAGCTCTGCCCACATTTCCATTATTTTGGGCTGGAGTCCCATTACATGAAAGTGACTTTGATTTCCAGGATCAAGAAAGAGACTTGAGATATATCAAAGAGATATCTACACTCCTACATTTATTGCAGCACTATTCAAATAGCCAAGATATGGAATCAACCTAAGTGTCCATCAACAAATAAATGTATAAAGAAAAGGTGGTGTATATACACAATGGAATATCATTCAGCCATAAAAAAGAACAAAATCCTGTCATTTGCAACAACATGGATGGAACTGGAGGACATTATGTTAAGTGAAATAAGCCAGGCACAGAAAGACAAATATTGCATGTTCTCACTCATAGGTGGTAACTAAAAAAATTGATCTCATGGAGATAGAGAATAGAATGATAGATACCAGAGGCTGGGAAGGATGTGGGGGATGGGGGGAGGAAGAGGGACTGGTTAATGAGTATAAAAATACAGTTAGATAGAAGGAATAAGATCTAGTGTTCAGTAACACAATAGGGTGACTACAGTTAAGAGGAATTTATGTATATTTCAAATAGCTAAAAGAGATATTTTGGAATGTCCCCAACACAAAAAAATGATAAATGTTTGAAGTGATAGATATCCCACTTACCCAGATTTGATCATTACACATTGCATGCTTATATCAAAATATCATGTTTGTATCCCATAAATATGTACAACTATTATATATCCATAAAAATTAAAAAGAAAAAAAAAAGAAAGAGACTTGAGGGTGGCTGGGCATTGCGGGTAGTGAATGACTCAGTGAGAGCGTATATTAATAGCAAGTCACTATGCTAAGGTTTTCATTTCTTTAATACTTTCTCTCTTATTATTCCTTTAACTCTCAACAGTACCACAGAGGAGATGCTTTATCACCATTTTATACAGAAGAAAACTGAAGCTTAGAGAGTTTTAAGAACCTAAGTAATTCACACTGCTGGTAACAGGTGGTGTTCGCTCCATTGTTCCTTACTTCCTCCTGGATCCTCGCTCTTTCCAGCTCTTCCCCCAAGAGTCTGAGTCTATCTCCAATGTCTCCATATGACTAGGGGAGGAGCTCCCAAAACAGTCACCACTTGGCAGTGGACACTCTGGCATCTGAGTATTGATTTTGGATTATCTGGAACTATGCCCACCTTTGCCTCCAGAATGGCATTTGATATTGTGTTTGAGCAGCCCAGCTGCTCGCTCTGGGCCAAGCTGCTATCACTAGATACCTTCTCTCTAGCCCCATCCCATACCCTGGTGAACAGATCCCACTGCTTCCCTGACAACCCAGTATTTCTAGATTCCTTTTATACCCAAACCACATCTACTCAAGTCACATTATTTCACTGTAAATCTCTGAGTGCATAGCCTACCACTGAGAAGGAAGGGTGTTTCCCCCACCTTAAACAACATTAAAAAAATAAATTGTATAATATGATTTTATACAATTAAATGTGACTTTTACTTTGAAACATAATATTCCACAGAATTTTTCACTTGTATTTTCAATAATACATCTTGAATGCTAGGTCACAGAGGACAGAGCTATATACACAAAGAGAAACATAGAGCTTCCATTACGTATTTAAATTATTAGACCTACTCCCAAGTCCAAAGTTTGAATAAATTAGGTAGTAAACTGCATATCTGCCTCAACTGTGAGAGAATCTTGGTTTGCATTGCATAATGAGGGCACAGCAACTCAGTCCAGTCTGAAGTCATCTTTGATGTGTCCCCAGCCCTTCCGTGATACCTCATCCCTAGATATCCTGCTACTGACACGTATCCCCCAGATCTTCCCCTAGACATCCCCCTAAATTCCAGACCTTTCTCACTCCCTATTTTTGTCCCTATCATAATTACCTGCTCACAGTCTCATTTTCTCAGAGCCATGTTCTCTATTTCTAATTAAAAAAGAGAAATCATGTCTTTTGCAGCAACATAGGTGGAACTGGAGGCCATTGTCTTAAGTGAAACAACTCAGACACAGAAAAGCAAACACCACATGTTCTCACTTATAAGTGGGAGCTAAACAATGTGCACACACGGACTTAGAGTATGGAATGACAGACAATGGAGACCTGGAAGGGTGGGGAGGGGAGGGAGATGCACGATGAGAAATTACCTAATGGGTACAACGTACATCATGTAGGTGATGTATACTCTAAAAACCCTGACTTCACCACTATGCAATCTGTCCATGTAACAAAATTACACTTGCACCCCATGAATTTATACAAATTTTCAAAAAGAAAAATCCATGAATGTTCTAATCAGAAGCGCCTTAGCATCTCTCTCTTCAAAGGTGACAAATTAACAGTTTGGCTCCCAAACTTGGAATAGAGGTCACTGGTCAGAACAAGGAGAGTCAAAGTAAAGGATTTCAGATGACCACAAAAGCACAGGAGAAGCAAAGCTTGGCAAATGGCCAGAGGATGTGGCAGGTACAGATGGCAGCAGTCCAGCACACGGGGATTCAGCTGGCAGCTAATTGACAGGAGAAAATAACCAGGCAGGTGGTTAACCGCACAGGCTCAGCCACCTGAAGTTAGGTCAGGCATAGGGTCAGAAAACCAAGAATAGAAGTCTAAGAAATGAGGAATTCATAGAAACAGGATGATTCTATGTGAAGAAGCTGTATTACTGAACCGTTTCCCTCCCCAGCTTTGGCATGGTCTTGTCCAGGTGTGGTTAACCATAGGAGTCCTGAGAATGAGGAATGTGAGAGCTTGATGAAACAGTGGACAGTGTCTGAGGGGCCAAGGTCATTAAGACGATGGACCAAGCCTCATGAACAAACCTTGGTTACTCCCTTTCTCCAGGAGAGGGCAGATTTGCAGTATAGGCAGAATCGCAATGACTGAATCCATTCTAAATGCAATGCTCAAGTCCATTCTATATCACAGAGATTAATTCCACCTTGCAGCAGAAAATTGGACAAGGACCTGACTGCACAAAAGCTTTAATAACACTCCTCCTCCTATTGCTTATGGAATAAAGTCCAAATTTCTAAAAAAAGAAAAAGAAAGTTGGACAAGGAATTGATAAGGATGGTTGAGAGATTTCACAAACAGGATGATATCTGAGCTCAATCACAGAGCATAAATAGAATATTGGTGATAAGGAAAGAAGAACTTTCCAAAGAGGGGTACATCGTGAGGAGAGGCAGGGAGGTTTGAAAGTACACATTGTACTTGAGGGATTGTGGGTTGTTTACGTGACTGGCACACAGATAATAGAAAGAAAGTTAAGCTAGATTATACACACATGCACACACATACACATATATATTTAAAGAAATTCATAATCTGGTTCCAATTTGTGTACACACATACGTATTTGTTAAATTGGAATCAGATTGCAAAGGTCTTTGACTATAACCTTTAGGAGATGGAATTTTGCCTTAAAGGAATCCATTTAAAGATTTTAATCAAGCAGAGGAACATAATCAGTTTATCAAAATCACTTATAAAAATGTAAAGTATGGCCAGGTGCCTTTGCTCTTGGTGGCTCAAACCTGTAATCCTAGCACTTTGGGAGGCCTAGGTGGGAGGATTGCTTGAGATCTGGAGTTTGAGACCAGCCTGAGCAAAAGCGAGACTCCATCTCTACAAAAAATAGAAAAATTAGCCAGGCACTGTGGCGCACACCTGTAGTTCCAGCTACTCAGGAGGCTGAGACAGGAGGATCGCTTGAGCCCAGGAGCTTAAGGTTGCAGTAAGCTATGATGATGTCACTGCACTCTAGCCCGGATGCCAGAGTGATACTCTATCTCAAAAAAAAAAAAAAAAAAAGGCAAAGGATGGATTGAAAGAAAGAAAGAGAACCACAGCACAGAGACCAGACTCATCAGACATCAGTTACAACAACCCTTGCAGGAGATGATGGGAAGCTAAAGTAGGCAGTGGCCAGTAGAGATGAAGAAGAGACAGCATCGTCAGGAAGCTCAGGAGGGACAGAGTCAACACAACTTAGTGATCTATTTTACATAGAAGAAGAGAAACCTGGAGGTTCCTAACTTGTGAAGCTAAGGATGATGGGTTAGAAGTACCAGTAAATAAGGGGCCGTGGGGGGAGGGAGAGAGGAGAGACTTGGAAGACAATATGAATTGAATTTAAATTCGAAAAAAGAAAAACTCCAGAACAGAATGAAGTTACACTAAAGAATGGAGCATCCAGTATATCAGTGACATTTGAATACTGAGAATACACAAAATCACTCAGGGAAAACTTCTAGAAGGGAAAAGGAAAGAGACAGACCTGCAGGAGACTAACTTTGACTATATGCAGTAAGATGGGCCATGACTACGAAAGTACCTGTGTAGACATTTCAGTCAAATGGATGTTGCCTACTAGATTCTTCTATTTAAAACAGGTACAGGAGAGGAGGACCAATCTACTTAAGGGAGAAGTCTTTAAAGCAGGAAAATTTTTCTTAGTCCACCCACATTGACAGAAGCTACTTTCTCTGTTCAAGACTTCTTGAAAGAACAAGAAAGCAATAATAATGGTCTGTGGGGTGCTTCCCAGTCTTTGGACCGGTAGTCCTATAATGCTCTCCTCCTAGAAGCACTTGCTTAGCTTATAGCTTACATATAGTCTATAGGACCCTAGCCTTTTCATGACCCAATATGGGCTGGCAATGTCACAGTCACCATCTAAACTGCATGTGAGTACATGGCACCAAGTCTACTACTGAAATTGTGCATCAGGCCTGGAGGACAACTTCCTGAAAACACACTGGTTCTGCTGTGGCCAAAATACCCCATGCAAATTAAGTCTTTAGATTCATCCTTATTTCCTGGCAACAAAGAATTTAGATATAATTTTTCAGGTCATTCTGCTACATATAGTAAATAACCTCTTCTATTACACTGATCCAAAACAAATATCCAGTTTATCATGCTTTCAAAAACCTCAGTATACTCATTAGTAAAACTAGGATAACAAATCTACCTTACGGGGTTGTTGTGAGGGTCAAATACCTGTGGAGGGGTTCTGTAAACTTTCAAGTACTACGTAGTTGTTAGTTGCTATTAACAGTATCATATCTCTGGAGTTTAATGTATAGTTAATGATACACAGGACTAAATGGCAAAGTGATTTTCATCTCCTTTTTACTACAGCTCATAAAAAACAGTAAACGATTAAGACATTAACCCAAAGAAATATGTGACATTTTAACAGACAAAATTTGTATTCTCATGAGCTGACTGAAAAATATTCATAAAATTGTATATATTCACTGCAGCACCTCCATAAATACAAACAGAAACTCTAACCCTTTCCTTGCAAGTGATGGAATAAATGAAACTAGGCTGCCAATGAAAATCTAAACAGACGTGTTTTCTCCAATCAATAATACTGTGTGAATGGTAAAACTACTGAACATCAGTTAATCAAAAAGACATTAATTTCATTGTTATATTTTTGGAGTGATACTTCAGGGCATAATTTTAGAAGAAAATTCTGCTCCGAAATGATTAATCAACACTAGATAAAATGTAGAAGAGCACCGTTGTTCCAGACACTAAGTTTAATAAAGAATCAATTGACCCTGAGGGAAAACATTCTAATTTCCACATCTTCGCTGTATTTTACATCTGTGCTCAAGAGAAGCCCAGGTGAAGAAAAAGATATGAATGAATGGTTGAACATTGTAGCCGCAAAACCCTTTGACTCATGGTAGAGTAATGATGAGATTAGTTCGTTCAGAATAAAATCAGAAGAAAAAAATTACAGACAGGATAAGCAAAGTAAATATAAGCTCCCACATTTCACAAGAATATGAGTGTTCTTAAGGAGGAAAAATATGCTGACAGTGAAGTCAACTCTCTGGGTATCCCAAGCATTTGGGGACAACAGGGAATGTAATTTCTTGAAAGAAATTTT
>NW_012136969.1:3213271-3226958 GCF_000956105.1 Propithecus coquereli | reverse complement strand
AGGCTCTCTAAATAAACATGTTTTCCATCCTCAATGGAGTGTGGTAGGTGATATTTGTATCTTTTGTTATTGTCTCCAAAACTATTCCTTAAAATAAATACATCCCTAACAAATGACTTTCCTAGAAAGACAAAGGGCACATACATAGGTGCTGATTCTGTTGACAATCTATCCCCAGTCCATTGGCTCTCTAAATAAACATGTTTTCCATCCTCAATGGAGTGTGGTAGGTGATATTTGTATCTTTTGTTATTGTCTCCAAAACTATTCCTTAAAATTTCTATAAGAATTAACAACACACTTAGGCAGCATAGTCACCCACAAGGTTCCACAAAGTTTAAATTATTATTTGGACACTAGTTAATTGCCAAGGTTTAACAGTAACAAGTGCTTAGTGATATAGTTGGCATTCATATTAAAAGTAAAGATTTGGATTGCTATAATTTTCAGTGGATAAGTGGATAAGATTTAAATGGGTAATATACCATCAGCAGTTCTTTGGGAGCTGATGCCACGTAAGGATTGGTTAACAAAAATAAATAGGGAACAGAATAAGTCTTCTCTCCTTTCTGTGTCATTGGCCTTATTCGCACATGACCTAGGCTACTCTTTGACTCACATGTTTAGTAACACGTGGTGCAGAGGAGGCAGGATTATAGAGTAGGGGAAACATTAAATTGAGAATAGTAAGATCTGAGTTAAAATTCTGGCTTGACCTTAGGAAATTACACAGATGGGATTGTGCAGGCAAGGAGGGCACCCTGTCATCACGGAATAGTGCAAAGCCACTAGTGGCTTGCCCAGCCATTGTCAGAAAAAGGTACAGAAAAGCTCCTGTGTGGCCCCTCAACATCACTCTAATTGAATCGATGTGGAAGTCTTGTCACAATGGATTAGAAACAAGCCTTTCTGGGCCCTGTATGGTCTCACTTCAATAATAAACTAATTTCATTTATTTCCGAAATTTCTAAATGGTGTGTTAGGCTTGTCACTTTTAAAAGTCTATATTCTAAATACAATTATTAACTCAGTTCCTTTATTATTAAAATCTCCTCAACTTTAAAGGCCAGCAAACTAAAGCAGTAAATGGAGATGCACCGAGTCAGTGTCAGAACCTTTTGTGAGACTGATCTAACTTGTGGGGCCTTCCGTTATTACCAGATGCTTTCACTGGAAGTTCCATCATGTGAATCTTTCCCACTGTTATATGAACACATTTAATTTTGCCACCTACATCAAAAAATGCAAGAATTGATTAAGCATGTAGTAAATGTCTAAATGTCTATTGCATACTTTAGGATTCAGAAGATAACACATTAACAACATAATCCCTGACCTCAGAAGATTTACAGTGTGATTAGGAAGGCGAATACACAAGTGAAAAGATAGCAAAGTGTGTACAATGATCCTCAAAATATAGTTTGTAAGAATCACATGGGATGCTTGTTAAAGATGCAGATTCCCAGGCTCCACCTCTAGACCCATATATTCTAAGACAGTAGATCTGGGGTAGGTTCAGTAATCTGCATTTTTAACAGCACCCATGTAGGTGAGTCGGATGCAAGTGGTCAGAAGACCACACATGGAGAAATGCCAGTGGATCAGAGGTTAGGCTCTGTCTAATGGTCTGGGTTTGACCCAGATCCACCACTTGCCAGCTGTGAGACCTTGATTAAACTACTAAAGTCCTTTGGGCTCCAGTGTTCTCATCTATAAAATGAAGGTAATAATAGTACCTGCATATTAGGTGGTTGTAGCATCGGGACCCAGTAAACACTCGGTAAAAGTTGCTGTTCTTGTTGTTGTTACCATTAATATAACTAAAACACTAGAAACTGGCCAAGTGCTGATGGGCCTGACATTGCTCCTAGAATTTAACGAGTAAAGAGAGAGCTCTGGATAAGGGTAGGGAAAGCTTTAAGGTGAAAGAAGTTAGAACTTTAAAACTCAATGAAAGGCTTGTATTGTCAAAGAAAAGAAGAAATCCAGGTGAAGGAGACATAATGAGCACATTACTAAGGAAAGTAAGAATGAGCTCAGTGCAAGAACCATTCAGGGAAGCAGCTGCCAAAGTGAAGGGTTGAGTGGGGGAGAGGTGGGAAATAAGACCAGAAGACTGAAGGCTCAACAAACCTGGGTCTCCCATCTATCTGAAACATCTGTTTTAAGAGGCAGCTACGCTACAGACAGGGCCCCACATTAAAAAACAGGACACAAAAAGATCAATATATATTAACAGTAACTCTTCTTGTTACGAAAGTAATCCTTTATTTACAAAATAATTTATCACACAGAACTAATTCATTTACTGGGTTAACAGATTTAAAACACATTTCAATTTACTAAAGATAAATAATTCAATCTTTCAATAAAGGACAATGAGCTTTTCTGAAAGCAAGAGACCTTACTTCTCACAGGAACCTCAGACTCTAGCACAGCTCCAGGAACATGATCATAGCTTTATAAATAAATGGTTTCCCAATTAAACAGTCATATATGTTGTTATGGTATGGAATGGGATACCCATCAAAAAAATTTTCTTTCCTTTTGAGAAATGCCACATTCATTTATTGTTCACATTCCCAGTGAAGCTACTGCTTTGAAAATGCAACCAAAATTCATTGTTTTCATTTACACTGAGTGTATATAATTTATATAAGCAGCAATAAATTAAATTAAATATTGTACAGGTCAATAATCAAACTGGTTAATTCCACTGAAAATACACTAAACTCTCATTTGATTTCAAAGGTATCTGAGTAACTTCATTAAATTCATAACATAGACATTGATGAGAAAAGCACAATGCACTGAGGCACTAAAAACCTATCTTGTTTGTCTTCTCAGGCCTCTGTTTATATGGATCCTTATAGGTTAACTGACAAGTACAACATGATCCTCCAGGAAATAAATACATCTCTGAACCCCCAGAATGGAAGTGTCCCCAAGCTGGTTCTCATTGCCCATGAATTTCTTTTCTGATTTAGGATATTTCAATTTCTCTTCCTCTATCTTGGGAAAATAGCATTAAAGGAACACATGGGATAGTTCATTCTTTTTCTTTGACTCCTCAAATATTGTCTTCAAAATTTAGTCGTGACCATAAGGCACTCAAAACATATGGGTCAGAAGTTCATGAGTGTGTATACAGCTTGCTTTCATAAAAGCTACCCATGTCCTGCAGACAGAGCAGCTGTGTTTATCACCTACAAAGTACAAACTAAATGTGCATCATGGGATTGTATTGCTGAAGAATCAGCAACCTAAGCAAGGAGACATGTCCACATTTGTCACTGAAATAATCATTACAGTAGAAAAGATTTGCCTTAGAAAAACCACAGCAGAAAAGTGAAATTTATCTGAGGTGATACTTTTATACTACTATGCTCACAAAATAATAACTACAATGAAACTATTGCAAGAATACAATTTGTGATCTTTGATGAACCAGAAATGATGCCTTTGCTCTTACTATCATTCACTTCCTATTTTTGCAAACTGGGAATAAAATGACCAACTTAAGCTTCACTTCACAAATTCGATTCCGGTTAATGCCCCAAGGGGAGCTATCAGCATGTCTCTTCCAATTGCCTCCTAGGGAACAAGAGAGAAAATATTTGGCCTACTAAAAACAATGGATGCATTCACTTCTGTACTGGTCTGATGGGGACCCTGTGCTTCTGTTTACAACTGCCAGGTTCATTCAGCTCTCTTACTATCTTCTATCAGTGCATTCACAACCAATTCAAGCCAATAGTGGGAGACAACTAAATCCATGGAAGCAGAAGCTGCTTTTATGGTCACACCTGCCTAATGTCCCTCAGTCTGTTTTCATGCACATGTAATTAATGGTATTCTCTGTCAATAACTCAAACTTCCAGCAACACAGAGTATGGTGGTAAGAGATCTGGTAATTGCCTTGGAATGAGCCAGATCTGAGTTTGTGTTCCGGCTTATACACTTATTGTCCAAACTTCAGTACATTCAGTCTCTCTGAGCCTCAGTTTCTTTGTGTATAAACAAAGGCATTAAGACATGAGTAACAAGAACATTGATAAGAGAGCCTAACACCCAGCATGTACTCAACCAACATTAGTTCATTTACAAATATTGCTCAAAAATATGTTAAAATAACATTGATCAGATGGGACTTAAAGCATGCAAATGAAAACCAGGCAATGATGGGTTCAGAATTATGAAGTTTTAGTTTTACACAAATGAATTTGTTCCATAGTTTGAATGGTTATTAATAATAATTATAGTTGCAACAAATTCGTTTCCATTAAGTATAAATATGCCCTTATGAAAAACCACTGCATGAATATTTTAACAATGTTGATTCTGCCGATCCATGAACATGATATGTTTTTCCATTTATTTACATTATCTGCAATATCCTTCCTCAGCGATTTGTAGCTCTCTTTGTAGAGATCTTTCCTCTTCTTGATTAAACATATTCCTAGGTATTTTATTTTCTTTGTAGCTTTTGTGAAATGTATTGATTGAGTCTTTGATTTGATTCTCAGCTTAACTGTTGTTGTTATATAGGAATGCTACTGATTTGTGTACATTGATTTTGTAGCCTGAGACTTTGCTGAATTTGTTTATCAATTCTAGTGGTCTCATGGCAGAATCTTTTAGGTTTTCTAGATATAAGATCATATCACAAGCAACAAGCGATAGTTTGACCTCCTCTTTACCCCTTTGGATACTCTTAATTTCCTTCTCTTGCCTGATTACTCTGATAGGACTTCCAGCACTATGTTGAATAGAACTGGTGACAGTGGGAAACCTTGTCTTATTCCAATTCTGAGTTGGAATGCTTTCAACTTTTCCCCATTCAGTATAATGTTGGCTGTAGGTTTGTTGTATATGGCTTTTATAACTTTGATGTATGTTCCATTTATGCCTATTTTGTTAAGAGTTTTCATCAAAAAAGGATGCTGAATTTTGTCGAATGCTTTCTCTGCATCTACTGAGATGATCATATGATCTTTGTTTTTGCTTCTGTTTATGTGGTGAATCACATTTATGAATTTATATATGTTGAACCATCCTTGCATCCCTGGGATGAAGCCCACTTGGTCGTTATGGATTATTTTTTTGATGCGCTGCTGAATTTGGTTTGCTAGGATTTTATCGAGGATTTTTGAATCTATATTCATAAGGGATGCTGGTCTATAGTTTTCTTTTTTTGTTGCATCCTTTCCTGGCTTTGGCATCAAGGTGATACTGGCTTTGTAGAATGAGGTGGGAAGGATTCCTTCCTTCTCAATGCTATGAAATAATTTCTGCACTATGGATACCAATTCTTCTTTCTAGATCTGATAAAATTCAGCTGTGAAACCATCTGGTCAGGAACTTTTTTGTTGGAAGATTTTTATTGCTGAAATTTCATTGCTCCTAACTGGTCTGTTCAGGAGCTCTATTTCTTCCTGATTGAGGTTTGGGAGGTTGTGTATTTCCAGGAATTTGTCCATTTTCTCAATGTTTTTGAGTTTATGTGCATAGATTTTTACAGTATTAACATGATATTTTGTGTTTCTGTGGTATTTGTTGTAATATCTCCTTTTTCATTTCTCATTGAGCTTTATTGGGTCCTTTCTTTTCTATTTCTTGTTAATCTAGCAAGAGGTCTATCAACTTTGTTTATCTTTTCAAAGAACAAACTCTTTGTTTCGTAAATCTTCTGCATTATATTTTTGTTTTCAATTTCATTTAGTTCCATTCTGACCTTAGTTATTTCTTTTCTTCTGCTGGATTTGGGATTGGTTTGCTCTTCATTTTCTAGTTCCTTGAGATGATTGATTAGATTGTTGATTTGTGATCTTTCTGTCTTTTTAATGTAGGCATTTAAGGCTATGAATTTTCCCCTTAGGACTCCTTCTGCTGAATCCCACAGATTTTGATAGCTTGGATCCCCTTTGTCATTTAGTTTGAGGAATCTTTTGATTTCCACCTTAATTTCCTCCTTGTCCCAGTAATTGTTCAGCAGTAGTCAATTTCCATGACTTTGCATAGAGTCGAGTGTTTCTGTTGAAGTTGATTTCCAGATTCAATGCAACTCCCTTCAAAATACCAATGTCATTTTTCTCAGTTCTAGAAAAAATAATTCTATGCTTTATTTAGAACCAAAAAAGAGCCCAAATAGCCAAAGCAACCTTAATCAAAAGAAATAAATCTGGAGGCATCACTTTACCAGACTTTAAGCTATACTACAAGGCTATAGTAACCAAAACAGCACAGTACTGGCACAAAAATAGAGACACAGACCAATGGAACAGAACAGAGAACCCAGAGATAAAATCATCCTCATATTGCCATCGGATGTTTGACAAAGTAGATAGCAATATACACTGGGAAATAAAAACCCTATTCAATAAATTGTGCTGGGAAAATTGGATAGCCACATGTGGAAGATTGAAACAGGATCCATATCTCTCACCACTCACAAAAATTAATTCAAGGTGGATAACAGACTTAAATCTAAGACATGAAACCGTAAGAATTCTAGAAGAAAATGTTGGAAAAACTCTTCTAGATATCAGCCTAGAAAAATAATTTATGAAAAAGACCCTAAGGGCAATCACAGCAAGAACAAAAATAAATAAATGGGGCTTGATTAAATTAAAAGGCTTCTGCACAGCCTAGGAAACAATCAACAGAGCAAATCAACAACCTAAAGAATGGGAGAAAATATTTGCATGCTATACATTCAATAAAGGGCTAATAGCCAGAATCTACAAAGAACTCAAGCAAATCAGCAAGGAAAAAAATCAAACAACCCCATTAAAAAGTGGGCAACCCCCCGGGGAATGGACACACTTGAAGCTTGGACTTGGGGTGGAGGGAGGGTAAGGGCATCATACATAACCTAATCATCTGCACTCCCATAACATGCCGAAATAAAAAAAATAATAAATAAAAAAAAGTGGGCAAAAGACATGAATAGAAGCTTTTCAAAGAAGATAGACTAATGGCCAATAAACATATGAAAAAATGCTCAACATCACTAATCATCAGAGAAATGCAAATCAAAACCACAATGAGATATCACCTAACCCCAGTGAGAATGGCTTTTATCAAAAAGTCCCAAAACAATAGATGCTGGCATGGATACAGAGAGAAAGGAAAACTTATACACTGTTGGTGGGACTGCAAACTAGTGCAACCTCTAAGGAAAATAGTGTGGAGATTCCTCAGAGAACTAAAAGTAGACCTACAATTTATTCCAGCAATCCCAGTACTGCGTATTTACCCAAAGGAAAAAAAGTCATTTTATCAAAGAAACACTTGCACTAGAATGTTTATTGCAGCACAATTCACAACACAAAGGTGTGAAATCAACCTAAGTGCCCATCAATTCGTGAGTGGATTAATAAAATGTGGTATATGTGCACCACAGAGTACCACTCAGCCATGAAAGAAAATGAATTAATACCTTTTGCAACAATCTGGATGGAACTGGAGACCATCCTCCTAAGTGAAGCATCGTAAGAATGGAAAAACAAACACCACATATACTCACTATTAAATTAGAACTAACCAATCAGTGCTCATGTGCACAGATGGAAGTAAAACTCAATGAAAATCATTCAGGTTGGAGGAGGGAGGGAAGGGATGGATGAAATCATGCCTAACAGATACAATGTACACTATCTGGGTGATGGGCACACTTACAACTTTGACTCAAGCAGTACAAAAGCAATCCATGTAACCAAAACATTTGTACCCCCATAACATTCTGAAATAAAAAAATTAAACAATAAAATAAAAAACACTGCATGATTTCACTTCTCTGAAGTATCTTAAATAGTCAAACTCATAGAAGCAGAGAGTAGAATGGTGGCTGTCAGAGGCTGGGGGGAAGGGAGAAATATGAAATTGTTTAATGGGGATAGAGCTTTAGTTATGCAGCATGAGTAAGTTCTAGAGATCAGCATATGTAGAGCAGAGTGCCTATAATTAACAATACTATATTGTGCATGTAATAATTCTATTAAGAGGTTAGATCTCATATTAAGTGTTCTTCCAGCCACAGCAAGAGTGAGACCCCATCTCTACTAAAAACAGAAAATATTAGCTGGGAATGGTGGTACATGCCTGTAGTCCCAGCTACTCAGGAGGCTGAGGCAGGAGGATTGCTTGAGCCCAGAAGTTTGAGGTTGCAGTGAGCTACGATGATGCTACTGCACTCTAGCCTAGGAAACAGAGAGAGACCCTACCCCCTAGCCAAAAAAAAAAAAGTGTTCTTGCCACAGGAAAAAAAGGGCACAAGGAAACTCTTAGAGGTGATGAATATGTTTATTATCTTGATAATGTCGATGGTTTCACAGGTGTATACGTATGCCCAAACTCATTAAATTGTATACACCAAATATGAGCAGCTTTTTGCATATCAAATATGCTTCAATACTGCTGCTTTTTAAAAAAGGAAAAAGAAACACTCAGAAAGCCTTTACACAGCAGCTGCTCTCTACCCCAACCACGAACAAGTATGTCATGAAAACTAGAAAACTCTGTAGTCATCACTTGCCACTTCATCTTGCTGAAAGGAACCCATTTCCTTTTCCTCTACCTGCCTTACCCAGTTCTTCCTTCAAGACTCAGCTTGGACATCTCCTTCTCCAGGAAACCCTCCCTCAAGTGCTCTCTCTCACATGCTCTTATAGTGTTCTGTTCATACCTCTAAGGTTGCAGTTAACACTATGTTGCAGTTTAACTTCCTCTCTAGGACCATGTCTTCTCCTTGCATCCCCAGCACCTACCAAGCACAGTGTCTGGCACACAGCAGGTACCAAATTACAACTGTCCATTGAATAGACACTCACTTCAGAGTCAGGAAGACTCTACCACTTACCTGTATGCCTAATACCGTGACTCTATATCCCCATGTTAGTCACGTTCTCTCATCATAGAATACACATAATGATGAAACAGAATACCAAGAAAGACAGGGATTATGTTTGCTTTTGTATTAACAGTCTCTGACGGCTGTTTTTCAACATAGGCAGGAACAGAATGGCACCTTGAACTAGTTATCTGTTCTTCAAAGAATCGTTTGAGTATTCTCTCTTATGAAGAATGAGCATGCATCTTTGCTCTGGCAGAAGGTTGTAACAGGAATATTTGTGCCTTACCACATCAGACCCCTTACGGTACCCATTGGCAAGTAGAGCTTGTTTCTGGGGAAGAAAGTGGACCAATTTTTATATTGCATATTCCAGGAGAGAAGGGTCTGATCCCCCAATCCTGCTCCCTTATTTAAACTAAGAAATACCCATGAGAGTAAACAAGGGTGTTCCAGAACAATGTCCAAGCCCTCTGGAATAAAATCACCGGTGGAAAGGGGTAAACTAGGCCAGTGATCTAGGCTCAACAAGCCTGCGACTTGGGAGTCAGAAGGTCTGGCAACAGCACAATGCATATAATACTAGAAGCCTCTTGGGACCAAGCCATCCTAACACAATGTCGTTAGAGATGCTGTATGGACTAAGGGAAGAGTGATCTTGGGACTTAACTTTGAGGTACACAGTGGTGTCTATATAGGAATTTGGAAATTCATCATACTGCAAAGGAAAACATCAGCATCCATGGGCCGCTATAAAACCCATTTTAACAAGTGTCATGGGTTAATATTAAGCAATGATCAGGATTTCCATTTCCCTCTAATCCTTGCATTAGAAGTAGAAATAATTTTTCCCCCAATTTGGACAGAGTAAGCTTTTGGGATCTTGGAAATTTTTAAGTGGGTAGAGGCCTCAAGGTGAACACTGGACATCTTCCGGCCTGGGGTCTTAAACAATTAATTTGATAAAATAAAGGGGATAGGACCATATTTTTAGCTTGAATTAATAAAGTCAGTTATATTGGTTACACTGACACAAAGGCAGGATCCACACACAGCCCAACTTGAGACAGGAGTGGGCGTTGGTCCCTTGAAGAAGCCCATGCTGGCAAGAAACAGGCATCCATCTCTCAGCAGCATGGAACTGCCACCTTCTGAACCCAGAGATTTAATTTATTATCTTCTATGTTAGATTTCCAGATAAGGAAATCTTGTTATGTCCCATTTCCAATGACAATTTAAGTTATAGAACAAAATTTTTAGATAGGAAAAATATGTGACATTTTCACACAGGAAATATTGAAGTATTTCAAACCATTATGCAGAAGGAACTAGATGGAAGGAAGTGGCTGGCAGTTTCCATGACTTCTCTCATGTGTTGGACAAACGTACCTAAGAAATAAGTGGAAGAGAACTCTTTAGAACCCACGGAAAGAGACAAGCAGTTGAGGGAGGCAGGATGGCCGGTGATGCCATCACGTGTGACATTTACCTCCCACCCGAGCCTTTGGGAAAAGCACAGGTACAGAGACCACACAAAGCAAGGATGTGAGGATGGACTTACTCCTGGCTCACATTGCCATTCTTGACCAAGTAAGCAAGCATGGATTTTGCAGCGTTTGCAGGAGGACTGTCATCGCTAGCTCATTTTGAGAGCAACCCTGCTGCACCAGGAAAAGTGATATTGCCCTTGTTGAAGTCTGACTGCCTCAACAAGCATGGAATAAACACTAGTTTCTAGTTCCTAGTCTTTTTCCACTAAGATGCTAGACTGTTGGACTAATTAGTAGGTCAAAGTCTCCAAATAACCCAACCTTGTCCTTTTCTTTTCTTCTTTATGTGTGCCCAAAATATTCAAACAAGGATCCACATCCCCCCCATCAGACCCATTTCAACCACCAATAGATGAACTGACAATCCTCTGTAAGATGAGCAAACAGGGAAAAATAATCACCAAACATGTAAAGCAAGAAAGCAAATCAAATGAAGGTACATCTGAGGAACTAGAACAAATGCACCAGAAACAGGAGAAAATTGTAGATTTTTGGAAAGTTTCCCAGCATGCATTCTCAAAAGAAGAATTGAGGGAAAAGCACATATACATTAAACCACCAAGAAGATATAATAACCTGACATCAGGGGGGAAAAAACTACATGGTAAAGAAAACATGTAACATGATCCCTTCTAAAAATATAATCAGGATTATAGAAGTTCAAAATACTCTCACACAAATTCAAAAGACATTGATTAATAAGCTAATTTCGTGAAAGAAAAAGATACTCTTACTCTATCTTAAGAGTACAGGGATACACGATAGTTTTCATATTTATCATAAGCAAAAACAAAGAAGAGAGAGAGAAGAAACACCTTCTAAAAATTAGAAGAAAATGTCTTAAGATGAAGAATTGATTTTGTAAATTCCAAAGCCTAAAGGCATACCAGGCAAAATTATTTAGACATAACCTAAATAAAATTTTAAATTTCAAGATTAGTGGGAAAAGAAATGCAAGAATCCAATCACAACAAAAAAAGAGGGATCTGCAAAGGAACAAATTTCAGATTTGTCTCAGTCTTTATCAGTTGAATTTTGAGGGAGAAAAGTGACCTAAGCATTATATCTACACAAATAGTTCTTTATTCTTCAAAGGCAAAACAGAAAAGAAATTTGAAGACTGAAATCAAAACGCTCGTGTACTCTTCATTTCAAAAAGAGCCTAGAGTATATACAGAGTGTCCCAAAAGTCTCCACACAAAAGAAATTTGAAGACTGAAATCAAAACACTCGTGTACTCTTCATTTCAAAAAGAGCCTAGAGTATATACAGGGTGTCCCAAAAGTCTCCACACAAAGGAAAAATTTTATAAAATTTTGTAACGAATATTTTGTAAATAAAGGTACATTTGGCTACAATTTCCCATTTTCCCTATGTATGGCAACTTTTGGGACACCCTGTACAACTGAAAAATGAAACCAAAAATTCAAGAAAAGGAAAATGGAGATAATAAAAGAAAATGGTGATCAGTGAAATATAGTCTAAATAGTTAACATATATATTAAAAATAATGCAAATTTCAAATGATCATTAAGAGGTTATGTATTACCTATATAAAAATAATAATTGTCTACTAATCTTAATCTAAAATGCCAATTTATAACAAAAAGTGGCAAGTGGGAGAATAGTGAAAAAGTAAAGTTACAGTAAGTATCTTGTTTTCCACAAGCAGGAGTGGGCTGCAAAAGAGTCAATGTTGCTCTTCTCTTATCAACTCCAAGTTCAGAGTCACTGTGTTGGTAGCTTGAAATTTGCCACAGAGGAAGCATTCACACCATGGAAATCAGCAAATGCTACACATACAGCTTTGTTTTTTTGTTTTGTTTTGTTTTTTTGTCAGAGAGCCACTAATGTCCCCCAGGGTATAGTCAATAGGTATTGTGTGTGTGTTTGTGTGTGTGTGTGTGTGTGTGTGTTTGTATTGTGGTGGAAATATACATAACATAAAACTTACCATTTTTAGCATGTAATTCAATGGCTTTAAGTACATTCACAATGTTGTGCAACTATCAGCACTATCCATCTCCAGAACTTTTTCATCATCCCAAATAGAAACTCTGTACCTGCTATAACTCTTCATCCTCCCTTCCTCTCAATGCCTGGTACCCACTATTCTACTTTGTCTCTGTAGATTTTCCTATTCTATATACTGTATGAAAGTGGAATCATATAATATTTGTCCTTTTGTATCTGACTTATTTCACTTACAATAATGTTTTCTAGGTTCATCTATGCTATAGCATGTACCAGAATTTTCTTCCTTTTTAAAACTGAATAATATTCCATAGTTCATATATACCACATTTTGTTTATCCATTCGTCTGTTGATGGAAATAGGCACTTTTTAATACTTGTTGATAAATAGAAAAAAATATGCTTAAATAATTTTTACTACCTAGAAGAGTGGGCAAAGATCAGAAAGAAACTCTGGATTTTCTGCTAATAAGATGTGTGCATTCTCAAACGGTTACTTAGAAAATAAAAGATAAGAACATATTGTAAACCCATTATCAGTGAAATGCGTCATACCCCCTCACTGACATGCTCAAGGACTACCAGACTGCCATGCTAGAAGCCCTCACCAAAAGTCTTGGCATGAAAGTTAAATGAATGAACACAAATGTATTGAGCACCTTAGATCCATGCACTGTGCTTGGTATGGTCACATACATCATCTCATTAATCCTCATGACACAGATACTCTCTGCATTAAAAACCTATATGCACTCTTTGAACCAACACTGTGTACATAAATATCTAAACTTTTCAATGAACTGGCTTCTCCCTGTTACCTACTCTAGGTTGGATTGACAACAATCAAGGGGGGATGTATAACTAAACTGTTTCTACATTCTCATAGCAGGAAAACCAGGCTCTCAAGAATTATTTTGTTGGAAATGGAAGATGAGATTTTCAAGCAATTTCTGCACACTAAGGATATTCGAATTTATTCCACAACAATGCTCGGGAAGAGAGCAATTATTTCTGCTTTCTAAATAAAGAAAAAGGCTTAAAGTGGTCAAGTGACTTATCAACCCAGTCAAAAGGCATGAACCTAGCAAAAAAAGGACATGAAGTAGAAAACAATTTCACCAAGAAAGGAAAATTCAGTGTCTACAGAAGCAGATTACCAGATGGGCTCAAAGATGTGGGCAGTAAGCAAGTATAACGGTGCTGCATGGCTTCCTCATGGCCTCTTCATCCTCATACCCATGGAGCTGTATAGTCTCCTCATGCCTGTGGAGGTGCATAGTTTGCTCTTGCTCACGGAGGTGCATGGTTTCCT
>NW_012136969.1:3208346-3213181 GCF_000956105.1 Propithecus coquereli | reverse complement strand
TGCCCACAGAGGTGCATGGTTTCCTCTTGCCCACAGAGGTGCATGGTTTCCTCATGCCCATGGAGGTGCATGGTTTCCTCTTGTCCCTGGCCATGATAAGCCAGTGGGGTGGGATTTTTGCCTCATGAATTTGCCTATCTGAGAATAGGGGTTAGGGAGGGCAATGTGTGGCCTCAAGAGATTCAGGCAGACCTTATACTCCAAATGGTCACTTAATTTTACTGTTTTGTCTTTTAAATCAAATAAGCCAAAAAGGTGTGAGACAGTGGTTCTCAACACTGGCTGCACACTGGAATCACCGGAGCACCTCTTAGAAAGCACTGACACCCAGTTCCACCTAGACCACTTGCAGCAGAATCTGCGGTAGAGTAGCCAGGATTGAGAGCCAATGATGTAACTTACATGTGTCTGCATCAGACAAGAAGGGGCTACTAGCTCTGCTGTAGCCTTTCTTGTGACTCTCAGTCACAAGAGGAGTAAAGGGCCAAAGGAAATTAACAATAAATGCAAGGACACGCAGATGGTTCATAAACTGATCATCAGAAATCAAAGCAAAGTGATGCAGGCAACTCCAAGAATACCTCTTCAGCCAAGATTAAACCAGTGATTCAAATCTAACATGAAAATTGGCTAAATCCTCCACTGGTTTCATTTCTTCCACTCGGTTCTCTCTTCTGCCTTCAACTTTGTTTTCTCTCTAGAGAGGATCCCTGTGGATTGTGCCAAACATATTCTGAACGACTCACTGCTGTTAAGACACTGTCTAAGATTCCCCAGCCTCAGGGGGATTATTCAGAGGGTTCCCAGTCCTTTCAGAAGTAGCAGACCAATAAAACCTTGAAATGTATTATCAGGAGGCTGCTGTGCCAATATGGTTAGTAACTCATTGTCTTCCCACAAATGGGTTAAAGGAACGAAAGCTCTGAATGGTCAAAGACCTTATTGAACTTAATTTCAGCTGAGTGCCAATGCTGACGGGCAATTTTTTTTTGCTTCTCAAAATAAATATACAGCCAAGATCACCTGAAGGGTGAAACTCCGCTCTCTGGCTCTCCTTGAGAAGGTGGAAAAGGAAAGTGAACTAATAACTATTGACTCCTGTGAAGTCCCTCTTGAAAAGTAGGAGCTGCCGTGGGAAGCTTTGGCCAAACATGACCACTGCAAGGCACTACTTGCCCCAAAGATATTGAATTGTATGCCCCCCAAAAATGTTGAAGTCCTAGCCCTGCCTGCAGAACCTGTGAATATGGGCTTATTTAGAAATAGGGTCTTTGCAGATGATCAAGTTAAGATGAGGTCATTAGGGTAAGCCCTAATCCAACATGACTGTGTCCTTATTAAAAGGGGAAATTTAGATACAGAGACAGACATTTACAGAGGGAGGACAATGTGAAGATACAGGGAAAATACCATTTTCATGCCAAGAATGGTGCCTGAGGCTACTGGAGGCCAGGGCAGAGGCCTGGAATAGATCCTTCCCTCACAGCCCTCGGAGGGAACCACCGCTGCTGACACTTTGATTTCAGACTTCTAGTCTCCGGATCCTTAAGACAATAAATGGCTGGTGTTTAAACCACCTAGTTTGTTGTACTTTGTTATGGCAGCACCAGGAAACATACAGCATCAAAAGAAAGCATTGCTTTAAAACCCTGGCGGACAGTTCAAAGCCAGACCACAAATCCAGAGGCCTAGGTAAAGAGAGGCATTCGAGGTATAATGCCAAAGAAGGCAGGTACCAGGCAGAGCTGACTGGAGACGTTAAAGGGCTGGGGGACAGAACTTGGGGCAATCTCAAAGCCAAGGAGGAGACAGATTCACTTTGTACACATGGGTATAGCACCACTGTGGGCCAGGCACTGTCCTAGGTGCTGCGGATACAAAGGTGAACGGATACAAAGACCCTGCCCCCAAGGAGCTATGTGTCACCTGCCCGACTAGACGACTGTGGATACAGCATGCCAAGACAGCAGAAAGCAGAGTGGTTTAGGAGCACAAGGGGTGGGAGGTGCTCACAGAGCAATCTGGGGCTTTGGAGAAGACTTCCTGGAAAATAGGCTATCTAGCTCAATCTTGAAGGATGAGAAATCAGCAGTGTGGGCCAAAAGAGGTTTGTTTTCACAAAGAACACAGGGCTCTCTCAGTACTGTGTTATCTAGTAGGATGTGATTTATTTTAAGAAGGGGCCAGGCACAGTGGCTCACGCCTGTAATCCCAAAACTTTGGGAAGCCTAGGCAGGAGAATTGCCTGAGACCAGGAGATTGAGACCAGCCCAGGCAACATAGCAAGACCCAGTCCCTACACAAAAAATATTTTTTTAATTAGCCAGGCTTGGTGGCGTGCACCCGTAGTCCCAGCTACTCAGCAGGCTGAGGCAGGAGGATGGCTTGAGCCCAGGAGCTCCAGGTTACAGTGAGCTATGATTGTGCTACTGCACTCCAGCCTGTGTGACAGAATGAGGCCCTGTCTCAAAAAAATAAAAAATAAAAAGGGAACAAACATAACCTTCACACCTACCCGCCCCCCCCCACACACACACATACTTAAACATAAAACAGCACAAGCTTGGCACCTCCAGAGCTGGAGAGCAGGCACATTACAGAGCTGAGTGGGAGTGAGTGACCCTGTTTATGAGCACATGAGAGCAGGAGAAGGGGAATAAAACCACACCTGCCAAGTGGAAACCGGTTGTGCTTCTTCGTGATATATGTGAGGCACGCCACACCGCTGCTGCCCCTTGAGAGAAATCAGAAAAACAGAGAGGGCTTTGCAGGGGTTCGTGACAGCAACTGGGAGCGGAGCCAGAGAAACCAGAGTCGAAACTTAAATAATAAGGATCTCACAGGGTTGGTGTAAGAAATCAAGAAAGAATAAGTAAAGCGACGGATATACCACCCCCACTCCATCTATCAATGTTTGGTCCAATCTGCATTTGCATTTACTTTATCATCTTGTGTTAAGTTGTCATCACTATCGCTTACCAAGATTCATTTCTTGAAAGCAACCTATGTGGGGAATGACGGCTTCGGACCACAAATGAGGCCGTCTTAATGACTCCGGTGAGTGGCAATCTAATGGGCATCGCGGCAGCTGCAAGCTTGAGCACCGACAGGCGCGGCGCCGGCCTCCTTTGTGCAGCAGCGCTCTGCTAATTGGTCTAATGGAGGCCTTGGAGGTATTCGCCTTTTTGTGTTCCCAGTGATAGTAACGTCTTCACGAGCTTCATGAAAGTGCTCACACGGGCCACTATGGATGGATTCCTGTATAATATAGAACCATCTATTCGGAGCCTTACACAAAACGCTAGGAATTACTACTGTTGTGATGGTCGTGTCTAGTGTTGCGTATAACAGTTTTCTTTTTTCTTCTAAGGACCAGAATCACAGACTGATCTGATTCAGACCTGATCTGATTCAGACTCCTAGCAGTGGCGGAGGACTCCAGAACGGGGTGGTTAAGGATATTGTCCTAGTTTGGTCACGTCCTTTGTGGTCTCTATCTCCCCCTGCTGGCCTAGAGAAGGAGAGGCCGATCTCCAGCACCCCCCTGGGACATGGAAAGTACCAGAAGACAAGACAAAATATGAAGAGCTACTATTTACTACCACTTACTGTGTGCTTTCTTATTTAATGCTTATAAATTCCTGTAGGGTAAGGGTTATTACTGTCATTTTATATATGAAGAGACCTATGGTCGAGGGGTAAGCCCCCCGACCTAGACACACAGGGTACGGAAGTAGCAGATCCAAGACAAGGAATAAGTCTGTCTGGTTCACGGCTGCTATTACACTCCCACCTGTAGACATGGTATAGTGAAAAATACATGTACTCCCACACCAGATCAACCTGGGTTTTGACTTTAATTCCTAACTTAAGAGCTATATGATCTTAAACAAGTTACTTAAATTTGCTGAGTTCAGTTTTTTCATCTGTAAAATGTGAATCGTCACACCTACCTTAGAGGATTGTTGTGAGGGTTAATAACAAAGTAGGCAAAGCACAGGGCCTGGAATACAGTGGCCACCCAATAGATGGAGGGTGCTATCTGGGGCCAGAGACAGAGGGTAGACAAGGGTCAGCCTTCCTGTGGGCACCAGTGGCTCAGTGGTTGCTTCATTCAGGTCCCCAGGAGGTTTTAACTCAAAGTGTGGGCTTTAAAAAATACCAGAATGCCCAACTAATGATGCCAACACATCTGAATAGCTCTTTACAACTTATAAAACCACTTTCATATAGATTTTATTTGATCTTCACAGTAATGTACCTATAGATGCATAAATATGCCACAATTAAGAAAACTCACAATATACCCAGCATTATACTATGCACATAAAATACATGGCTGGATTTCACCTTCATAACAATCCTATAGGTATTATTATTTTCTCCATTGTAGATGAGGAAACCGAGGCACAGAAAGGTTAAGGAATTTTCCAAGAATCACACTGTAGCAGAGCTAAGACTTGCATGCTGGTCCATCTGACCGCGGAGATCATTTCTCTCAACCATCAGACTATATTGTCCTTTTCTGAAGTAGGCAGGGCAATTGTTATATTTTCACTATACATAAGGATATTCTGACTTGTATGAGGGTACTCAACTTGCTTAAGGATTCACAAGGTATGTTTGGCAATTTAATGTAGGAGGGCTCAAAGTCTTAAGACTAGAATAATTTTTTATTAAGATAAATATAAAGCAACACTGGCACAAGAAGTTTCCAGGTGATGGCTGGAGAAGAATTTTGTAAAACCAGTCATTGTTCAAAAGCACTGATGTCCAAAGATAAATTGGTAATAATGGGAAAGACCAATTATTCATTGAAACTAGAATGAAGTGAG
>NW_012136969.1:3194723-3205991 GCF_000956105.1 Propithecus coquereli | reverse complement strand
GGGTAAGGGCTGAAGTTTTTAACCTGTTGGATTTCTGTTGTAAGGATATCATTCTGGAGGCTACATCAGGATGGACAAGTACTTTCCCCATCAGTAAAATGATAGGTGTTGATCAAGCGTTCACAATGCTGGTTGCATATACAAATCACCTGAGAAACTTGTAAAAACACTAATAACCTAGCCTCACACCAAGAGATTTTTATTTAACTGGGTTGGGGTAGGGAAGAAAGAGTCAGGTGGGAGTATTTATTGCAGCGTGAGAGCCTTAAGGACTCTTCTCACCCTGAAATTCTAACTGTGTCAAGGGAGGCTCCCACCATTCAAAGTGAAGAGTGATGAGAGACAATTTCCTTTACGACTTCAAACCCCAAAATCTGGAGCAAGGTTCGAAAGAACCTCTAAACAGTTTATAGCACTTCTCTTCTTTAAATCACTTTTATTCTTGGGCATATCTAGTTTCTTTCTGTAAAAACAGAGGACTACTTCATAGAATGATTTCAAACTTCTATTTTAGAATTTTACGCTGTCAAATCATTTAGATGTGAAAAAATGCCAGCACCTCCAAGATAAAATGGAAAAGTCAATATATTAATAAAATGATAAGCAAAGCCTATTTGTACCTATAAATAACTGGTTTTAATCAGTCAGTTAATGAGTGTGTGTGTACATATTTGTATGAGCCAGGAGCCTGCTCACCCACAATACTAGAATGACTCGTTCTGGAAAATGTTACACAGACTAAGGTGTGTGTGTATACACACACACACACATATATATATGTGTGTGTGTGTATACACACATATAGGGTACACATACATATGTGTGTATATATATGTGTGTGTGTATATACACACATATAGGGTATACATACACATGTGTGTATATATACACACACACACCTCAGTCTGTGTAACATTTTCCAGAATGAGTCATTCCAGTATTGTGGGTGAGCAGGCTCCTGGCCCATTTTCTGCCTCTCTCTTCCCTTAGTCTGAATCTGAGGACAATTGTTTGCTTGCTTGCTTGCTTTTTCAAAGCTAATATCTACTGAGTACTTCATATAGGATAGGCACTGTGCCAATGCCTTTACAAGTTAGTATTTCTCACCATTTTATTAATGAAGAAACTGGAGAGAAGACAAATACTTTGCCCAAGGACACAGAGCTAGTAAGAAGCTGTGCCAGAATTTGAATCCACAATCACATGTCCTAAGTCCCTAAGTCCCATTAACCTACACAGTTCCATCATTCCTCCACGACTCTCTAATTACACTTTGTTTCCTACCCTGACCTGCACAACCAGATTGCACTCAGAGTTCACTGAAGGTGTGTGAAAAGGTAGGTTAAGGGTGCACACACACAATCCTGAGATCACCTGGCCCTCGTTCTTGATGATCGGTAAGATCACTATCAGTAGGGCACCCTCTGCTTGTTTGAGAAAATGTGGACGTGAGTTGAAAATAAGAGGACCAGAAAGATTCACTTTTTCCTATAATGAGGAAAGCTAATCTTGAGATGAATATATCCCTTATGAACCTACAGCTGTACCTTCCAATCATAAAGGAAACCCTCCTGCTCCATAGGTCAATCCAAAAAGGGCTTCGATCCAAAAGAGCCAGAGACATCAATCTCAGTTTTCAAGATAGATTATATCCAAATCCAAGCCATGGAATCATCATAGTGGTCCTGAAATTAGACTTCACCCCTTCAGTTAGATGTTATGTTCCTGTGTTTGCATGTTCACATTGAACTGCAGCTTTAACCTGTATAACTGTTGTCTTCTTTTGAAAATGTGATTGTGAGAAGGAACGCCTCCTATCTTCAGCATTATAGTGAATTCTGAACTTGCTGCTAAGAGCACACAGCCCTGGATGCTTTCCTTCTTTACCCAGGAATTATAAAACATTTAGGGACTCCCGGGGCAAGTTAATCATAAAATATTCAGCAACATCTGTGTCAGATTATTTACTGACAGACTAGACCCAGAAAATATGATGCCTGTACCACGTCACGTGGACCACTCCATCATGACTGGAAGGCACTATTTTATGGTCCTTTGCTTCCAGCCTCCCTCTTTCTCACAGTCTTTCTCCCCAGCACCTCACAGGCATGGGGCTACCAGTACAAGCTTAAGAACAGGTTTGTGCTCAGAGTCTTCTGGAGCAAGATAATTTCTAACAAAGGCAGCCTGGTCATGCTGGGATGGGGTTGTGTCCATCTCCTCGGGAACTTACAAAGGCAAGTCACAGGGAGGCAGAAGAAGAACAGGCAAGGTCACAGCAAGAGAGGGAATTGCCTGGAGGACTGTGAGAGCAACCCCTCCCTCCGTGGATTCAGTGCATGAGAGTAACACGCACACATACAAAAAAATGCTTCCAGCTGCTTTGCCCCAGAAACTTGACAGAATCCCCTAGAAAGGATAGCAGACCAGAAATCAGGATACATGAGTTCTTTCAGGCAGTCAGTTGATTGTTTATGTGCCAGGCCCTGTGCTGGGCTCTGCCACCATGTGATCCTGATACCTCTGTGATCCTCAGTGTTCCTATATACAGTGGGCTTCAGGGTAGGAGGAATAAGCTGTCTTGTCCTTCCTCCAGCTCTGTCACCTGAAGAGCTCTGGAGAACTACACACCCTTCCTGGCACCAAATTCTGGCAACAACTACTCTCTCCACCCCACTCTCATCCCACTCCCAAATGCATGTTTATTCCTCACAGGATATGGCCCACCCCTTCAAGAATCACTAGATTAGATCCTTTATAAGCAAAGTGAGCATGATTCTGGTTTATCCAGGACAATCTTAATTTACATCTGATATCCTGGCCATTTTATTAATAACACTCACTTTGACTCTCAAAAGTGTCTCAGGTTGGGATGTAAATTATATGGTTACCCTAAATAAGAACACTTCCAGATGTAATGTGAACTTTAACCCACCCTCATCAAAGATGCCAGGCTTCTAAAATCTTCCCCACAAAAATCTCTCCAAGTATTTTTAGATTCCCAGTTGGATGTCTCATAGGTATCTCAGTCTTCACATGGAAAGTTCCATTTTTCCTCCTCTCCTGCTCTGCTTCCCCCAGGGTCTCCAGTGAGAAGCTGCATGAAGACTCTTTGCCACAGCCTTTGCCTCTCCCCCCACCAAGGGTGCCACCTGCGGATTCCTGCACTGAGACCTGGCATAACAGCACCCCACTCTGCCCCAAATTCTGCATATTAAAGGGGAAGAGTTCCACCTACCTCCTGGTGCCATGCTCAGGCAAGAGGCCTAGGAAGCAAAGCTGACATGGGCTCCCAACAAGTCCCACAGGTCCTTCCCTGCATAACATCTATTCTCACTGTTCATTTCTCCTGTTACAGAGACCACAAAATGATGACCTATTAGCCAGACCTAAATTGCAGATGTCTTTTCTTGGGCCCACCACATTTTTGGTTCCCATGTTTTTGCTTTTATTTTTTTTAGGTTGAACCAATATTTTAGAATTAGATTTTATATAAAAATCAGTAATGTGCTGAAGAAACCACTTTCAAGAGCTGAGTGTTAAATTTTCAAGAATTTTGTGAGTGGCTGTTGTACACAACTATGATTAAAACGTAAGTTATATAAATATGCACCTAAATAAATTCTATTAAAAACAAAAGCAACAATTAGAGCACTTGTGGTGATAGTTACACAACTCAGTAAACATACAAAAATTCATTGAACTGTACAGTTGGAACGTGTGAAGGGTGATTTTATGGTATATGAATTATATCTCAATAAAGCTGTTAAAAAATTTTTAAAGGTAATATATACTCAAAACTCATCACTTGCTAATTATTACAATTTACTATGATCTATGCTCTTACAGTCATTCATATATATTGTATCTATATGGTGAAAATATTATCTAATGAAATGCTACTGCATATCTCTTCCCAACTGTACATAACACCCTGTTGGTGGCCATGATGAGAATATTGACACCACAGAAATAGGCAAACATTACAAATAAGGGTTAGGTTCATTTTCTGTTGATTGTCTAGACTTAAAGTAATGGAGAAAATATTAATCATGTAGATTCAACTTAAAAATTGGTTGTGCCTATAGTCTTTACATTGTGAATAGCATAAAAAATTGAGGAAATATTCTTCCAGTACTTGAAAACTATTATCCAATTCAAAAAAGGAGTCACTCGTGTCATTGATTAACAAGTATAGTTACAATATGAATGTTGGACCATTTGTCACAGAATTAGGGGGAAAAAAATCTTAAAATTCATATGGAACCAAAAAAGAGACCAAATAGCCAAAGCAATCTTAAGCAATAAGAATGAATCTGGAGGCATCACATTACCCAACTTCAAATTATACTACAAGGCTACAGTAACCAAAACAGCATTATACTGCTACAAAAGTAGACATATAGATCAATGGAATAGAATATACAGAAATAAAGCCACATACCTACAACCAACTGATCCTCAACAAAGAAGACAAAAATATGCACTGGGAAAAGGACATCTTATTCAACAAATGGTGCTGGGAAAATTGGATAGCCACATGCAGAAGAATGAAACTCACCATACACAAAAATTAATTCAAGATGGATTAAAGACAAACGCAAAACCTGAAACTATGAAAATTCTGGAAGAAAACCTAGGAAAAACTCTTCAGGACATTGGCCTAGGCAAATAATTTATGACTAAGACCCCAAAAGAAAATGCAACAAAAATAAAAATAAATTAATGGGACTTAATTAAACTAAAAAGCTTTAAGAAATAATAACAGCAAAAGAAATAATCTAGTAAATAGACAACATACAGAATGAGAAAAATATTCACAAACCATACATCGAGCAAAGGACTAATGTCCAGAATTTACAAGGAACTTAACCCAGCAAGAAGAAAAACCAAATAACCCCATTAAAAAGTGGGCAAAAGACATGAACATTTTTCAAAAGAAGATATACAAATGACCAACAAACATGTGAAAAAATGCTCAACATCACTTATCATCAGAGAAATGCAAATTAAAACCACAATGAGATACCACCTTACCGTAGTCAGAATGGCCATTATTAAAAAGTCAAAAAACAATAGATGTTGGCACAGATGCAGTGAAAAGGGAATTCTTATACACTGTTTATGGCAATGTAAATAAGGACAATGAAAAACAATGTGGAGATTTCTCAAAGAACTACAAGTGGATCTGCCATTCAAACCTGCAATCCCACTACTAGGTACCCACTCAAAGGAAAAGAAACCATTATATCAAAAAGATACCTGCAATCCTATGTTTATTACAGCACAATTCACAATTGCAAAGATATGGAATCAACTTAAGTGCCCATCAACTGATGAGTGGATAAAGGTGATATATATACACCATGGAATACTACTCAGCCATAAAAAAGAATGAAATAATGTCTTTTGCAGCAACTTGGATGGAACTGGAGGTCGTTATCCTAATTGAAGTACCTCAGGAACAGAAAACCAAATACCACATGTTCTCACTTATAAGCAGAAGCTAAGCTATGGATATGCAGGGACATACAGAGTGGCACAATGGACACTGGAGACTCAAAGGGGGGAGGGGACTGAAGGAAGAAAAATTACCTGTTGGCTACCATGTACACTGTTTGGGTGACAGGTACGCTAAAAGCCCAGACATCACTACTATACAATTCATTCACGTAACCAAAACCACTTGTACCCCTAAATCTATTGAAATAAAAAAATATATGAATGTTGGTTGATATTTTCATTTACCATAACAAAATGACAACAAAAGTGTAACAAAGACATATGCTGCAACTACCTGCATAATCCAGCTTTTATTCATAGACTAGTTATGTGACCCTGTTGGTGATAGAATTATAAAAACTGACAGTGGATTTTGTAAGAAATGGCAAGTCACATAGAGTATTTTAAATTTTATGAGTATTTGCAAACTTTATGCTCTGTATCCTTTATATTAGTAAAATGTATACATTATATATATTTACACACACACGTTTTGTTGTTAAGCACTTACCAGCACACCATTGTCTAAAGTCTTCATTTCCAGGATTCTCTGGAAGCTGCCCATATGCCCACCTCTCGTTACTGGAGTGAGCTGGAGTGGAGCTGATGTCTTATCCCTCTTCAGACAGGCACACGGTCTCCAGCTCATGCACAGGCCCCGCCACTTCCTATTGTTTTGACCTCTGCTTCTCATGTTTTCATCCCTTCCCTGACTGTTGTAGGCGTCTGAGTTGAAGCCCACTTTTGCAGGCCCAAGAGTCAGACACAAGTCCCTAGAATGCTGAGAAGAGCACTGACAACTGAAACAGACAGTGCTGACCTCCTGTGGAAAGCTGACTAATGGCCCTGGAAGACATCCACATCCTAATTCCCATAACCTGTGAATATGTTACCCTTACCTGCTTAAAAGGATTTTGCAATTGTAATTAAGTTAAGGACCTTAAAATGGGGAGATGATCCTAGATTATCCAGGTGGACTCAATGTAATACAAGGGTCCTCATCAAAGGAAGACAAGAGGATCAGAGTCAAAAAAGGGAAATGTAATGACAGACGCAGCGCCTGGCGTGATGTGCTTTAAGTATCGAGAAAGCGCCATGACCCAAAGAATGCAGTTGGCCCCTTGAAACTAGAGAAAGGCAAAGACACAGACTCTTCTCTTGAGCCTCCAGAAGGAATGCAGCCCTCCTGACACTTTGATTTCAGGCCCATAAGACGCATTTCGGACTTCTGACCTCTAGAATTGTAAGATAATAAATTTGTGTTGTCTTAAGCCACCGCATATGTTTATGGTTCTACATTAGAGCAGCCATAGGAAACTACTCAACCTTGCAATTCCCTTCCCTAGCATGTATTCTCCCTCTGCCCAAATTCTTTTCTTTCTAGCCAGCTGCGTCTCCACCTGAAGTTTTGTAACCAGTCTCTTCAAACTGAGAATCGTGTTTTCATTGAAAACACTGACTTCAATTCTAGATGAATGGAGGATCAAGCCAGAGCGAGCAGGAAATTCACATTTTGGAACAGTCTCCCATCCCTCCATCTCACTGATACATCTGGTACCGTTCAACATTGTCTGTGTTCTTGCTCAGAGAGAAAGAGGTGGCGGCATAACCACAGCAGCCTGTTAAACCCAAACTTCCTTCCAACCTGTCAGTCCTTCATCCTGCCTCTGACTCTCCTATTCCCAACTCTTTCCTTTTTTGCCAATCCAATTTTCATTCTGTCTCCTCTCCTCTCTCGTCTTTCCAGGCCAACTGACTCACCAGTCTGGTCTTTTGGCTCTTGATCTTCTGGCTTTGTTTTCTAAACTCATCTAGCATGCTCCCTCCTGCTCCGGCGTCTCCCTGCACTGGTAACTCAGAAGTACAGCTCCACTTGGTCCAGCCCTGAAACTTCTCCCCATTTCATGGAAAACTACCCTTATTCCATTGCCCTGGCCCCTTCCTAGCTCAGCTACAAAGTATTCAAGTACTTACTGATCGTGAAAATGAAGTGTTGATGGAATACATGCTCTCTGTTAACGGAAGTATCTGAGAATTTAAATTTATATTTTCCTATAACAATAATATAAACAACAATGTACAAGCTCAGTCCATTAAACACCTCACTTACCTGTAATAGAATTGAGCTACAGAATTCCCCTGCCTCAGGGTCACAGAGTAAAGAGGAAGAGATTGCTGGACACCAGGTCAGTTGTGGGCAAAATTTGGAAGTGAGTTAAATTGTATTCAGTTTCTCTTACCTTAGTCCTCTCTCTCGATTGCCCTCATAGTTAACTAAATCTAAAACCCCACCACCCCAGCTGTAGACTATACTGTCTAATTTGGTTGTCACATGTGGCAATTGAGCACTTGAAATGTAGCTAAAACTGAGAAGTGTAAAATACCAGATTTTAAAGACTTAATACCAAAAAAATTAAATATCTCATTAATACTCTGAACAGTAATTAGACTTAGGGTACATTGGGTTAAATAAAGCACATCATTAAAATTAACTTCACCTGTTTTCTACTAGAAAATGTAAAATGATATACATGGCTCACATTGTATTTCCATTGGACACTATTGCTCTAGATCCTTGCTATTCAACGTGAATATTACCTGGGAGCTGCTAAAAGTAGAATCTCAGGCCCCATCCCAGGCCTACCAAATTAGAGGCTGTAATTTTAAAGATCCCCAGGTGACTCTTATGTACACTAAAATTGTAAAAGCACAGTTCCTGGATCAGCAAACTTTTTCTTTAAAGGGCCACTTAAAAAAACATTTTAGGCTTTGAGGGTCATGGATCGCATCTACTGAAGCCTGGTATTGTATTATATACAAGTGAACGAGTGTGGCCATGTTCCAGTAAAACTTTATTTATAAAAACAAGCCACATAGTTTGCCTATCCCTGGGCCAGACCAGTGGTTTCTCAGACTTTAGTATTCATTACTATTACCTGGAAGCTTATTAAAATACCACCTGCTGAGCCCCACCCTCAGATTTTCTGGTTCTGTAGGTTTAGGGAAGGATCTGTGCATTGGCATTTGGATTAGTTTCCAGATGATACCAAAGCCAGTGACCACACTTTGAGAAACACAACTCTATCCTAACAATTTTCAAATCTGGCTGTACACTAGAGTCATCTAGGAGTCTTTTGAAAAATACCAATGCCTGGGTCTTACCCCAGACCAACCAAATCACAACCTCTAGAGTGGGCATTGGCATGTTGTAAAAGCTCCCCCAGGTGATTCTAAGGTGCAACCAGGCATCTGCACATTACAAAATTACCTAAACGATGATGTCAAGGTGTTAGAAAAACAGAAACGTTAATGAACTAATTTGCAATTATCTGTGAAAGATCTGTTGCAGGTTAACATATCAAAGACATAAGTATGTTACAAAGAGATTTCTTCTTATGGTTCTCAAATTGATGGAATAGATAGTGACTAAGTGCAATTTTAAAACTTTCAGATTGCTTGGGTACATATTTTAAGTGAGCAGGAAGAAACACAAGCTATCAGGATTTGCTTACCTACACTGTTTCTGTTTTCCATTTTATAAGTAGAGATGTCAACAACAGCAAAGACCGAGACCTGGCTCCTGGTTCTGACCTTGCTGATAAACCAGCTATGTGACCTTGGATAAGTCACTCCAGCCTGTGCTTCCTTGACTATCAAATGAGAGGGTTGGCTTCTGTCCCCTCCAGCGCTAAACATCTTTGCTTTATAATTCTTATTTTATGAATCATGAAATTTTATAAACATTTTGAGATTCTTCCCTTTGGCAGCAGCAGTGGGAATTTTATCAATAGAATTAGGACAAGAGGGAAGACAACTGCTTGCAGAGAGATACCCTGTACTTGAGTCTTGTTTATTGCGGTAACAAATCAAATATTCACCACCATGCAACTAGCCAGCTTTGTGGACCACCCCCCGAAATCAGAATCATGGCCAGGGCAACTATCACGTAAGTGAGACTTCAGCAACTGTGCCAAGTTCTCAGCTACCTTGAATAGTGATGCTGGAGCAAGCAGGAGGAGGGAGGGAGTCATCTTAACAATGGACAAAGTCCCAGGAAAGATGCTTTATCTTCAGACTAAAGAACAGAACAGACCCCAACAGAAGTCAAAAGAGATTTCTCAGCATTGGTATGAGAACATAGGTCAAGTGGGAAATGACAATGAATACATACAGTCAAGGAGGAAATAGGGACACCCATGTGAACCAGAGGAAAACAGATGAGAGGGGAAAGGGATAAGTATGTATAACTGGCTTCCTGCATCTACATTTTAAGCCCAACTCACTTGAAAATTGTCCAAACGTCCTTGCAAAGACCAATACATTTATAGTAATAAAATCGATTCTGATTCTTTGGGAGCCCCCAATGCACAAAGGGGGCCCTATTACTGAACAGACAGACTTTGGACATTAGGAGTCATAATTTCTACATAGGGTTTTAAGGATGACTTTTTTAAAAACCTACTTTGCTAGATATTCTTTCTACTGAATAGTATTTTTCTTACACTGCGATGAGGACTAGTTTTCCAGTTAGGCATTTATCTTTTACTACTCTAAATAATCTCAATTTAACAAGTAATTAATAAACTAATGATTTAGTAAAAAAGCAATGATGATTAGCAGCAGTCTACAAATTCCATCTTTTATCAATAATGGATGCAAATCAGTCCAGGGTGAGCCAATTTCTTTGTCCCCTTGAGGTCGTGCCTGGATTCATAAAATAGAAATTTCCACCAACACATCCACCCTCTTAAGGAACTTCCATTAACAATTCTGCTCTTTTGCTCTTCTGGAAGAGAGAAGGAGCCACTTATCTGATTGTTGAAATTGGGGTAAAAATGCAAAGCTCACACATAATCTCTCGCTGAGTCTAGAGAAGCAAAATGAGACTCTAAAGACTGAAGAATTATGGAATTGCACTGAATTTTTCTATGCATTCCTGTTACTCAGCAGGGAGGAAATTTGAAAAAGATATAAAAGTGACAATTATTGAAGAAAACAGAAGCATTCCATGTTTATACTCTAATAAAGGATATATTTGTGTTTGCATTGCTTTTTAATCTGAAATGGGCTAACATGTTATACATTAGTCTCCAACTTGCTTTTCACAATTAATAATGTTTCACTGGAATCCCTCCAGGTCAATATATGTAAATCTGATTCACTTTTTAATATTGGTATAATAGTTTATAGTAAGGATTATTCTAATTTATCTGACTATTCCCCTGTTAATGTTCATTCACATTGTTTTCAGTTTCTCTTTTTGACACTTTAAAAACATTAAATAAACATCCTTATTCATCTATACTTAAATACTTGTGCTTTTGTTCCAGAATGTACATTCCCAAAAGGGATTATAAGGTCAAATGACATGACATGTTTTAAATTGTGACAGGTATTGCCAGATGCTTTCCCAAAAGGCTGTATTAATAGCAATTCACATTCCAATCTGCAATGTATAACTACCCCTTTTCCATTTTCACTAACAATGTTTCCAAAATGTCTCGTGTTTACCACACTAATGACTAATTTTTATTTCCCTGAGTACTACTGAATTAGAGCCACTTGGCATACATTTACTGGCTATTTGCTTTCTTGTTTTCATGAATTTTTTGTGCACATACTTTGCCCATTTTCTTCTCTCAGGTTATTTGCCTTATTCTGATCCATTTATAGGAAGTCATTATTTATGAGGGTTGTTAAATTTTGTCTATAGTAGGTATTGAAATGTTTTTTCCTTTTTGTCTTCTGCCTTTTGCTTTTGTTTAT
>NW_012136969.1:3192856-3193848 GCF_000956105.1 Propithecus coquereli | reverse complement strand
TTGGTGCAGTCTTTTTAATTTTAGCCATTTTAGTAGGTTTGAAGTGGTTTCTCATTAGATTTAAATTTTCATTTCCCTAATACTGTAACTAATGATGTTGAGCCCCTTTTCATGCCTTTAGTATCATTTACATTGAGTTGTTTGTCTGTTATTATTGAGTTGTAGGAGTTCTTTATATGTTCCAGATACAACCCTTTTGCTACCGCCCAACCAGGTTCGTTGCCGGCTGCCCAAGAGGAAGCCAGTACGCTGAGATAGCAGGTGTTACAGCAGAGAAAGGGTTTAATTGTGCAGAGCGCTAAGTGGAGAGACAGGAGGAATTCCTCAAATCTGCCTTCCTGAAAATTTGGGAGAAAGGGTTTTTAAAGACAGTTCGGTGGGCAAAAGGCTAGGCAACTGGGTCTGCTAATTGGCTGGGTTTGAGGTGGAACCCTAGGGGCGTAGAAATTGTCTTCTTTGCTGACCAGATTCTTGGATAGGGGTCACAAGACCAATTGAATCAGTTCCTCAGTATGGGCCACTGGTCTAGATAGGTCAGCCATTCCACTAGAATGCAGGACCTGCAAGATATCTCAGAAACTATCCTGAGATTTTGAAAAGGTGATGTTATCTATGGAGAAAGCTAAGAATCTTTATGACCACTAGCTATGTGACTCCAAAGAAGCAAACAGGGGAACAGTGACTAATTATTATCAAGCAAACAAGGGGACAGTGGCTGATCATTATTAGTAGTATTATTACTAGCTAGGCCTGTGCCTTCACAGAGTTTTGGGCCCTTACCCCAGTTCTCAACTTGTACCCCTTTATTGATTTGTAAAGACAGTTTCATTTTTGTCAGATATATGTATTGTGAATATTCCTTCCCATTTCCTGCTTGTCTTTTCATTTTGTTAATCAAGTCTTTTTTTTATTATTGATTTATTTAAAATGAATTTTTTTTTATTTCAGCATATTATGGGGGTACAGATGTTTAGGTTATGTATGTTGCCCAT
>NW_012136969.1:3186960-3191161 GCF_000956105.1 Propithecus coquereli | reverse complement strand
CTGAGACCAAGGTGGATAATGATGAGCTGAAAGCTACAGTGGAAATGAATACATCTCAACCTACGCGTGAATTAGCAGCAAGGTTTGACATTACTCTTCCAACAATATTGGACCATTTGAAACAAATCGGCAAGGTAAAGAAGCTGGATAGATGGGCACTGCATGAATTAAACAAGCGTCAGAAAAGAAATCATCTCGAAGCTTGACTTTCTTTGCTGTCACGACATAAAAGCAAACCATTTCTACGCTGTATTGTTACGTGTGATGAAAAATGGATTCTTTTTGACAATTGAAAGTGTTTGGCACAATGATTGTGTAAAGATGAAGTGCCAAAACACAGTCCAAAACTGAATATTTATAAGGAAAAGCTAATGGTGTGTGTTTGGTGGTCCAGTGCTGGTATTATCCACTACAGCTTCATGAAAACTGGTCAGTCGATTACAGCAGATGTCTACTGCAACCAACTGGATGAAATGATGAGGATGTTTGTGACTAAGCAGCCAAGATTGGTCAACAGAGACAGGCCAATCCTCTTGCAAGACAACATTGGACCACATACCGCACAAACAACACTGTTCAAACTACAAAGCTGGACTTGGAAACTCTCTGTCATCCACTGTATACACCAGACCTTGCACCAACTGACTACCACTTCTTCCAGGCTTTGGCCCACTTCTTGCGAGGAAAAATATTCAATTCTCAACAAGCTATGGAAAACACCTTTCACAATTTCATCACCACTCACTCTCCAGGCTTCTTCACTGCTGGCATAAACAAACTACCGTTAGGAGAGCAAAACTGTGTTGATAATTTAGGCACATATTTCGATTAGTTGTATTGCTTCTTGTTTGAGATATAATAAACTAAACTTTAGATTTGAAATGAGGCGTTTCATATTTAATGACCTATATGCGAAACTAATAGAAACAAAGAGGGAAAGAGATAAATCAATTTGATAAAGAACATCTATAAAAAAATACAGCTAAATGAATGGTGAAATAATATTGAGAATGAGGCAACATCTTCCAGTTACATCCATCATGGACAAAAGTACAAATCACAAAGTATATGTTTCAATGTGATGTTAATTGACAGGTTCCAGTTTATTTTCACAAACTTATAATTCACAGATGAAGAGATTAAAATTGTCAATAACCTATAAAAACAAAAAGTTAAACCCACGGGTAATCCAGGAAATGCAGATTAAAACGGTAATAAGAAAACTCCAAGTTCTAGTTAAGGTGCCTCTCTTGTGGGCTTCAATAGATCCCTATACTTCCTCTGTTATAGAGATAACCACCGTAAATTGAAGGTGTCTGTGTATTGTCTTATCTCCTACAAGATGAAATCTATGTGAGGGCAGAACTAGTTCAATCAGAATGTAAAGATAAAAAAATAATTAAAATGCCCAGAATTGTCAAAGGTAAGGAGAATTAGGCATTCTTACACACTGCTGGTGGAAGCATAAATCGATAGAACCTTTCTTCAGAGCAATTTGGCAAAGTATCAGGTTCCTTAAAATATGCATAAACTTTGACCTAGCAATTTAATTTCTAGGAATTTATCCTAAGGAAATAATTCATGTGCCCAAAGATTTCTACATAAAAATAGTTACAAGGTAGAGGTAATCTAAATCTCCAAAATCAGGAAATAAGTCAAATAAATTATGATATTTATAATGGAATTTTATATAGTTATTAAAATTTGGATTGTAAATGTTTTACAGTTCTATTGAAATATGTTTGTAATACATTAAATGAAAAGGAAGTATAAAACGCCAAATATCATTTGATTACATTTTTGCAGATAGATGTAACTCTAGATGAAGTAAAAGATCAGAGGGACATACATCAAAATGTTCTATTCTTAAGAGTAGTTTGAAGGCTGGGCGCTGTGGCTCATGCCTGTAATCCCAGCACTTTGGGAGGCTGAGATGGAAGGATCACTTGAGGCCAAGAGTTCAACACCAGACTGAGCAACACAGGGAGACTCCATCTCTACAAAAAATAAAAACATTAGTAGGGTGTGGTGGTGCACTCCTGTAACCCTAGTTACTTGGGAGGCTGAAGCAGGACGGTTGCTTTAACCCAGGAGTTTGAGGCCACAATGAGCCATGATCACACCACTGCACTCTAGCCTGGGTGACAGAGCAAGACCCTGTCTCAAAAAATAAAAAAAGAGTAGTTTGCTCCTTGCACCCATTCATTCTTTAATCCTCTATAACATTAGGGGTTGGGATTAGACGTAACGTTACTTTTCTTGTCTGTATTTCCTTTTTTCTCTCCAACTAGCATATATAGCTTTTTGTACCAGAGAAAAAACATAATTTTAAAAGAAAAAAGGGGGAGCCTCCAAACCCAATATGTATTTTGGTCATATGTTTCCTCCCAATCAACCTCAAAGCAGCTGTAGTTCAGTTAATTGCTACTTCTTCTCGCTCTTTTTCCTGGTGCAGATACCATGTGGATTCATGGCAGATTTGCAATTATTCATCCTCTCCTCAGCACATCTAGTATTTTGATCACAGCTCTGGTAGGTGCGTGTCATGTGGGCAACAAAGGAGAGGCAATGAAGCAGCTCATCAACGCTGCCATGGAGTCGAACAGGAAATAAAAGACGGAGTTGAGAGCAAGGATAATTTGCAGCAGGTATATCCAGAATTTCAGTTTTCATGTAGAGAAGAAAATCAAGGGAAAATGTAACCTGTCTGTGCCTCAGTTCTCTGATCTTTGTAATGTGTAATAGAACCTATGTTAGAGTTGTGTGGATTAAACGTGTTGATATATATGCGTGGCATATATATCACATTTACTGCCCATGTGTTAGAACAAAGAGAGCTTGTCTCCTCACCTACTCCCTCCCACCCCATATGATTTATGCCATCGTTTTATACATTTGCTTTTCTTATGCAGATAAAAGAACACGCTGTTTCTTATTCTGTTTTCCTCTTCTACATCAGTAATGTAATTTTAGCCTTAACAAATGGCCCCATTTGACCAGTGCCTGGAACCACAGGCTTCTCTTAAGCCTCAAGCTAAAAAGCACAATTTATTAGGCTCTGATATCCCCTTTCAAAGTTAATTATTGCACTTGGAAAGGAGTTGTTTGCTCCAACTTCCCATTCGTTCTTGAGTCCTCTACAGAACTGTGGCACCTTGAAACTAGAAAAGGTCTTATTTAATAATGGCTATCACTTGGAGTGCTCATTAAACAACAAGCACTATTCTAGCAGCCACGCATGTATATCAACACGTTTAATCCACACAACTCTAACATAGGTTCTATTACACATTACAAAGATCAGAGAACTGAGGCACAGACAGATTAAATTGTTTAATGTGATGCGAGAAGTATTCCAGGATGGGAACAGAGGTTATCTGCCACTAAAGTCCCCTCCACTTCCATGCTCCACTGCTTCTCTGCCATCATTGGTACAGCTGGTCCTCTCAGGGAACACCAAGTACCATTCCCATTGTGAGAAAATTAGGACACACAGATTACAAACGTAATACATCATTCATGCATCTTTTATATTTACTTATGGTGTTTCTGACATAGAGAACATTTTATTCTTTATGTACCAAATCTTTCCATCTTATAAGTTTATGATTTCTGCCTGGGGTACCATGCTGAGATTTTGACACCTTCATATGATATATTAATAGATATAGATAAGTATAGATATTAATATAGATTCAGTCATCTATATTTATTTACCTCATTTCTTCTACACTTATTTACATATTCTATATCCTATTTACTTCAGCTCTTTTTAAACATCCATATCTCTAATTCAGGTGGAATTGCAGTGTGGTATGAGGTAACTTTTTCCCAATGTGTCTCGTCTGCTGTCTAGTATGATTTATAACACATTTCTCCCTTCCCACTGATTTTAAATGTAGTCTTTACCACATGGGTTGGTTTCGGGACTCTTCTTTCATTAATATGTCTCTCATTAGTTTGTTTTTTCCCATATTCTGATTTGTAATGCATTTTAATATTTTATTGGGCAAAACCCCTCTAAATTACCACTCTTTTAGAAAGTTTTTCTGAGTATTTTGAGGATAACTTTTATCATTTGTTACAACTTATTCAAGAATTTGGTGTGTCTGCACATTTTCAAGACCTTAGTAGGGATTTCTTTAAAAGAAACAGTTCTATGGTTTTTAATGAATTATTAAAGTAAATCATTCTCATTATG
>NW_012136969.1:3184662-3186910 GCF_000956105.1 Propithecus coquereli | reverse complement strand
GATATTTTATAATTTTCAGTGTACAGGTTTTACACAATTTTTGTTAAGTTTATTTTTATGTATTTAATATATTTATGCTTTTATAAATGAAATTGCTTATAAAATTTATTTCCCAATTTTTTGCTTCTAGCATTTAGAAATACAATTTCGTATATTGATCTTGTATTCTGTGACCTTGCTAAGTTCAATTATTAGTTCTAATAGTTGCTTTGTGGATTTCTATATCCCTAATCATGTTGTCTGCAAATAAAGGTCATTTTACTTCTTCCTTTCTTATATTTTTTGTCTTTCATTTCTTTTAATTGACTTTCTGCACTGGCTAGAATCTCCAGTAAAATACGGAATAAAAGTGATAAGAGTGAAAGTTATTAGATACAAATACATTTAGGAATCTTCCATATTCCTGATTAACTAACCTTTTATCTTTACTTAATGTCCCCTATTTATCTCTGCACCTAATAACAGATCTACAAAAAAAAAATTAGGTTATTAAGTATGAAATGTTCGATTTCCTTAAGTATTAAGTCAGATGGTTGATGTCTCCAACATTTCACTTTGACGCTTCTTGTTTTATTTTTATTGTGAAGGTACATCCTCAGTCTTTCAATCACATGGTTTGGCTTGTGACTATCTTTCAAAATTTTGTTTAGAGCAATTGTTGTGAAACCATGGAAAAGTCAAAAATTTGTGTTCTTTTCTAACATGAGTTCCATCGTGGAACCAATGCAGCACAGACAGTTCAAAATATCAACGAAGAGTTTGGGAAGGATATGGCTAGTGAACACACAGTATGTTGATGGTTTGAGAAGTTCTGTTCTGGTGATTTTTATCTTGAAAATGAGCCACGTGGGTGATCTGAGACCAAGGTGGATAATGATGAGCTGAAAGCTACAGTGGAAATGAATACATCTCAACCTACGCGTGAATTAGCAGCAAGGTTTGACATTACTCTTCCAACAATATTGGACCATTTGAAACAAATCGGCAAGGTAAAGAAGCTGGATAGATGGGCACTGCATGAATTAAACAAGCGTCAGAAAAGAAATCATCTCGAAGCTTGACTTTCTTTGCTGTCACGACATAAAAGCAAACCATTTCTACGCTGTATTGTTACGTGTGATGAAAAATGGATTCTTTTTGACAATTGAAAGTGTTTGGCACAATGATTGTGTAAAGATGAAGTGCCAAAACACAGTCCAAAACTGAATATTTATAAGGAAAAGCTAATGGTGTGTGTTTGGTGGTCCAGTGCTGGTATTATCCACTACAGCTTCATGAAAACTGGTCAGTCGATTACAGCAGATGTCTACTGCAACCAACTGGATGAAATGATGAGGATGTTTGTGACTAAGCAGCCAAGATTGGTCAACAGAGACAGGCCAATCCTCTTGCAAGACAACATTGGACCACATACCGCACAAACAACACTGTTCAAACTACAAAGCTGGACTTGGAAACTCTCTGTCATCCACTGTATACACCAGACCTTGCACCAACTGACTACCACTTCTTCCAGGCTTTGGCCCACTTCTTGCGAGGAAAAATATTCAATTCTCAACAAGCTATGGAAAACACCTTTCACAATTTCATCACCACTCACTCTCCAGGCTTCTTCACTGCTGGCATAAACAAACTACCGTTAGGAGAGCAAAACTGTGTTGATAATTTAGGCACATATTTCGATTAGTTGTATTGCTTCTTGTTTGAGATATAATAAACTAAACTTTAGATTTGAAATGAGGCGTTTCATATTTAATGACCTATATGCGAAACTAATAGAAACAAAGAGGGAAAGAGATAAATCAATTTGATAAAGAACATCTATAAAAAAATACAGCTAAATGAATGGTGAAATAATATTGAGAATGAGGCAACATCTTCCAGTTACATCCATCATGGACAAAAGTACAAATCACAAAGTATATGTTTCAATGTGATGTTAATTGACAGGTTCCAGTTTATTTTCACAAACTTATAATTCACAGATGAAGAGATTAAAATTGTCAATAACCTATAAAAACAAAAAGTTAAACCCACGGGTAATCCAGGAAATGCAGATTAAAACGGTAATAAGAAAACTCCAAGTTCTAGTTAAGGTGCCTCTCTTGTGGGCTTCAATAGATCCCTATACTTCCTCTATTATAGAGATAACCACTGTAAATTGAAGGTGTCTGTGTATTGTCTTATCTCCTACAAGATGAAATCTATGTGAGGGCAGAACTAGTTCAATCAGAATGTAAAGATAAAA
>NW_012136969.1:3166616-3175142 GCF_000956105.1 Propithecus coquereli | reverse complement strand
ATGATGCCTGGTATGTGGTTTTACTAGATTTTTTTGCTTGTGTTTTGGAAGCACTGATTTACTCAGTTACATTAGTTACATTTACATTTTCAAAAATATTTTAAACTGACATTTTTCTAGCCATAAAAATTAAAAAGAATAACTATATTTAGAGTCCACCGTGTTTAAAATAAAAATATTTGGCGCAATTTTATATACTGCTGCTTTTCTAATGCTCTAACTTTCCATTCTTCATATTTTCTATCTGTTACTATTTTTACCTTAATTATGTTTGTTTTCATGAAAACTACTTTAATATTCGCATCTAGTTTTGTAATCTGATTTGCTGTGCTTTATATGTTCCAGTGCTCACTATCAGATTTTCCATACTGTTCCCACAAAGATAGCAGGGAAACCTGTTGATTGTACAAAGCTGGATTTTATTAAACTGGCTGATCAGGAGACAGCACCACCTTGAGAAAGTCTCAGCAGGTCTCCAAAAGGGTGGAAGAAGTTAAGAAAGGGAACTTTCAGGATTTGGGGGACTGGTGTTAGAGCAGTTTCAGGATGGAAGTTGCTAAGTGTGGTCCAGGCAGGAATTGGCCAGAATTTATAAACTTAGCAAGTCACAGGAATAATCAATAGTCATATCTTTGGAACACAAGTCCACGTGGAGATACTGTGAAACAGTTTGTTTGTAGTCTTACCAGTTTTTCTGTGGGTCGGAATGAGCTGGAATTAAAACAATTTGGGCTCAGAGGCCGGGCGCGGTGGCTCACGCCTGTAATCCTAGCACTCTGGGAGGCCGAGGCAGGCGGATTGTTTGAGCTCAGGAGTTCGAAACCAGGCTGAGCAAGAGCGAGACCCCGTCTCTACTAAAAATAGAAAGAAATTAATCGGACAACTAAAAATATGTAGGAAAAATTAGCTGGGCATGATGGTGCAGGCCTGTAGTCCCAGCTACTTGGGAGGCTGAGGCAGAAGGATTGCTTGAGCCCAGGAGTTTGAGGTTGCTGTGAGCTTAGGATTACACCACGGCACTCTAGCCCGGGCAACACAGTGAGACTCTGTCTCAAAAAAAAAAAAAAAACCAATTTGGGCTCAGTCTTGCACTTCATGATTTTACATACTCTATCTGCTTTGCCAGCCAATTGTAGTTTGTTTCATTTATCACTAAAAAATCCCTATTTTTGCTTCCTCTATTTGTTGTTAGAATATGCCTTCAAGTACTGTTTAAGAAGTAGAATATTTCTGAGTTCTTAAATACATGAGTTTTGTTTTGATTTTTTGTTACTCCATCACATGTAAGATAATTTACAATATTTGGGTATAAATTCCTTGGTCATGCAGGCACCACGGCCCTTGGCCCCCTAAAAGTTTGCTGAAAAATCACTGACATAAGGCAGATTGATTAATAGGAGAAAAGGCATAAAAATTTATTTACCGTGTAGGCGTGGGAGCCTTCAGAATGAAGACCCAAAGATATGGGAGAAATTGTCCATTTTTACGCTTAGGTTCAACAAAATATGGACAGCCCTGTAGAAATATGACTGGACAAAAAGGGTATGATCTAACGCTAAGAGATTAGGTGGGGAAACTCAGCAAAGCATGTCTTTCTAGATTCTTCTTGGCCTCTCTGAGCATGCATTCCTTCTTTTGGGTCTGGGGCGGGACCCTCAGTGGAATGGGGGTCTTATGACCTAAAGTCAAACAAGGTAGGTCAGATCAATTTCTTTATGGCCAGTTTTTACATAGAATACTTTTAGGGTTTTATGGCTGGCTTTCAGGAAAAGGGGTTCTGGTTTCTATGACCCAAGTTGGAGAAGAGGGATTCTAGTTTCTATAGCTAGCCTCAGGGAAGAATGGGACTGAGAGGCAAGAGGGGAGGAGACTGTCAGAGAGAAACTTTTATTTCCAAGGCCTTCATTTTGGGGTTCTGTTTTCTGAGCCCCAACAGTCAGAATCTCTTTCAAAACTCTGTAATGTTATTCCCTGACATTTAGAGATAGAAAAAAACTCTGAGTCCAGTGGTTTTTCTTTTTATCTTTTTTTTTCCTGAATACTGGAGATTTTTTTCATTCAAAAACCTTGTTCATATATATTTTAAGTGTGGATTTCTTTTTAGATCTTGTCTGGAATACCAGAGCCCTATTTAGCTATATACAAAGACATCTTTTCAAACCAGGAATATTTTCATACATCATAACTTTGGTATTAATAATTGTTTCTATTTGTTTCTGTATTCCTACAGGAATACCTGTAATTCCTAGGTTTGCTCATCAATCTCTGTTTTCTACATCTTTCCTCTTTCTGTTTCCTTCATCTCTTCTCCTTTTTTCTCTAAATTCTGGGACTGTTCCTAGGCTTGTCCTCTCATGGCTGTTTCACTTTTCAGTACTATTAATTCTGCCTTAAGTGCCTCCAACACAGTATGGCACACTAGTTAAGACCACTCCCTCTGGACCACCTAGATTCAAAATCTGGGCTCTTCTCTTAACCAACTCTGTGACCACAGATGAATTTCTAAACATCTGTGCTTTAGCATTCTCATCTGCAAAATAGAGATAATAATAGTTATTAATTCATCGAGTTGAATAAAGATTCAGTGAGTTAATAATGTAGGGAATTTATCTGACACTCAAAAACTAGCTATGTTCTCAATTCTATAGCATCTTTTTTTAAAAATTCTTTTGTAATCATATATTTTCCTCTTTACTTTATTCTCCTATCTTTTATATCAATCTATTCTCTAATCATGATTTTCCTTGATTCACATGTTATCTTAAATTCTACTGAGATAGAAGATAATTACTAGAAGCTGCCTTCTTGATCCTACAGTATTATGTTTTCAGAGATGTACCCTTCTTCTGAGTCTTCAAGATCATATTTACTCTTCTGTGTTTTATAATCTTATTCCAATGTCTCATGATGAGTTTTGGACTTTTATGTTTAAATGTAGTTAAGATTCATTAAGTGAAGTATTTGCCAAAAAGCAGGTAAGTGGATTTCTCTTGCCCACTTGCAAGTTGGGTACCGGATCTTTCCTACTCAGATCTATAGCTGGAGAGTAGGTTAGACATACTGTCTCAATCCTGGCTTCTCGCAGTCAGCTCTGCAGTTCTGAGCTGAGGGATTCTCCTTTCCCCCATGCCTGGGCCATTGGCATACTGAGCCAACCCAATGAATTAAAAACCACATCCCCCAGCACACACTACAACAAGCACGTATCTTCCAGTCTGCTCCCCTAACCATAATGCTTTACCTATTGGAAACTATACATCATGAAGATGGTGATGATGATAAACAGCTGCCATGTCTTGAACACCACTATGGTCTGAATGTTGATGTCTCCCCAGAATTCATGTTGGAACCTTATACCGAATATGAGGTGGGGCCTTTGGGGAAGTGATTAAGCCATGAGGGCTCTTATAAAAGAGGCTAAAGGGAGCTGCCTTGCCCCTCATGCCATGTGAGGACCTAGAAGTCACCATCTTTAAAGCAGTGCAAGTCTTTGTCAAACACCAAATCTGCTGGCACCTTGATCTTGGACTTCCAGCCCCCAGAACTGTGAGCAATAAATTTCTGTTGTTTAATAAATTACCCAGTCTGTGGTATTTTGTCACAGTGGCCTGAAAGGACAGAGAAAAACATCTACTACGTGCCAATACTATATAAGACACTTTCTACCTAAAATACATACAAAACTCTGCAAGGTAGAATATTATCTACATATTACAGATAAAGAAACTGAGCCTCAGAAAGAACAAGTCACTTTCCCAAAGCATCTCAGTTATTAAGTGGAAGAGGTAAGCTTCTAACCCAGGTCCATCTGTTCATTTGTTCCTCCATAACAGGCAATGTGTCCCTACCAGCACCCACCCCCTTCTTCCAACTCTGTTGTTTACTAGTAACCATTTTGTTTACTAGTAACCATACAAAAACATAGGGAGGTAGAATTTTGTACTATGGCTCTTAAAAACCATTGATTGTGCAAAAGGAAATATCAGACTCTGGGTCCCTAAGACAGGGCAGATGGCAAGTAACAGGAATCACAGTATACTATACTTTTCTATCTTTTTTTTTTCCAGATATGGTCTGTTTAATAAGGTAAAACATGGGGGTCCCAGAAAGGGAAGATGAGGAGGTATTTCTGAATCCAACTTCTGTCAATATGCTTTTTTTCTTTAATCTTCTTAGGTGGTATAACAATTTTAGGATTTTCTTTTGTAATTTCATAGGCATTTTCATGCAAACTTGGGAAAGGCTATGTCAGAAGCTGCTAAACTAATACTATTTTAAACATTGAAACTTTCTATAATTAGGCTCAATTAGGGGGTCTATGGGAGCCAATAAAATAGAAGGTGTGTGCTGACTTCCCCACCACTCCCTTACCCCACACGTGAGTCTGTTCCACACAGATTATAGAAACACTAACCTGGGAAGTCACAGAGGTCAAATGGGAAACGTTGGCAACAATCATTCAGCCACAATTTTTAAAATCCCCCTTGCACTAGTTTGAGGTTAATTAGGAGGACAAGTTTTGTCATAAGGCCAAATACGTCCTCTAACTAGAAGGAATAATCATTCAGAGCATATCATTAAAGGTGACAGAAAAGACCTAGTGTCACTCGGTTCTTTTCGTATTTGCTGGTTGTAATTATCTTTATATTTGTGGGTTTTTCTAATTCTTGAATCATGGAATTTGAAGAAAAATAAAATAACTGGTATCAATTTTCAGCATTCCTTTTCAGGTATGAATATATTCCCTGGAAAAAATATTAATTAAATCAAAAGAATGCTGAAAGAGTAGAATATGATCTGGGTTGTAAATTAGTAGCTTCTACTATTTAATGATGAGAATCATTCCTTAATGAGCTAAATACAATGGACAGAAATGCATTTTATTTCTTCCAATTCAGTTGGTGAAACATTAGACCTTAAGTATAACCTGAGAAAGAATATTCCCTTAAAAAAATGTTCTGCTTGATTCTTCAATAACTGAAGCATGCTATTTAGTTTCCAGAGATCATAAAATCTATGCTCTTGCTATTAAGAATTTCGTACTTACAACTACGAGTTACTAAAAATATTGAAGGAAATAGCACAGGGTTACAACAGATGCTCAGAGCTGAAATCCTACGCCCAGAAAACTGCTGTTGGTTTTGAAATCACCCTCGTCGCTGAGTCAGTTGTTTGCGTGCCTGTCTGCCGGGGAGCAATGATCATTTTGTGCCAAATTTGGCAGGTGTTGGTCTCATATTCCAAAGTGAGGAGAGAATCTCTCTAAAAATATCCTTCTTCCTTATTCACACAGGCACCATTCTGAGAACGAATGCATTACTACCAACAATAGGGTATGTACGTATTTTTGTTTATCTCTTGTTCCAAAAAAAAGATTTGCGTTTACGCCATGTTTTAGGATGAAGCACCTAACCTGATACCTGAAACATAGAACTCAACAGATGCTGAAGGAAGAATGATTTGGCAAAGCAACTCAGGCTCTCTTTCCCAGGAATCACACTGCAAAATTCTCAAAGCCCAAAGCAATTGGGTTGTTTATTTTTAAGTACCAGTACTTAAAAAATTCATTTCTTGTTCATTTCTATTTATTTCCATAATGCTCATCCTTATCTAGATATTTGACAGTAATTTATGGAAACACAACACAGTCCGTTAGTTCTCTCCTGCTGACTATGACCTTTCTCCTGTACAAATCTCCCTAGGATCCTTCTCACTGTCTTTGCTCAGATCTTTACCTCCACCTCAGATGATCTCCTTATCATTTTACAACAATCCACATCATTTAGATTCCAGCTCAAAATCACCTCTTAGGAGAATCTTTCCCCAGGAGGCCTCCCACCTCTTCCCTCTAGCTTCACACCTCGACATACACACACACACACCCTAGGTCTGTGCTAGGTACCCTGGTATTTCTAATCTCCTTTCTTTGTAGCTGTTTTCAAACTACTTATGGTGCACATATATTTTATCTCTCCTTAATTATAAATGCCTTCAGGAAAGTACTTGTTCTGTCTTTTGGACATATTCCCCTCCACTCCCCCTATGTTGTATATGGTAAGAACTCAATGAAGGCTTCACTGTTCAGAGATGACACCTCACAATGTATCAGCCAAAGCTCAAAGCAGTTTTTTTGTTCTTAGCAGTCTTCAGACAATATTTACAGCCCTCTGACTCTCCGCCTTTGGTAAATACACATTTTACTAACGGCATGAGCAACACTTTGGCAATGTATTCCAAATGCTGATCTTCTATAAGGCTGTCCTAACAGGACCCAGCAAGTAACTTTATGTCAGAAAAATGTGTTTGTTTGTTTGTGTGTGTGTGTGTGTGTTTGTGTGTATTTTCTATATCTAGAGCTTCCTTCCGCTTGTCCCATGTGACAATAGTCTCTTCAAGGAAAAGATGTAGCTTGATAAAACCATCTTTACTCTGGGAGCAAAATAAACCTTCTTTTTATTTTATTATTGTACGGGGTACAAAATCAATCACTGTCCTACTCTAAGTTCTCAAATGATAACACTGAAAGAATTCAGTAAGAGTTTCATAAGGCAGAGTAGAGTGTTCAGATTTTTTTCTAATGTAATGAGAAGCCTCTGGACTGTTTTAAGTAGGGCAGGGCTTTCTTAAAGATCACTCAGTCTGCAGCATGGAGAACAAATTGTGAGGGAAGAGAAGCATTGCAGAAGGAGGACCACAGAGTAGTCTACATGAAGATGGCATGGACCATATCAATCTTTCCTAAAAGCATATTAGAAAATAACTGTTAAAAAATATAAAGCTGGATAATTATAAAAAGGAAATCAATGGGGAGGGGGGGGCGAGGGCAACATACATAACCTAAACATCTGTACCCCCATAATATGCTGAAATAAAAAAAAAAGGAAATCAAACGTATCTTTTTTACAGATACAGCCTTGAGGAAAAAATATAGAAGTTGAGTCAACAAGCACAAAAACCTGGAGCATTCATATATAGCTTGTGGATGAGAAGGCTTAAAGGTGTAGAGGTAGATCTAACAGAGCAGGTAAGATTGTCCTACCAAGCCTGGATGTTTGTCTTATGTCATTGCATTGGATGGGGTTCGAGAGAGTTCTTCATGTATTGGAAAAAGTTGTTGAGAAGTGCTCCTGGCTATGTCAAGGTTTTTTCCTGAACTATACCATACCAAGCTGAGAAGGCAAATTAGAGTCTACCTAAGATATCTGCATCTCAAATGCCCAGCTACCACCTATCTGAAACCGCAGAAGCCAAGCATCCACTAGGACAAGTTTGTCTATGGCCATGAAACTATTCTCTCAACATTCTTCAACCAACTAAGTTTACTACCCAAAATTTGATCCACTATACATAGGGAAATGATTTTACAAAGGTAGAAGATGGGAAATAAAAGTAATATTTATTGATCCCCTCTGTGCCAAGCTCTCGTAGTTATTTTATATTTTATATTCATTGTCTCATTTATTTCTTCCATCAAGCCAGCAGGGTAGTTACGACTACCTCATTTTATAGAAAAGTTTACTGAAGCCCAGAAAAGGCAGGCACATACAGCCAGTGAGTGGCAGGGCCTAGATTTGATTTCAAAGCTTATATTTTAAGGAAGCCAAATATATAATATGGCTTTGATTTCCCAAAAAGAATAAGGGAACATAGATGTTTTTAAAAGCAAACAATTGTGCCTTAAAATATAACAGCTTTATTTTTGGTTTCATAAAAAAATAAATACATTTTCAATGTAAAAAGTTTAAATAATACAGGAAATACTCCCACTTCCTGGCAATACTCAACTCAGGTGGGATCCCCAAATTTCAGCTCCACTGTTGGCCTATTACACTTTTGTGTGTTCTGATCCTTCTGGCCAAAATCCCCTTCCAGATCCATCCAGACTCCCTTCTCTTCCTGATAAATTCTTAAACACTCTACAATTCTTAGTCTAAATTTCCTTCAAAGCCTTCCATGCATTCTTTCCCTCACCCTTCATCTTTCTCTCACCAGACAGAACCACTCCCTCCTCCACCTCCCATAGATCTTCCCTTACACCCTTGCAAGCATTCCTACTGCAAGGTGCTGTTCATGTGTCTCTCTCCTCCACTGAAATGCAAGCTCCAAGAGGGCAGGGGCCATATCTTATTCATCTTTATGTCATGAGCATAAATGCCAAGGCACAATTTGCAGCATAACCTCACAGGATAAAATACATCATCTCTATTATTATTAATATATGGAGAGGAGAAAATATATCATCTCAATTATTGTATGGAGAGGCAACCATAACATGGTAGTTAGGAGAACAGACTCTTGAGCCAGATTTTCTGGGTTCAAAACCTGGCTCTGTCTTTATTAGTTGTGACTTTGGACAAGTTAATTAACCTATCTATGCTTGGGTTTTCTCATCTGTAAAATGAGCATAATAATAGTACCCACGTCATAGGGCGAGATTATGAAGATTTAGTGAGAAGATCTTAAAAGCATACCTGGAGCTAAATAAATGTATTTAAATATTTGTTGGAAAAGCAAACATTATACATA
>NW_012136969.1:3160799-3166566 GCF_000956105.1 Propithecus coquereli | reverse complement strand
AACATGGTAGTTAGGAGAACAGACTCTTGAGCCAGATTTTCTGGGTTCAAAACCTGGCTCTGTCTTTATTAGTTGTGACTTTGGACAAGTTAATTTATGTCATGAGCATAAATGCCAAGGCACAATTTGCAGCATAACCTCACAGGATAAAATACATCATCTCTATTATTATTAATATATTGAGAGGAGAAAATATATCATCTCAATTATTGTATAGAGAGGCAACCATAACATGGTAGTTAGGAGAACAGACTCTTGAGCCAGATTTCCTGGGTTCAAAACCTGGCTCTGTCTTTACTAGTTGTGACTTTGGACAAGTTAATTAACCTATCTATGCTTGGGTTTTCTCATCTGTAAAATGAGCATAATAATAGTACCCACGTCATAGGGTGAGATTATGAAGATTTAGTGAGAAGATCTTAAAAGCATACCTGGAGCTAAATAAATGTATTTAAATATTTGTTGGAAAAGCAAACATTATACATATATCCACACCACATCATTCAAGAGAGAAGTACATACAACTTATATTCAGACTCTTCAGCCTACCTTTTTACTTCTAATTGTTTTCACCAGTTATTCATACTGTTAGGACACATGGATGGTTAACATCATTCCCTATACAGGGAATTGATTTTAAAGATCACTGAGTTTGAGTCTCTCATTTGTTGGGTGAGGAAACCAAGATGAAGTGGTTTTCCAAGGGCACAAAACTCATTCACAACAATGCTTTGTTTACCAATCTGGTGCTCTCTCCGCACATCCTCAGACGATACCAGGAAGCCTGAGCATTGTTAAACTTACTTGGAAAAAAAAAAATGTCAGCAAAACTTGTGCGAGCACAGAGCCCATACTGATTAAGCAGCTGTTCTTATGCAAAACAGATCTCATTATTTCTTAACCAAAGTTGGATTCTACTCCTTCTTGTGAACTACTGTGCCCTTCTCCTTGGATAAAATTACCATAAGTTTCAGAAAACGTCTCTAATTGCTTAATGAGTGGCAGGGAGAATTACAGAATGTTAAATTGCCTTAGTGTCATCTGGGGAGAATTTCTTCAATTATATACTTCCAAATGGGAAAGTACAGATGACTGTTAACATTACAACAAACATGGGGATATTATGGAATAGAATGCAAAATGGGCATGCTTTTTGTTTAGGTTTAAAAGTGACATTGCAAAGAAATCTCTCACTTCTGAGAAGGATGCTTCAGGCTACACCCCAATTCTCTGGAGGCCAAGTTCACGCTCCTCTGCCCTTAGGGGTACTTCACTAGGACCTTTTGAGATTCAGTGAAACAGTACAGTAAGTTATATTATTTAATGGGGAAGAGTACAAAATGCCTGAAAATACGTAAGTACTTAAGTCGGCCTGAGGACCTATGGGAGTCTTCCCAGGTATTGGTGCCTCCTTAAATAACAATATTTAGTCCATTATACTTTAAACATACAGCATTACTAACATTTTGTACTTAATCTAAAATCACGTTTTACTCAACTTTTATTTCTTTAACAAATATTTTTATAACACCTGCTATTCAACAAACACTGTTCTAAACAAGCACCTCTTTAAGTGCTACTCAGATGTATTCTTTATTTGAAACTGGTTGCTCACATTGAAAATAACTGATTTCCAAGCAAGGAAATTCTTTCTGATGGAAATATTTTGTTCTGGTTATATCCAAAACTTCTCTCAATACCTTTACCAAACTCTACTGCCATCAGGCCAAAATACTTAAAGATGTGTCACTACCCTGATCTGATAATATATGTACACATTATATGTATCACAACATCACTATGTACCCCATGAATATGTATGTTATTATGTGCCAATTAAAAAAATTTTTTTAAATGTATTGAAGTAAAGAATGCAAGCTCAGCCACTCAACAAACATGTACTGAGAGTCCCCTGTGTCCCAGGGCCTTTGCTACATCCTGGGATTACAAAGCCTAATAAGACACTGACCCTGCCCTCCAGGAGGGCAAACTTGTAGGGGATGACAGTTGTTTCATCGACCCCGTTTTTCCCTCACCTTCTTCTGTTCACAGAACTTCCTTGAGACTGTGACATGGCCAAAGTGCTCCTCCCCTTGTATGCAGTGACTGGTTTCAGAGATGAGCATCTGACCCAAATAAGGCTAATCAAAGATCCAGTTTAGGGAACTGAAAAACACACAGGTAAAGGAGCTTGATCCCCCTTCACAGTCCTGGGCACTAAGGACCATGCATATAAACTTGGAGCAGCTGGTAGCCTCTTTGTGAGGAGAGAGCCTGCCTACCAAGGAAGGGAAACCAGAGATAGGAAATGGGAAAGGATGCACTCAGAGTGCAAGTGTGCAAGGGTTCCCTTTTCCCCACATGCTCACCAACATTTGTTATCTTTTGTCTTTTTAATCCACTCCAACTAGAATGAGGAAATAATATCTCATTGTGGTTTTGATTTACATTTCCCTGATGATTGATATTGAGTGTTTTTTCATATACCTGTTAGCAATTTGTATGTTTGCTTTTGAGAAATATCTGTTAAGATCTTTTGCCCATGTTTTAATCAGATTTTTTTTTTGCTATTGAGTTGTTCTAGCTCCTTATATATTCTAGTTATTAACCCTTATCAGATGTATAGTTTGCAAATATTTTCTCCCATTCTATACGTTACCTCTTTACATTGTTGATTGTTTCCTTTGCTATGCAGGACATTTTTAGTTTGATATAATCCAATTTGTCTATTTTCGCTTTGGTTGCCTATGCTGTTGAGGTCTTATCCAAAAAAATCCTTGTCCAATCCAATGTCATAAAGGATTTCCCCTATGTTTTCTTCTAGTAGTTTCACGGTTTCATGTCTTACATTTAAGTCTTTAATCCATTTTGAGTTGATTTTTGTACATCATGAAAGGTAAGGGTCCAGTTTCATTATTCTGCCTGTTGGTATCCAATTTTCCCAGCACCATTTATTGAAGAGACTGTCCTTTCCTTAATGGGCGTTCTTGTCATCTTTGTCAAAAACTTGGTTATCAGCATCCGTACCCCCATAATATGCTTAAATAAAAAAACAATTAAAAAAAAAAAACTTGGTTATCTGTAGATGCATGGATTTATTTCCGGGCTCTGTATTGTGTTCCATTGTTCTCTGTGTCTGTTTATATGCCAATATCATACTGTTTTGGTTAGTATAGCTTTGCAGTATATTTTGAAGTCAGGGTGTGTGATACCTCCAGCTTTGTTTATTTTTTTCCCCCTCAAAATTGCTCTGACCATTTGGGATCTTTTGTGGTTTCCATATAAATTTTAGCATAGTTCTTTCTATTTCTGTAAAGAATGTCATTGGTATTTTGATAGGGATTGCACTGAGTCTGTAGATCACTTTGTGTAGTATGGACATTTTAACAATATTAACTCTTCCAACCCATGAACATGGAATATTTTACCATTTATTTATGTTTTCTTCAATTTCTTTTATTAATGTTTTATAGTTTTCAGTATAGAGATCTTTCACCTCCTTAGTTAAATTTATTCTGAGTGTTTTTTAATAGCTATTATAAATGAGATTTTCTTTATTTCTTTTTCAGATAGTTTACTATTATTATATAGAAATACTGCTTATTTTTGTATGTTGCTCTTGTATCCTGCAACTTTATGTTCTAACAGGTTTTGGTGGAGTCTTTAGGGTTTTCTATAAGATCATGTCATCTGCAAACAGGGATAATTTGACTTCCTCCTTTCCAATTTGGATGCCTTTTATTTCTTTCTCTTGCCTAACTGCTCTGGCTAGGACTTCCAGTATTATATTGACTAGAAGTAGTGAAAGTGGTCATCCTTGTCTTGTTCCAGATCTTGAAGGAAAAGTTGAAAGCTTTTTAGTATGATGTTAGTTGTGGGTTTGACATATATGGCTTATATTATGTTGAGGTACATTCCTTCTATACCTAATCTGTTGAGAATTATCACCATGAAGAGATACTAAATTTTGTCAAATATTTTTCTGCATCTATTGAAATGATCATATGGTCTTTGTTCTGTTAATGTGATGTATCACATTTATTAATTTGAAAGTAAATTAGCACAGCGAGTATAGGAAACAGTATGAAGGTTCTTCAAAAAAGTAAAAATAGAGCTACCATATGATTCAGCAACCCCACTAGTGGATAAATATCCAAAGAAAATTATATCAGTATGTCAGAAATATCCGTGATTCCATGTTTATTGCAGCACTATTCATAATAGCCAAGATACGGAATCAACCTAAGATTGGATGAATGAATAAAGAATATGTGATATATATATACATAATGGAATATTATTCACCCATTAAAAAGGAATGAAATTCTGTCATTTGAGACAACACAGATTAACCTGGGGGATATTATGTTAAGTGAAATAAGCCAGACACAAAGACAAATATGTCATGTTCTCACTCATATGCAGAATCTTAAAAGTTGATCTCATAGAAGTAGTGAATAGAACAGTGGTTACCAGAGACTGGAGAGGGTGGGGAAGGAGGAGGAGGAGAGAATGGTCAACAGTCACAAGTTACAATTAGAAAGGAAGAATAAGTTTTGGTATCCTGTTGCACATTAGATTGACTATAGTCAACAATAAGATATCTCAAAATCGCTAGAAGAGAGGATTTTATATGTTCCCACCACAAAGAAATTATAAATGTTTGAGGTGATGGATATGCTGATTACCCTTATTTGATCATTGCACAATGTGTACAGGTATTGAAGCACCACATTGTACCCCATAAATCTGTATAATTATCATGTATCAATTCAAAATAATATTAAATAAATGGAAAAGGGAGGGAAAGAGAGATCTGATGCCATCATCTGAACCCCTGGGTTTATTGTTGAAAATAGCTCCTTTATGCCTTTTCTTCAAATCAATTCTCCTTTTAGCTTAAGCCAGTTTGAGTTGTTCCCAGTTGTTAATAGAGCCCCTTGTTTCCACTGGGATGTTTTCTAAAAGTATGGTAGTCCTGTGATCAGAAAACATGAGTAGTAGTTCCAAGCAGCCTATAAGTCACTATGTAGAATTGCTGTTTGAACCCAATTCAATGCAAGCTTGATGCTCCTGATGATGAATTGATGATGGCAGGCATCATCAATTGGAAGCAATGGTTCACAGTTACATCCATCCTCATCTTGAGCTCTGAGTTCCCAGTCTCCCTCCACTGATGATACTCTGCCTTGTTCTCATTAGGGTTTCACCAGAAGGTCTGGGTCCTGTCTCTGAGCCTCCTTGCAGTGACTAAGGGCTTGAGACCCACAGAATGGCAAGTCAACTTACTCCTGTGGACTTGGGGCTTATCCCCAAAACCTTTCTGGACTCCCAGCTCCTTACCCCACACTAAGCCCTCCAGCTCCATGAGCCCAGCCCCCTAGTGCTAACCAAGTGGCTCCAGATTACTAAAGCTGCTGGATCACTATTCCTCTCCCTCACTAAGTTTCTGCACCAGACAGAGCCACTGCCGTTCCCTCAACTGAGCCTGCCTCCCAAAGCCAGGTACAGATACCAGGTCCTATCTCATTCTAGTGCCAAACTAATCCCTGAAAATATGTTTGCTTTCCCCCCACACCAAAAAAAGAAAAACACATAAATCAAAATTAAAACAATGCTAACCATAAAATAAGTATTGTAAGAACAAATACAAATTCAAAATAAGAGGCTTTTTTTTTTTTTTGAGACAGGGTCTCACTCTGTTGCCCAGGCTAGAGTGCCGTGGCATCATCATAGCTCACTGCCACCTAAAACTCCTGGGCTCAAG
>NW_012136969.1:3158935-3160004 GCF_000956105.1 Propithecus coquereli | reverse complement strand
GCCACGGCACTCTAGCCCGGGCAACACAGTGAGACTCTGTCTCAAAAAATAAATAAATAAATAAATAAGAGATGTCCCTCCCCTCCTTTTCCTTAGAGCATTTCCTTTAGAAACCTTAAAATTGTAACTACATTCTCCTCTCTTAAAAATGTATATAAATCTTTTCCAAAACTAGATATGTCATTTGTCAGCTTTACGACCCAGGAAGTATTTCCCAAAGAAAGCCATCTCTTTGAAATACAAACGTCAAGGAAGACAGCATCCCCATCTCCCAGCTCCTATGCGAGGGCAGGAGCCTAACTGCAGTGAACACCTTGCTCCAAGCTGCAGAACTACCTCCTGTCATAAAGATAGGAGAAGTTGGTTTTTCCTCTGGATAAAGCCAATTAGCTAACATAGGTGGTCACCTCAATTACGAGGTAAAGTTAGAATTAACTGTGTGTGACAAATAGTGCTATCAATTCCTCTTACCCGAGGACTAGTTATTATTTATTTTGAGAACATGTATGTAATGGGTTGTATGTGCTTAGCTATATAAAAGGATGAGATTTCTTTTTGTCTTTCTCTCTTAGTGGATTGCTTATAATGCACATCACATTCTGGTTTAATGCTTATTCGATAATAAAACTGTTTTCTTTCTCTTCTACCTTTGTGGAGGAGATTTCTTAAGCTAGAATTTTATTTAATTATATCTGCCCAACAGTATAAAGAAATCCAACAAAATTCTGGATCTACACATGATGGCCACTTAGATGTTTTTGTAGATGCCAAGGGAAAACTTCTTGTTTGCCCTCTCAAGGTTCGCTGAAAAATTAACTCACAAAAGGCAGATTACTAAGACAAAAGGCATACAATTTATTAATGTGTACATGTGGAGAATCACAGAGTGATTAGGCAACCTCTCGATGGGGTTCAGAAGCTTATATACCGGCCGGGCGCGGTGGCTCACGCCTGTAATCCTAGCTCTCTGGGAGGCAGAGGCAGGCGGATTGTTTGAGCTCAGGAGTTCGAAACCAGCCTGAGCAAGAGCGAGACCCCATCTTTACTAAATTAGAAAGAAATTAATCGG
>NW_012136969.1:3158264-3158885 GCF_000956105.1 Propithecus coquereli | reverse complement strand
CTGCCACCTAAAACTCCTGGGCTCAAGAGATCCTCCCATCTCAGCCTCCCAAGTATCTGGGACTATAGGCGCGCACCACCATGCCTGGCTAAGTTTTCTATGTTTTGTAGAGACAGAGTCTCTCTATGTTGAGATAAGTTCTCTCTACATTGTTTAGGCTGGTCTTGAACTCCTGGGCTCAAGAGGTCCTCCCACCTTGGCCTCCCAAAGTACAGCTATTACAGGTATAAGCTACTGCACCTGGCCTAAGAGGATTAATTCTTAAAAATTAAAATTCTGTTAAAAGTTAAAATTGCTTCCTTAATTCTGTCAAAATTAAGGAAGGATCAGTTAGATAGAAGGAATACGTTCAAGAGATCTATTGTACATCATGATGACTATAGTTAATATAGTATATTCTCAAAAAATGCTGAGAGTGGATATGAAGTGTTCTCACCACAAAAATATACATATGTGAGTAATGCATATGTCAATTAGCCATATTTAGTCATTTCAAATTATATATACTTCAAAACATCTCACTGTACACAGTAAATACATACAATTTTATTTCTCAATTTAAAAATAAATAAATAAGGTCGGGCGCGATGGCTCACGCCTGTAATCCTAGCACTCTGGGAG
>NW_012136969.1:3128257-3156822 GCF_000956105.1 Propithecus coquereli | reverse complement strand
TCTCAAAAAAAAAAAAAAAAAAAAAGCAGCTTATATACCATCTTGAGGTTACAGAAAAAATGGGGGCACAGAGCATGGCCAAAAAGAGTTTATGATGGTAAATCAGGTTATAGTGGGAAGAAAGGTTATGGGAGGGAGAGAAGAGGAGGCCTGGCTAGCAAAGGTGGTCTTCTTATATACATGAAAACTCGCAGGTAGCAGCCCTCAGAGAGAATAGATGGTAGGTACATGTTTCTTTTAGATCTTCAAGGTATCAGACTCATTTAACCCTTCCTAGATCCAGACAAGGGAAGGCCTGTCTGCATCAGTGCAGATTCTCTATAGATGCAAATTTCCCCCACAAAAGACAGTTTTGCACAGCTACTACTGTTTGCTGGCTCTACGACAGCCATCTCAAAATATGTCAAAGAAATATATCTGGAGGGTAAAATATTTCGATTTCCTTTGTTATAGTACGGAGTGCAAGAAATGACCACTTAAAGACCAAATTGAGCCAAATTATGAGTCTTTATTAGCTGGCCAGTGACCACCCCTGCCCTGTCAGAGTACAGGTACAGAGAATGGCAACTAGCCGGAAAGAAAAGGGGGAATTTATACAGTCTTAGTTGATTACATTACATACAGCAAGAGGAAAGAACGTCCTTTTTTCCATTAACTCGGGGGCCTGGGACCAGCCTCAGACCACCTGCTCAGCCTAACTGGCTCTTTCTCACATTGATAACAATTATTAAGCAAGCATGTCTACAGAAGCAGAAAGCAGAGTTACCAACAGCACGAAATACATGAGCACATTCTTCCTAAGTGAAGCAATGGCACTAAATTTTAACTTTGGAAAGGCCTAGAGGCAGAACAATAAAGGCAATTTACATTAAGGTCAGTGTGTGATTTTCTGCAGTTTTTTGTTAGTTAAATGTTAACCCACAAATCCCAATACATTTCTAACACTATAACTTCTTATATTTGAGGGCCCACTACACCTTCGCTGTCCTTCAATTTTTAAATATATTATTCCTTCCTCCAAGAAAAAAATTTTGCTCCCATTTTGCAGGTGTCCTAAATGCATGCTGAGTCTGCCTATTCAGTAATTCAGCCCTAACTCTTCCCCACTATCTTGCAAGAAAACCTACCTGGCCTCTGGTCAAATCTGAGATAAGACACTAACACCTGATCAAGTCACGATGTGAACCACCTATGGGTTCCCCTTCAAAAGCTCACACAGGCACTCTAGAAAGCAAAACCAGCACGGCCTCTTTTAGGGAGGTGATTCCTGATTTTCCGCCTTCTTCCCTTTGACAAATGTGATGTGTGACTGGGAAAGAGCCATTTTCATAAATGTTTCATTCTCTTTTCCTCCAGGCACAGCATCGCAGGAGCATGAATTATGACCAGTTTGGCCAATGAGCATCTTTCTATGAGCACATCCTTCCTAATTTGTGGTCCCGGGCGTCCCTCCACTGGAATAGACTGGGGAAAAAGAGCTCAGTGTCAGAAAAAAAACGGTGGCTTCTGCATCTGCTGACCAATCCCTTGTCTGAGAGTTTAGCAGGCAATTTATTTATGTTCTTTTCCCAAAGCCGAGATGAACAGGGTTTTTTTTCCTTCCTGCCTGGTAGCAAACGCAGGGAAACCCTGCTGCAGCGGACTTCTCCCACTTACGATTCCCTTTTCAGGCTCCATTTCCCTTCTGCCGCATTTGAACAATAAATTCTTGTTCATTCTTTTATAAAATGGCGAACAACTTCCCTGGTTGCTGAGTGATAATATCCATAATTGTTGCCAATCAGGAGAATCTATTTGCAGGTATTTCCTATTGCAGCTGTAACTACAGCACTGCAGGGGACAGGCAAGGAAAAAGAACATGATGTAGTCCCAAACACAAACCTCCGACAGCCTCATTCATCTCACCCGGCTTCCCCCTCCCTTACTCATTCCTGCTTTGTAACACAAAACCATCCACAGAAGACCCTTAAATTATTGAAAGGTCTTCACAAAATACTTCCATAATCCTTAGAAAAGCAGAAGTCACTGAAGTGGAAAAATTGATCCATCTTTAAAAGGAAACTCATCCATGAGGTAAAGCAAAACGCATTAACCCTGAGAGTATTACACTTTGGAGGATTCTTCTTCTCCTGCTTGAGCCCCGGGCTCAGCGATGGTCCCTTTACCCACCCAGTCACCCAGCTCAAAGCCTTCTCTTCCTCACTTCCCTCCACCCCCCACCAATGCTGCAACATTCTACCCCTTAAATATTTATTAAGCATGTCCCCTCACCCCCAATCCTACTGTCAATGCCTTGATTCAAATCCTCTTTCTTTCTCTACAATAGTAGTTCTCTCATGGTTCTCAAAGCAGGGATCTCAGATCAGTAATGTGGGCATCACCTGAGAACTGGGTAGACAAGCAAACTCTCAGGCCCTGTCCCAGGCCTTCCATATCAGAAACTCTGGCATCGGCCCCAGCAATCTGTGTTTTAACAAGCTATCTAGGAGGTTCTGATGCCTACTAGTTTGAGACTTCTTTATTACAATAGCATCTGTTAAATTAAGTTCAGCCTAAAGGTATCTTTGGACATAGTGAACTGTAATCTAACTGGATGTGTAAACAGACTGAACCTACTCTTAGACCAGTCACTGAGTTTTGGCCAATCACAGGTGGTCAACTGTTCAAACTGTGTTCAAATAAGGCAAATGCTGAGCTGTAACCAATCCAGCTGTTTCTGTATCTTTCATTTTCTGTGTATCACTTTCGTTTTTATGTCTGTAAATCCTCTCCAACCATGAAGTGGTACAGAATCTCCCTGAACCTGTTCTAGGTAGGAGGGCCGCCCAATTTGCCAATTGTTCTTTGCTCAATTAACTCTGCTAAATGTAATGTGTCTAAAGTTTTTCTTTTAACACAATCTAACTTATCTCCCTGCCTCCTTCCCCTTGCATCTTCCCTTAATGAGCTTCCTAAATGTAAATATCGCTTATGTCAGTTTTCCCCTGGGAGTTCCTCTTGCGCTCTAGATAAGTCATTGACTTCTTAGAACTGCATGTGAGGCCCTCTTTAATCAGTAACTTTCCTCCCCTTCTGCTATTGTCTCACCCACTCCAAGTACCCAGACAGCCACCCTGAATGTGCCTGTGGAAATACATGCTGTCACCTCACCTCGGCTGGGGAAGGCACAGAGAAGAAAGGGAAGCATTCACAGGGACACAGTTCCTTGTCTAGGTCTTAAAATAAAAGAGATGTAAACCACTCCAGGTAGGTCCTAGTGGGTACAGAGGTCATTGAGGCACTACTGTGCACATAGGACTATTATGTTGTAAGACTCAATGACTTCTAAGTTCTAGAATCCAGCATCTGCATTCTAGATGCAGGTACAGAAACTCATGTCAACAAATACTCCAGTTTGTGGGACAGGAGGCCTGACACCAATAGCTCTATTCAGTCTATGGCTTTCATCCACAAACATCTGGTAGTGATCCCCATATAACAGTATGAAAGCAAAGATAAGATAGTTTTAGAAGACCTCTTGGGTGGCTAGGAACCACTGCAATAGGTTGTTATTTTTCAAATTTATTAAGGGGTAATCAAGGCTTAGAAACAGGAAGGAAACATTTTTAATAGCTTGTGATATGAGATGGTGCTGGTTGTATGACTTGGGTAAATGAGTAACTTCTCTGTGCCTCAGTTCTCTCGTGTATAAAATGGGGGTAGTAATAGTTCCTATCATATGAAATTGCAGTGAATAGGAAATGGGATTTTGAATATAGAGTACTTAGTTTAGCTTGACATATAGTAAGCACTCAAAAAACACAATCATTATTATCAATATTGTGATTCTTCACATTCTAAGAGCCTGTCAATGCCATGCAACATGCATTTGGGAAGAAAGCATTTAAGTGGGAAAGAATATGTTCTGGAAATCATGAGAGCAAAACAAGATTTGAACTACTCATGTTAAGTCTTTGCACTTGTCCCATTTCAATTCATTCATAAAAGAAGATCCCCAGGAGTTCCTCATGGATGAAATTCCAAGAATTTGAGATGATAGGCAGAGCTTCCCCAAGCTTCATACAATTTACCCAAGAATCTCAGCTATCAAGATGGAAACAGAGATGGGAATGTTATCTGGTGTTGACCAGCTCGCAAAATGAAACTTCATGTATAAAGTTATCTCAGTTGCTTGGTTTCCTTTTGACCAATGACAATATCACTCGTTTGTTTTTTATTTTAATTCCCATACCTTGTGGGCTGAGTTGTCACTAGCTGACAAAAATGGAGGAACTATAACACTAGAGAAAGATATTGTTCTCACTTTTACGTTCTGTCTTTAAATTCCTCTGATGCTTGACACAGGTGCCTCAGTGTTGATAAGGTGTTTATGACACAGTCAAAATCAAAGAAAATCACTCCTATGCTGTTCTGACAGCATATCTTAGAAACAAATCCTAGTGGCAATTAGTCACAGTGAGAATTCTAAGTTTCTCCCAAGCTAAGTGTGCTCCACTCATTTTAGAATGTATGCTTCATTTTGGAATCTGTGATTTTGTGATTGGGAGACCTAAGTAATGGAAATCGAACCCAGGCCACTAATTCATATAAATGAGGCCATCAACAAGAGAACTCATGATCGTTTTCATCGGAGTTATAGGAGCTATAATGAAAGCAGTGACCTAGAGGCAACTCTGCCCCCATCATCTCAGCACTGCTTAGGGGTCTTTTCATAATTAGCAAATGTTTATTATGAATTTTCATCTAGCCCTAATTGGGTCAAATAACACATTTGGCTTCTCAGTAGGATTTGGATTGCTATAAACAAAAAATTTACTTGGTTAAAGCTGAAGGGACTGGTTTTGAATGAAGGGGTTTCTAACACATTTGGGTACCTTTCCTATGTCCATGGTAATGTTGGTGCTCAGAAAACAATATCCCAAAATGAAGACCTCAGAAGCAAAAGTTTCTCTCTGACCTTCTCCTACCCTCCTGTCTCTCAGTCCCATTCTCTCCCCCTGCCCCCAACCCAGGCTAGCCATGGAAACTAGAATCCCTCTTCCCCAAGGTGGGTCATAGAAACCAGAACCCCTTTTCCCAAAGCCATACATAAAACCTAAAAATGTTACTCTAACTTTTCCTCCACTTTTCTGCGTAAAAATTGGCCATATGGAAATTATCTGACCTACCTTGTTTGACTATAGGTCATAAGACCCGTGTTTCAGAGAGGGTCCTGTCCCATCCCCAAAAGGAAGGAACGCATGCTCAGAGAGGACAAGAAGAATCTAGACAGACATGCCTGCTGGATTTCCCCATCGGTCTATTAGCATTAGATCATACTCTTTTTGTCTAATCATATTTCTACAAGGCTATTCATACTTTGCTGAACCTAAGTATAAAAATGGACCATTTTCCCCACGTCTTTGGGTTTTCACTCTGAAGGCTCCAATGTATACACATGGAATTAATTTTATGCCTTTTCTACAATTAATCTGCCTTTATTGAGTTGATTTTTCAGTAAACCTTCAAAGGGCAAAGGGGAACTTCCTCCCACAGGCAGTGGTGAGGGAAAGATCAGAGAGACAGACCTTCAATCTTCTTCTGTCAGTCCAGAATGTCAAATGCCATAATTTGGGGTAAAATATTTCTAATTTCCTTTACCAACAGCTGGTCAGCATGGGGCAATAACAGTGAGTCCAGGCATCTGGCTCATGGAACCCACACTCTGGATCACAGGGCTTTGCCGCTGACATATTAACTCTAAAGGCCTGGGTTTCTGAGAAGTCCCTTGAATATCACAGTTCTTCTAACTTATTGTCTTTCTCTCCTTTCTTTAGTTGCTAAGAAAATCAGCACCAAACTTTCAGTCCTTCTTGGGAAAGGCCATTTAGCATGGCGGAGAGTGTCTCAGCTCAGACCAGTCTGATGCAGGCCCATATCTTGGCTCTTCTACTTAATTGCCATGTGAACAGGGGTCAGGGATCTCACCTCTCAGAGCTTCAGTTTCCTCATCTAGAAAACAGTAAGACAGGGCAGGCGCTGTGGCTCGCGCCTGTAATCCCAGCACTTTGGGAGGCTGAGGCAAGAGGATTGCTTGAGCACAGGAATTTGAGACCAGCCTGGGAAACATAGTGAGATTTCATCTCTACAAAAAATTTAAAGTTAACCGGGCATGGTGACATGCGCCTGTAGTCCCAGCTACTTGGGAGGCTGAGGGGAGGCTGAGGTAGGAGAATTGCTTGAGCCCAGGAGTTCAAGGCTACAAAGAGCTATGATTGCACCACTTGCATTCCAGCCTGGGTGACAGAGCAAGACCTAGTTTCTTAAAAAAATTTTTTAAAAAAGCAATAAAATAATACCTGCTTGGAGTTATTGTGAGAACATAATTAGATTAATTGATGCATGTTATGTTGTCAGTAGACTGGTGGTGGTGATGTGTTTGATGAAAAGATACATAGGGTGGAATTATTTCATAAAACGTTCATTCTGGTGTTGTGTGTGCATACTCACACTGGGTTGCCATGTGAAATGTGTTTGTTACCCTGAGTTGAGGCCAAAGTTTAAAAGCCATAGCTCTAATCCCTCCTTCCTCTCAACCCTTATCTCTGAGATCTCTGGAGTTCCTCTCTGCCATTTTTTTGTTCCTCTCACAATGAGAAATGGAACTACCTTTTCCTCAGGATTTGAGCTCCTTGGCATAGCCATTGGGAAATGTTATAGATTAAATGCTTGTGTCCCCCCAGAAATCACAGCTTGAACTCCTAATCCCCAATGTGATGGTGTTAGGAAGTGGGGCCTTTGGGAGGTCCTGAGGCAGCCCTCATGAACATGATTAGTGCCTTATGAAAGCGACCCCAGAGAGCTCCCTTGCCCATTTCCACCATGTGAGGACACAGCAAGAAGACAGCCATCTGTGAACCTGGAAGTGGGCCCTCACCAGAAACCAAATCTAAGACTTCCCAGCCTCCAGAACAATGAGAAATAAATTTTGGTTGTTTATAAGCCACTCAGTCTACAATAGTTTGTTATAGTCACCCAGACTAAAACGGGAATATACTCATCACAAGAAATTAGAGTCTTCATTACGGGCAATTTCTAATTTGGGAAGAAGGAGCAAGATCTTTTATACTTCAAAGTGACCTAAACTAAGTGGCAGAAATTTAAAGACAGTTCTCAAATGCTCCCCCACAGGCATCTCTGGACATAGGAAAAAACCCAGCATAATTCTCAAATCCCAGCATAGGTAGCGAGCCAAGTGGTTTGCTAACTCTAAGTATCAAAAAAAATTTCCTAAATGAGTGTGTCTGGTGATTGGGACCAATGGTCTCTTCCTGTGTCTTTCTTTGTTTTCCTCATTGCCTATCTCATTTTCCTAATCCCTTCTTACTTATTCCTTTATTTCCTCAAACCCAGCTATTCTTCCTTCTAGCCAAATAACTATTTGGAATGCAAAAATGCTAATTTATAATTCTTCATCATGTATTTTAATGAAAATTACACAAAACCTTTAGTGACTTTGAATTAGCACAACTCTTCAGTAACCGAGTGGTCATCAAAACAGTAGTTTTTATAACTATTGCTTGCACTTCTGGTCTGCCATTAATCCATCATCACAGGCAAACTGGCATTAAATTTCCCAAGTTCAAGCAGTACCTCTGTGTAGTGACTTATGGAGTTACTCTTTGATTTGCTAATCATGTGGGCTGATAGTAGAACTACCATACATTCAGAAGGCATCTTCATGAAAGCAAATGGCTCTATTAACAACCTGAAACACTGACACGGTCATTCCAAGCCAATAGCACCATTATGTCCACAAAACAAGATGAATGGTCCAGTGTATGAGGCCAAGCAGAAACCCTTCCAATACGTGATGAAGATACCTGATTTACTGCAAATGTAAGAGAGAACTGTCATTCTGTGATATACTGTTACTTTTCTTCACTTCAGACTATGAGGGAATGCCTCAATCATGTTAGCCGAGTTTTTCACTTTTACCATAATAATTAGTATTGACAGGTTCATTTGGGGTAAGAAATGGTCTTTGAGAAAAACACTGGGGGGTTGCAGCAGAGCCCAGGATATGGGAGCAGATGTGCATTATAAAGCAATATGGGGCATAATGAGAAAAGCATTCTTCCCTATCCTATTAATTGCTGGCACTACCCAATAATCAAGGACTGCTGACCCTCCCACCCTCCAGCTAGCACATATTTACGTATCATAATACACCACAGCCCAAACACAAGCTCAACTCTATGTAATGCTGAGAGCCAGCATTTCGGTAACGTTAATCTGAAGTCTACCTAGTCCTTCTTCATTGCCTGTAACATAACTTGTCAATAAAATATAAATACCTGCCAAGAGGCAAATGGTTGAGTAAGTGATACAATGCAATTGATGAACTATTATGCATAAATTTTAACTGATTAATTATGATGATTTTAAAATATGGAAAATGCTTTAGACCTCAGGTTAAATGATAAAAGCAGAATGCAAAACCATCAGAATACTAAAGTTACATAGATATAAAAATGCAGTTGGATGTAGAGAAGAAAAAGGCAAGCTGTTATATTAACAAGGAGGATGAGAAGCAATTTTTTCTTTTGAAAGTATCCTTTAATATTCCTGTGATAGTCTTATGATAAAAGTTATTTTTAAAATCAAGCCCACCTCTTATGAAAAAGTTAGTAACCTCTTACTATGAAATCCATAGAATAAAACCTACATGTGATTATGCTGAATTTTTTTTTTCAGGCTCAAAAATAGTGCTGGAATCTGCCAAGGAATTGGCTCACATTATTCAATGTCAGACACATTTACACTCATATGTATTAGTAATTCCTTTGGTTGACTTTTCCTTGCCGTTGTCATGACAACCGTTTTCGCTGCCATTAGTTCCTCTAGGGCCCAGCCTTGTTCACATATTTTTAGGCTTTTTCTCTTCTAACAAAGCAATTAATACTTGTTGGCATGTCTGTGTCTGAAGCCCTGGTGACCTGTTCTGTCCCTTGAAACTGCTCAATGTTTGGTTTCCTTCCTTCCTGCTTTGTAGGTACTTCTGTTCCTTTGTGGTAGTTCTTTTCACTAAATACTACAATCCTCTTTAGTGTTTCTAATTGTATTCTATTTGTATTATTTAAAGTTTCTTTTTTTCACACATACTCTATATTTCCCTAACTAATGACCTTCTCTCCATTACCAATAAAATAGCATATTTTCATTAGTGATCACTTTGAATTACCATCATAGCAGAGAATCAAAATATCTTAGGAAAAAGCAAGACTTTGGAGTGATTCTAGACTAATAATCGCATGATTATACAGTCTGGGCTCACATATCTCCATTCACAAGTTCACAAAAGCAAACGATATCCTCTTGCATTTTCTGACAAATCGAGTCATCTAATAGTCCTTCCTAATGAACATTAAGACTATTGGCTACCTTTTTTCACTCGTCAAATTAATTTTTTAATAGTAATGCTCAGTAGGGTGAGGTTGCTGTGAGATGGATTTATTCTTATACTGTTGAATAATCAACTTACGCCAACTTTTTGTTAAGCAATATCCACTTCGAAAGCCTTAACAATGTTTACTCCCTTTGGCTCTGGAATTCTTGTAGGAATTTTCTCTGAGAAAAAAAATCTAAAATGTAGAAAAATTATATATGTTGTTTATTGTCAAGTTGTTTATAATAAAAAACTTGGGAGCCATCTGACTGTCTAATAACAGAAAAAAATACATGGTATACTCACAAGGTAAAATAAAATGGCAAGTAACACATCTATATGGCACAGCAAGTATGTATGCTATGAGACTAATAATTGAAAAATGTTAATTTAAAAACATAGATGTGATTGTCAAGTAATTATAACCTTGTAAAAGAATAAACTAAACCATAAGACTCATAAGATAAAGAACTGTGTTTGTCTTATCTACCTTGTAGGAGAGGAAAAAATAATTTTCTCCTCTACTCTTTCTGGGTTGAAATGGACCCCTGTAACAGAAGATCAACAAGAGAAAAAAAGATGTTTATTCGCATGTACATTTCATATATCTGTGGGAAATACCCAGGGAATAAGCAATTCTCAAAGAGCTGGATTTGAATTCTAGCTCATTGAACATCTTTAACAAAGAATACTACATTTTTAGAAAAGTAACAAGACAGGGGAAAAGGACTTTGAGTCTCTCTAGGGGTGGCAAATTGTGGGAAGGCAAATAACTGGCAGATAAGGGGCTAGTTTTAGTAAAGCTTATAATGTAGATTTCTATGGTGTCTTCCCCAGGCTATTAAGCTCTAAAATTGTCTTCTGTGGTTAACCTTTGTTCTTCCTGGCAGAGAGGGGAGGAATGGATACCTTTGTCTTTAGAAATCTGTGTCCTGCTTCTAGGAAAATAGGAGGAAAGCAGAGAGCTTTTCTCATCTCCGCTTCTTCTCAATTGCCTTCAGCTCAAAATGGTCCTTATGCCAATGTGGCATATTTGGGGATGACATATTCTGCTCTCCTACATTCTTGTATCTATGTAGCATACCATAATGTCTATGTTTTCATTGTATCAATGAATGAAGGCCTGGACAGATAAGCATGTGTAGCAAAAAGAATGGAAGGCAATACACTACTTAATTTTTAAGAATAATTATCTTTGGGAGATGATACTTTTGGTGTTTTACAAGTTGTTCTTTACTTAATTACATTTTCCATCTCATTAACTTTGAAAGACTTTTCGGAGGAGTTTAATTAATCTTCCTAAGCTTATGCCTCTCCTGTGGAGACAATACCAATCTACTACTTGTCTATATAGAACCCTTCAAATAATAGGCATCAGTTCTAGTGATCAAAAAGACTTTGACATGGATTCCCAATCCCACATGGGCTTTATCTACTTCATTCTGCAGGACCAAATGTTTTTAAAGTAAGTGAAAAAGCTATGTAAACTATAGAACTCTGTACACATATGAGAATTCTGTGTGCTGCAATTATTTATATTGTTTTGTAAATTCTCTTCCCAATACATGAGTCAGATCATTTCCACCATCAAAAATCTTCCTGCCTAATGAATAAAATTCAACTCATTAGTCTCATTCAAGGTCTTCCAAACCTAGTTCCAAAATATACCTCCAATTTCATGTCCCATCACCATGCTACCCAAGACCTCAACAGACTACTTGCCATTTGCTCTGTATACGTGCAATGCCTTGCTTCCTACCTGTGCTCACACTTTGCCCTTAGCTTGAAAGGCTGTTTTTCCCAACCCTCTTATCAAAATCCTTCTGTATCAGCTCAAATCCCACCTTCCCTGGCCATGAAGATATGATCAGTGATGAAAATCTGTCTACAGAATGCTTAAAATTAAAGACTTTTTACATGCTCAAACACTTAGGCATTTTAGTTTCTGTTATCAAATCAATCAAAAATCAAAGCATATAATATTCACGGGCCTTCTAATTAGAATATACTGTCAGCAAGCCTCATTAACAATAGACAGCCATTCTACCTGGCAGAGGTTCACTCAAACACACACAAAAGTGTGTGCGTGTGTGTATGTAACATGGGAGTTGAGATTCAGAATTAATATAACCATGCTTTGCAGCATGTGTGTGAGTGTGAGGGATGAGGAAGAGTAGCACATACTAACTAAAAGAATTTTTTGGGGTTGTGAAACCATTTCATAACAGTTTTTAAAGAGTTCCAAAATCAAAGCTTGTAGGGAGAGAAGAAGAAGAGAGTAGCAATTTTCTAGTCTGGTAGATGGGCCAAGAATAGCATGTCAAGGGGGAAAAAATGAATTTTAAAGGACATTTGTTTCTATCTTATAAGGCATACTTGGAAAATTCACCAAAAGATGCCATTTTTAAACATTTCCCTTTTATAATGGCTGCCCAATATTAGCCTTCGCCCTGCCAATGAGCACACACAGGAGATAAAACCACCAACCCAGAAAAATACCAACTGTCAGAAGAGACTGACGCAAGACAACCTCAGTTAATTCAGGCGCTGAAATGCCTTCACTGAAGCACCGTGCTCTCGTCCCTCCTTCCTCCCAAGGGTGACACTTCAACACCACAAAACCATTTTCTCTTGCCTTGCAATTGTCTTTCTGCACTCCTTTGGATTTTTTAGAATATTTCCATTTTTCTAAGTATTCAAATTTCCATGCTCTTCAATAAAGGCCATATATAACACACACCCCCTGTCGCTTGTAAAAATTCACTCAACCAGTTATTTCCCAATGAAAGTAGGGTGCACTTCTCCCCACTTTGTATTTCCCTAATTCCCTCAATAAGCTCTAACAGAATTACACCCATATTTCATCTTCCAATGCCTTTTTCCACTAATTCGTTGGAGGATTGCTAGTTCATGCTATTTCAAGGATCCAGATAACTGATTAATGCTGACTGGTTTTACTCCATCTCTCCAGAAGATTGAACAAAAAGAAATAGGATTAAATCACATCTGAGAGGAAATTCTGAGACAGAGGGAAAAAAAGAGCCTCTTGAGTATATAAATCAAACATTACAATTGTTTCTACAAAGGTTATAGAACACTAATCATCATAGTTCTTGACAAAGGAGTTAAGTCTATTTTTAAAGCCCCAACTTCCTTGGAAGAAGTGATCTTGACTGAAAGTCTTCTTGATCCTTTTCCTTCACAAAGTGTTATGATTAATAAATACCGAAGCAGCGGAACCAGCTAAATGCTTATCCAATATCCATTCTTCCTTCTTCCTGGCTGACAGCTTCTCCCCACACTGTTAGCGATGACCATGTAACCTGGCCCGTAAGATGCAAGCGGTGATGACTGGAGGAGTCCTGAGGATGCTTTTCACAAAAGAACCAGAGGTGGCCGGCATGCTCCTTTTACCCTTTGCTCCTCACCCTTTCCATTCTTCTGACTGAAAGGGGAGCTCAAAGCCTGGCGATGCAGCCACCACCCTGGCCCCATGAGGAAGGAACCACACACTAAAGCCAGCAGAGGAGGAAGACAGAAAGCACCTTAAGCCAGTGCTCCAGCCATGGACGGCCTCTCCTGGACTTACTGTTACATACAGGAGAAAAAATAAACCACTGTAACAGGGTTTTCATTATTTACAGCCAAACTCAAAGCTAATTGACACTGTTAGATTCTGCCCTCCCTCCCATTACAGCAGATGTGGCATCCCGACTCCTGCTAAATGTCATTTACTCCACTTGGTCTCTGGATTCCTTCCACCTTACCTTCCCAAGGGACTACCCCTCTCCTCATCATCAGTTTCTCCCTCTTTGCTTGATCATTACCATCAGCACAACATGCCCTAGTGACTACTGTCTTGAAAGAAAGAAACAAAGATGGAGGGAGAAAGGGAGGGAGGAAGGACGGAAGGAAGGGATGGATCTCCTAATCCTGTATGCCCTTCTCGCTACCACCTCATTTCTTGAGGTTTTTCTGAAGTTGCTATTCCACTCCCTCACTTCCCATTTTCACCTTGAGGCACTTCTCAGCTTTCATTTACGCTACTCAAATGAGACCACCTGTGCCAAGTCCCTAAAGATTTCCTTATCACCAAATCCAAAGTCCCCTCTCAGCTTGTGCTTGTTCTTTCAGCAGCATTTACCATCCAGCAGCTGGTCATGCCGTCTTTCTCAGAACTGTCTGCCTTTGGCTTCTGTGGCACCATGTTTTCCAGATCTCCTTCCTCTCCCACTGGCCCCTTCTTCTTCTCCTTTGCCAGATGTCTCTCTGTTCAGCCTCGTGGGAGTTCTCTAGGAATCAGTCTTGGGCCCTCTGGTAGACAGAATAATGGCCCCCTAAGTTGTTCATATCCTGATCCCCAGAGTGTGTAAATATTTTACTTTACACAGGGAAAGGGACTTTGTGGATGTGATTAAGGATCTTGAGATGGAGAGATGATCCTGGATTATCTGGGTGGGCCCAGGGAAATCACAAGTTTCCTTATAAGGGAAAGAGGGAAGCAGGAGAGTTGGAGTTAGAAAAAATGTGACAATGGAAACAGAGGCTGGAGTGATGTACTTTGAATGTGGAGGAAGCGCCCACAAGCCAATGAACACAGGTAGCCTCAAAAGGTGAGAAAAAGAATTATGCCCTAGAGCCTCCAAAGGGATCTTGGCCCCTGCCAACACCTTGATTTTGGTCCAGTAAGAAACATTTTGGACTTTGTCACTTCCAGAGCAATAAAATAATAACTTTGTGTTGTTTTAAGCTACTAAATTTGTGGTAATTTTTTACAGCAGTAATAGGACATTAATATAGGTCCCAATCCTTCTTTATCTATACATTCTTCCTAAGGGACTTCAAGGCACTCTGTGGTTTCAGAAAACATCTATATTCTTGGCCGAGCATGGTGGCTCATGCCTGTAATCCCAGCACTTTGGGAGGCTGAGGCGAGAGGATCCCTTGAGGCTAGAAGTTTGAGACAACCCTGAGCAACATAGAAAGACCCCATCTCTATAAAAAATAAGAAAATTAGCCAGACATGGTGATGCACACCTGTAGTCAGGAGGCTGAGGCTGGAAGATCACTTGAGCCCAGGAATTCAAGATTACAGTGAGCTATGAATGCGTCCCTGTACTCCAGCCTGAGCAACAGAGAAATATCAGAAAAAAAAAAAAAATTCTATACTCTAAACAAACCTTTCTCAGCAATTTTGACCTCTCCCCAGGATTCCAGATTCATATATCCAAATCACTACTTGTGAGTAAAAACAATAAAAAAGTAAACAAGTAGCAGCCCCTTTACAAAATGCAGACTTACCTGTCGAATTAGTCTGTATCTGTCTGTACTCCTCACATGTGATGGGGCAGCATCTGATGAGAGTAAGGATACAGAGCAGGCCACCACCCACTTCATTCATTCATTCTTTCATCCAAACATGGTTACTGACCCAACCTAGAACATGCCAGTTGCCATGCCGGTCCCAAAAGCAGGTAAGACATGTTCTATCTTGTGTGTCTAATACATACCCTAAACTCCTCACAGCCAAATGGGAACCTCTGATTTCCCCACCTCATCCCACCCACCAGCACCTCCCCCTCTACTAAAACAAACAGACAAACCAAACACTCTGCTTCTTTCCCAGGCTTCTCCATTTCAGGAAATTGCCCTGTCACCCACCCAGTTGCTCAGACCAAAAACCTAAGAGTTTATGTGCATTCATTCCTCTTTTCCTGACTCCACACATCCAGACTATAAGCAAATCCTACCAACTCTACCTTCAGAGTACACCCCAAATGCATTTGCATCTCTCCCTCTCTACTCTTCCTCTGCAGTCCAAGGCACCACTCTCTCTCACACAGGATCCTGCAACCACCTCACAACCCATTTCCACACAGCAGCTAGAAGTCCGTGTTTAAAAATGTAAATTAGACCACGACATGCCTGCTTAAAACCCATCAATGGCTTCCCATTGCGCTTGGAATGAAAATCGACCTCAGTATGCCAGCCAGCGGAGACTTTCTCAGCTCTTCCTAACTCCCCATCCTTCTCCCATACCTGGCTTCCCATGCACTAGCCACACTGGCCTTCTTTTGAACATGCCAATCTCCATGGCACATTAGGACATTCCCACTAGCTTTTCTCTCTGCTTAAAATGCTCTTCTCCAAATTCTCCTTCTCAACCTTTAGGTCTCATCTCAAAGTTCAGCACAGCAGGGAGACTTTCTTGATCACCCTGTATAAAATAACCATCCAATTTCCTTAAAACATCTCCCTATTTTAATTCTTTGCCTAGTATATATCCTCATCTGATATTTTTCCTGTTAGTTCATTCTGTCTCCCCCTAGGAGAATGCAAAATTCATGACAGGAGGCCTAGTCTCCTTTACTGCTGTATGTCTGGCACATAGTAGGTGTTCGATAAATATTTGTTATACATTCTGCAAGGGGACTGCTTATATTAAATATGATTCTGGTTTTCCACTCTGGTCAGTCCAGTAGGGCAGGTAGGGTCCACCTGTACTAGGTATCAATGTAGAAGGACACCTTAAGGATTCCCTGCTTAGGAACACTATGAAGAGTAAAAAAGGAATTCTTAAACCCTAATTTTGTAATGAGAATGAGATACAGTTCCCTGAATATACCAATATACTAAAAGCCACAGAATTTTAGAGTGTATTCTGATAACAATCTCCTTGCCCTATGAAATTAATAAAAATGATCACATTAGCATTTATAGCTAACATTATGGAGAACGGACTAGGTTCCAGAAACTTTGCTAAGAGCTTTACATGAGGTGTGTTATCATTATTCTTATTTTACAGATAACATAACTGAGTTTAAGAAACACGTGTGTATGCAGTTATTATGTGGCAGATCTAGGATATAAACCGGTTGATCTGGCTCCTGAGTCCACATAGTTAACCAGTGCACTGGCCTGAATTAGCCAGCGGGGCCAGGGACTAGAGACTGGTCAGACTTTCTCGGATGGTTCTCCCTGGACCCTTTTCTGAATGCCTTAGTGTATGTGGCTCCCATCCCACCTGTCCTGTTCTCTGCTGAGATGTCTAGATGTCTTATGTTTATGCCAGGGCCCTTATTACAAAGAGTTGAGTCTCTGCTTATTCAAATGGCTGATTTTATCACATCTGAAACCCCAACACATTTGGCTTTGCTCCCCGCCAACAGGTTCCGGGTGATGCTGCGCACAGCTGCCTGATGCTGGGGCTCCCTGGCTCTCCACGCTGGGGGCTCTGCAGCTGGGCCGTCTTGGCCCCAGTTTGTCCCTTGCTCTGTGGCTGAGCTCTGGCAGCAGGATTAGCTTATTTCAAAGTCCCTTTGACATGAAGAGTGTATATCCACTTGAAGCAGAAAGTTAAAATAACTCTCTCATTGGACAGAAACATGAGGGAATAGCATTTCCTTTGAAACTCCATTACTAACCCCACATAAAATGTTTAATTACTTCACGCCCAATTTTGTATAGGTTATTATAGAATACTATTATAAGGAACAGGGCTTTTTAATCAAATTTAGTAGATTCTAAATTGAAAGACTTTAATAAACTAAATTATCGGGTACTGTCATTTCTTAATCATTTTAACTCTGCAGCTCAGAACAAGAACATCAGTTGCAGATGATACTCCCCGGATCAGACAGTAATACACTCATCTTTCTATAACAGTTTTTGCTTTGGCATTTGACCATTTACAACAAAGCAGGTGAGGATGACAGGGATAAAAGACTGAAACACATAGTCTTGGTAACACTGTTTTCTCCAAAGGGAAACATTAAAAGGCACATGTCATCTACAGCATACATCTTTGCTTTAGGTTCACACTATTGGGATATTCAAAACAGCCTCAGAGAATTCTGACCAAACTGGAGAGGGAAAGGCACCAAGATTAAATCACAGCTATCAGTCATATTTTCAAGCAAATAATCAGCATGTTTTTTAAACGCCAAACAAAAAGGCACGTGAATAAGGAATATGTTGAAAAGCCAAGAAAAAAATGCATCCACATTCAAACCACTAAAACGTCCCGCCTCACTAAATGCAGTAGGTAAACTTCCGAGTGGAGGCCATGTAGCTTTAAGAAAATGAAGGCCCTGGGCATATTGGAAACACAGCCAATCACGATTATCAAAAATAAATCATGTCTATGTTGCATAGTGCACATGACATCGCTTATATCCAAAAAGAAATATTAGGGCTCCGTGGTGCGGCAACTCCTCGCAGCTGTCAGAAGCCAGTTTCCTTATCAGTCCAGCAGGAGTGTAATTAAAGACAATGGCCACAGCAGCTGTATTGAAAAAACAAGTCGTTTGTCTTCCCCCTCCCCCACCCCTTCTGCTCACACGGTTGATCTGAACACAGCGTCGGCTCCATCGTCAACCTTCTTCAAAAGGCAGAATAATAGAAAACGTGTATCTGTTTCCCACTGTGGATTGTGAAGGTTAAAGAAAGACTCGCTGCTATCTTGCTGTTACATTATAGAAAATGCAAGGCATTTAGCTCCACAGATTCAAAAGCTCCTGAGAACAGGACAAGTTTTGGAGAATAAGAAAAATTATCTTTACGGACAGAGAGAATCGGGAAAAATTAGCTTATACTCAGTGGTGTTCTAGAAAATGTTTAACAACAGGCTCTGCAAGGGTAAAACCCTGATTGGTAACATTTTCTGATTTCTGTGGCACAAATACTCCACTGTGGCTGATTTCAAGCTATCAGTGTGGCATCACTGAACACAGAGAATCTAAACACAGAGTTGAGAAGAAATACACAGTAGGATGCTATTCTATAGTATTTCCACTGCACAGATACAATAGATGTAGATAATCTCAAGGATAAAGATAATAGTAAAATATGGTAAAACAACTAGGAAGTAGTGAACTTTGAGTAGTAATTACCTTTGTTTTTAATTTATTGAAGTCTTATGTAATTTAATTTTTGATAATGGTTTAATTACTACCTTGCAGAATCCCTGAAAACAATCATCTCTCACAAGCCAGTACAAGCTGGCTGCAGCCCACCACTGTCTGCTACACTCTGGCTGCCACATTACTAGAAGTAATAAATAGCCTCTGGTTATAACACGTAACAACAATATTCATTTTATGTAGCAGTGGAATTTGTTCACTTTTTTCTTTAATAATTTTCCCAAGACCTACCTTTCCAGAATGATCTCCCTGAAGCCAGGAAGGGTGTAATTTAGGAACGTATGTATGCATTGTTATTAAAACAATGAAAACTAAGGTCCTTTTCAAAATCCACTGTGTTGAGAGCATACTGTATTTTGTTTCTCTTTCTCCTTCCTGTGTAAATTACTAGATGCTAATAGGAAATTTGGGCTATAAATTTCCAAGTGAGGTGAAACAATAAATTCTAAGTGAGATACAAGGTAGGAGAACTTGCAAAAAAAAAAAAAAAAAGATGATGAAAAAAACATTTACACAGACTTCCACTTCCAGGAAGACGGAGTTGACATCCTTTTTCCTATCCCTCCCACTAAGTACAACTAAAAGCCTTGGAAATTATATCTAAAATGAACAAAAAATTTCTGAAAGGTGGAGAGAAGAAGACAGACCAGGTAGGGAATAACAGCGGCAAGTGGGCTGGCTTTTCATTTTTCCTCCTGTATCCCAGACAAGGAGCTGAAGAAGCCAACAACCTAGATTGACGCAACTTTTCATTCCAAGCTTCGCAAAACAGGGAGGCAGCCTCTGCCCCCCACACCTCCACCCGAACAGGCTCAGGAGCTGGAACAGTCCCGAGCTTTCAGAAGTCCAGACATAGGGAGCCGAGGGAGAAAATAAAGTCAGAGACTCTGCGGCAGGACAGACATGAAAGCACAGAAGCCAGTAGTTACACTGGAGTTTACTGACGATGCTGAAGTCTGCCATCTACAACACACTCTTTATCGGAACGAAGAAATCGGGATTTTCACGACGCACTGCGTTATTTTAGCATGCCACAGCATAGATCTGGAGGATGCGGCTCTGAAAAATATATATTTTCTGGATTTTAAACAGAAGACAAGTTCAGATTTGTCGTGTTGAAAGCATAAGAAGCTAAGGTGAAAGGGTTTGGGGTATGAGCTCCTGAATGGTACTTTTTAAATTGTTAAGTAGGGAGATGATCAATGCCAAAAAACATCAAGAATATTTCTACCCACTTACTAGCAGATGCAACTTCTTCTAATAAAAGGTCTTTGCAAAAGCTCAGACTAAATGGGATACAGTAAAATTCTTATATCTAAATAGAGAGTTATACAGCCTTTAAGGCCTCGTTTTAAATGGTTATAGCACTGTTTGCCATCTACAAAAGTTCTACCTAAAAGAATTAAGAGAAAAGACTGTATACATGTTTTAATATTAACTCACGCTGTTGGTTATTATGGAAATAAGCATGATGTAATTATTAAACTATCGGATTATTGCCTGAGGCAGATTAATCTCAGGAGAACACCAGACAAGTTGTTAATGAAGCCACTGCCAGGGGTCAATTGTTGTGAAGCCTACTCGGGGTCACTGTTTCATGACTTCCACCTGACCCCTCACCCCAACAAGACAAGGGAGACAAAGCAAGACAGAGAGAGGAAATAGCCCTACTGATAGCAGCAGAGTGACACCACCTTCATGTATATAAAGGAAATGTATTGTTAGGTCATGGCTGGCTTTTAATAGGTAATTTGCTCAAATGACATACCATTTCATTCTCTGTAATTTGATGCGGTTCTTTATTTTAATAGAACACTGAACAGATACGTGTTTCCTATTTACACTCAAAAACACAGCAAGTTCTCCTTCCACCATTATGGTTCTTCTGAAGGCTGAGGAATAGGAAACCACAGGACCCCTGGCCTTAACCGCCTGTCACATCGTCACTCTGCTTCCACCTGTCCCTTCGCATCTGTGAGCCATTCTGCCCCACATCAGGGCTTTTCCGGCTTTCCGTTCTGTTTTAGAATTACTGTCACCTGGACTGTTCCTCAGGGACCCTTTCACTTTGTGCTGCAGTGCAGGACTCAGTCTCCCTGGTCCTCACCCTTGCCTTCAGTGTGATCTCCCAAAGTAAGCACAAGGTGCAGTTTTGAGGGGCTTGCTGTTTATCACTCTGAGAAAACAAATAGGAGTGAACCAAAGTAACAAATACGTAGAAGTTACAAACTGGCCAGAGGTGGTGGCTCATGCCTATAATCCCAGCATTTTGGGAGGCTGAGGAGGGAGGACTACTTGAGGCCAGGAGTTTGAGACCAGCCTGGGCAACATAGCAAGACCCCCATCTCTATAAAAAGTAAAAAACAATAGCCAGGTATGGTGACATGTGCCTGTAGTTCCAGCTACTCAAGAGGCTGAGCCAGGAGGATCGCTTGAGCCCAGGAGTTTGAGGTTGCAGTGAGCTATGATCGCAAAACTGCACTCTAGCGTTGGTGACAGAGCAAGATTCCATCTCAAAAAAAAAAATAAAGAAGAAGAAGTTGCAAACTGATAAGACTCCCCTGAGTTCCCCTAGTAATTGTCCTTCAGGTGGAACACAGTTGTTGGGATAGAGAAAACTCAATATATATTTCCAGAAAGAGGAAATACTCTACCATTTAGTAGATTATGATATATCTCTACAAAGTAAGACTCCAGCTGCCTTAAAAAAAGAAAGAGGAGATGAGGGTGTGGTGAGGGGACTCCTTGTATATTTATATGAAATGATCTGCCAGATATATCAAGTGAAAGCTAAGTATGGAACACATACATTTTGTGTACAAAAGGGATAAATATATATTTAAATGAATTTACTTTTAAATGCTTAAATAGTCCTAGAATAATATGCTGCTAGAGGCAGATAAACACAGATTGCCTCCACAGAAGGGGACTGGGTGGTTTGGAATCCTTGGCAAAGAGATTTCTCCCTACAGTCTCTTTTATATCTTTCAAAGTCGTGTTCTTCCCCCCTATCCCCAGTCCCTTTACCTGTGAATGTATTTGCTACTCAATATATACAGAAAGACAGAGGATAGACAGATTCTAACGTGAAGCATCTGAAGAGATCATCCAACCCTCAGCATGAGAAGGATTGCCCTTCTGCTTCCTCTCACTGCCTTTCACTCCTCTCTCCACTCATCCACCCACTGAAGGATTATGGCGATGTGTAAATGCACTTTTGAAATAGGAGAGAAATATAGGAGACTTTAAATAACTATTAATAGTTCCTTCTCTTCCCTAATCCTTTCCCCTAACATGCTCCTCTTTACATAGAGTCTTCCTCTTCTTAGAAATAAATTTTGAAGAAAGTTCTTAAGGGATGGTTGATGCCATATTGATCACTAAATTCAGCTTTAAAACATTTTTAAAAGACTTGATGGAAACATACCCTTTGTTTTCCTGGCTTTTCATCTTTATGTGGTGCTATGATCTAAATGTTTGTGGTCCTCTAAAATTCACATGTTGAAATCCTATTCCCCAAGGTGATGGTGTTAGGAAGTGGAGCCTTTGGAAGGTGATTAGGTCATGAGGGCAGAACCCTCATGAATGGGATTAGTGCCCTCAAAAAAGAGGTGCAAGGGAGCACGGTTGCCCCTTCTACCTGTGAGGACACAGCAAAGACAGCTGTCATGAATCAGAAAGTGGACCCTCAGCAGATACTGAATCTGATGGCACCTGATCTTGGACTTCCCAACCTCCAGAACTGTGAAAAATAAGTTTCTTTTGTTTATAAGCCACATAGTTGATGGTATTTTGATACAGCAGCCCAAAGGGATTAAGACATATGAGTACCACCAATAATGCTTAACCACCTAAAATTTAAACTTTCCCTGATGATTAAATTGAAGGCCTGCAAGTCTTTCAGGAGGTAACACAACAGTCTTTTGTACATAATGTCTTTTTTCCAGCAAACATTTTTCAAAAGAAATTAAACACCCACAAGTTTAGTAAGAACAATTTGATTCAAGAAAGAATCGATTGTGTCAGATAGTCCTCAAATTCTGCTGCAGCTTTGAAAACATGTTTCCTGAGTAACCAAAAAGTGATCTGCCTTGTCCAACATGAAAAAATCAGAACTCAGACCTACTATAGAAAATATAGCAAGGGTTAATACCGTGCATTTCTGCAGGGTGGAATTGAGAAAGCACATCCAGGACAAATAAAGGCACCACATTAAACTATTTGTCAATTGTGGGGCAGCTCATATTATCCTTGCCAACTAGTTGCTTCCTACCCTGCAAGGTGATTGCTTGTCCTCATCATGCACCATGGCTCTTGCAGGCCTATCTCCCATTGTCCAATTTGGCCATGGACTTGATTTGCCAATAAATGTCAACAAAATTGAGTGTGCTTGCTTTGAGCAGGATCTTATTTAAGAGGCCTGCTCTTGCTTTTTAATCTCTGCCTCAAGAACAGTGTGTCCTAGATGGGATGCTCCTTCAGCCTGGATTCCAAAATGAAGACTCATGGAAAAAAGCCACATGGAACAAAGCCCTGGCCACAGCTGCCACTGCAGGCAACCCGCAGCAACGGGCAAGTTTCAGCCCATACACAGAAGATGTGCAATGAGACAAAGAAATAAATCTTTGTTGTTATTAGCCACTGAGACTCAGTGTTCCTTTTTGTCACAGACATTGATGGTTAATGCAGCAAACAAATCATGATACGCTCATCCCAAGAATGAAGAAACTAGGTATCTGTGTTCTAGGGAAAGGGGGAAAGAAATTAATATTCACAGAACATTTGCTGTAGACAAACTATTATTCTAGGAGTTTTCATCAAATTTCCCACCAACATGATGCCTGAATAACTTCTTGAGGCTCACCTAGAAAATGAGAGGCGAAGCTTCTGTGACCTCTGGTTAAGTCTCCAGAGGTAGCATTCTATATGAGTTCTTTACTGGAACTTTTCATAAAAATAAAGTTCACTGCATTACTTATAGCCACCACATTTTTGAAGGAGTAGATATCTGGCCTAGATTAATCCCTATGTTTTTTCCATAATACTGATATTTTATTTTAATGTACCAAAAATTATTAGCACCATTTTCAGAGAAGACTTTCTCTTCCAGTTCACTAATTGTCTGAAACTTTTTATTTCCAAGAACAAACACATTTTTATTTCCTATTTTTAGCTACTTAATATTATCTAGCTACCAAAAATCTTGGAACTCTTCCATTTTTTAGGGCAATCTTCAATTAAAATTTGGCTTCCTCTTATATTGTCAAGAATTTGATTAAGATGCCTATAAGTATAATGATAATAATGTGAATCTAATAATTTTTCTTCTCTAAAAGTTCACCAGTGATAATAGAGATATCATCAAAGGATTTCAAGTCATCAGAGTCTAGTATTATTAAAGATCAATACCATCACCATTAACGACACATAGGCATTGTTCTGGGAAGGGAACTACATCTGGAGTTTGACAAATGGATTTCAAATAAAGAAGAGCATGAACTAATCTATATGAGCTGAAAGCTTTTAAAGGCAAAGTCAAATGTAATATTCTAAAGCAACGTTCTTCTTATGTCCTTTCTGATTTGAAAGACTATCATCTATAGAAAGGTATAATATATATTTTCTAGTGATATTAATATTTTAATCATTTAGTCAACCTTTTTAACTGTATAACTTTTGGATAAAACAAAAAATCTATAAACTTGCCAATCTTTTTAATTCTAGGTAAACAATGGTAAGATACTGGACCAGAATTATAAACATGGCATTAGAACAAATATATGGAGGCATTTTTTCCCAAAGTACATCATTGAAATTCAATGCTATGAACCCTCACTTAACATGTGCACTGTTATTTCTATACATGAAATAAAGGCACAGAATGGAAAATTTAAAAAGCAAGTTTAGATGAGGAGACTATGGGTAATGTTTTGGTTTATATGTCTTTATTATTGCTATAATAATATTTTTAAACAATTATAAATAAATGCTGCTACTAGTGTCTTAATTTACATACTAATTTTAATGTCCTATTTATATATGTTCATTTTAATAAACATTTAAACACAACTTATGCACTTTTCAGAAAACATACATCATAAGGTTGTAAAAATGAAAAGCATCCATGATACTATAAAAACTCTGAATTCTTATAGCCATTTGTTGATGCATATTTATATGAAGAGAGAAAAAAAGTGGAATTCCACTTCCAACAATGGATGCTATATACTTTTAGAATAACACTCCTGTTGAGAACAACTAAAATCTGGACACATATTTTGAAATATATGTTTGAAATACAGTTTGGCCTCAAAGAACTACCAAGACAGTAAGAAATTGTGGGGCCAAGATCTAGGAGATAAGAGAAACCAAGAGAGGTAATTCCAGAAATCAGGGAACTTTTCCCCTCAAGGAAAAATTGCCAACTCTGAAAATTAAAACAACAAAAGTGAGGCCAAGAAGGTGAGCACAATTTTCTTCATTTTCATAGGACTAGAATTATAAACATTTGAATTCAAGGCCTCCCAAGGAGAAGCGTCTCTGGCATATACCCTATACTTCCAGTGAGATTTTGAAAGGCTGCACCCAAAGAGTAAGGATGAACTAGAAACAGACTAGTTCACACAAGGACAAAGCCCAGATTTGAATCCTCTCAGTTTCTAAAAGGATTAACTTGATTTGTCCAGACAAGCTTTCTGTAAGAGCCAAAGGAAATCTTCCCTGGAGAAAGAAAACAATGCGAGGAGCCTCAAATTGCCTCTAAAATTTGTATAAACAATGTCTGGCACTCAATCAAAAAAGGGGGGAGCATATGAGATGATAAGATTTATGTGAAAATCAAGAAAAAAAGCCATAGAAAGAAACTCACAAGAGATAAAAATACTGCAGTATCAAAGACAAACTATTATGATGTTCAATCAACTAAATGAAAAGATAAGAGAATTTCAGCAGAGAGCTGGAAAGCAGAAAATAAATCAAATGGAAAGTCTATAAATGAAAAATAAAACATTATAAATTGAGAGTGCAATAGAAAGATTTAATAGGAGATTATATACAACTGAAGAGACAATTAGTGAAGCAGAACATCAGCAGAAAATATGCAGGCTGAAGCATGGAAAATCAAAATGATAGAAGAAAATACAGCAAAGAACATAAAAGACACATGGAATATGATGAAATGGTCCAAGAAGAAGAGGGGGAGAATAAAGCAGAAGCAATATTTGAAGAAATAATGGCAAAGTCTTCCCCAAAAATGATAAAAATAACATAAGTGCTACAAATTCCAAGAAGAATAAAGAAAATAGTGCCTAAGCACATCTTGGTCAAACTGTTGAAAACCAAAGACAAGAGGAAAACTTTTAAATCATCCAAAAGAGAAGAGATGTATTACCTTTAAAAGAACAACCATAAAACCATCAGCTGATTTTTCAACAGGAAAAGAAAGAGGGGGAGAAGACAACAGAATGGTATTTTTCAATGTGCTAAAAGAAAATAATTCCCAATATAGAATTCTATATCCACCAAAAATATCGTTTGAAATTTAAGGCAAAAAACACTTAACACAAAAACTGACAGAATTTGTGATCAGCACAAATATACTAATAGACATACAAAAGGGAGTTCTTCAAGAGAAAAGAAAAATAATCCTAGACAGCAGCTTTGAGACGTAGGACAGAATGCAGAGCAATGGCAGGGTAAAAGATGTCAGTATATCTAACTGAATATTGGCTACAAAATCATAGGAATAGTGTCACATGGAGTTTAAAATATATCATTGAAATCCTTGACAACAGTAGCACACAAGGCATGCAGGGGTTGCTCTGCCACCTTTGCATTATCCAAAACCAATAAAAGTAATAATATGTACATAATACTTTAACAAATCAAAGATGAATGCTGTGATCTCAAGGTTAATCCCTAAAAGGATGGTAAAAGAAGAGGGGAAATGGAATAAAAACTGATTAATCAAAAAGAAAGCAAAAAAGGAAGAAAAAGAGAACACAGACTAGCAGAATAACTAAGTATTAAGATGGTAGGTTTAAACTCAAAAACATCAATGATACAATGAATGTGAATTGATCAAATGCATAATTAAAAGAAAAGATTGTCAGACTGGATAAAAATAAACAACTCAATATCATGAGAGAGCCACAATAAATAAATGAAGTTGAGAGTAAAAGGATGAAAAAATCACATGTCATACAAACATTAACCAAAAGAAAGCTGGTGAATCCTCACTACTGTAAGACAAAGCAGACTTTACAACAAGAAGCATTACTAGAAACCAAAGAAGGACATATTATGGGATAAAAGAGTAAATCTAAAGGGAAAATATAATAATTCTAAATTTATATGAATCTAAGAACATTACCTCAAAATATTTAAAGCGAAAACTCTAGCAGAAATAAAAGAAGTAGAGAAATCTGCACCAGGGTTGAAGATTTTAACACATCCTTCTCTGTAATTGATAGAAAATGCAAATAAAACATCAGTAAGGATATAGATTTGAACAAGATTAACAAACTACATAATGGACAGATATATTAATAGAACAGTGCACCCGACTACTATCAAATATATATTCTTTTCAAATACCACAGAATATTTACCAAATTGTCCAAAATTTGAGGCAAAAATCAAGTTTCAATGAATTTCAAAAGATTGAAATAATGCAGATTATTATCTTTACTAACCACAGTGCAATTAAGCTGATAATAGCCAAAAGATAACTAAAAAGTCCTCATATGTTTGGAAATTAACCATAATCTTTCTAGACAGACCATGGATCAAAGAAGATAAGGAAAGTGGGAGATAGCTAAAGTGGCAATACTTTAAAAAAAAAACACACTACAGGCCAGGCGCAGTGGCTCACACCTGTAATCCTAGCACTCTGGGAGGCCGAGGTGGGCGTATTGTTTGAGCTCAGGAGCTCGAAACCAGCCTGAGCAAGAGCGAGACCCTGTCTCTACTAAAAATAGAAAATAAATTAATCGGACAACTAAAAATATATAGAAAAAATTAGCCAGGCATGGTGGCGCATGCCTGTAGTCCCAGCTATTCGGGAGGCTGAGGCAGAAGGATCGCTTGAGCCCCAGGAGTGTGAGGTTGCTGTGAGCTAGGCTGACGCCATGGCATTCACTCTAGCCCAGACAAAAGAGTGAGACTCCGTCTCAAAAAAAAAAAAAACAAAAAGACACTACATATCCATTTTTTACAGACAAAGAACTAAAGCCACACTTAGAAAAACATTTATGGTCTCAAATGTACATATTAGAAAAATGAGAAAGGCTAAAAATCAATGATCTCAGCACTCATCATAAGAAGTTAGAAAAATAAAAGGATGTCAAATTAAACCCAAAGAAAGTAAAAAAGAGGAAATATTAAAGATAAGATTAGAAATTAATTAAATAACAAACCACCACATGAGATGATCAACAAAGCAAAAATTTGGTTCTTTGAAAGTCCTAATAAAAGTAAGAAATCCCCCATCAAGACCAAGAAAAAAGAAAAGTGACCAAAAAAAGAAATGAAAAGGAATATCAACTACAGTTTCTAGAGGCATTCAAATTTAATAAGAATATTATTAACAACTTTATGCCACTGAATTTGGAATGATAAATGAAATAAACTAATTCCTAGGAAAACGTAACTTAGCAAAAGTATCAGAAAATCTGAATAGTCCTGTATCTGTTAGAGAAATTAAACATAGCCTGATTTTTTTTCATATAACAATACAGACATTTCCTTATGTCATTAAATATACATCCTCAGTGATAGAAGACATTTATTACAGTAGTTAGTAAGATTGGGGTTTCATTTAAGCTTTGCTAGTTCTTAGCTATGTGACCTTTGATAAATTACATAACCTCTTTATGACACAATTTTTTTTAAATATTGATCTCATAGTGTTAGAGTAGAAGACTAGGGGACAGGACTGAGACCGGATGCAGAGGTTTGAAGACTGGGTGCAGGTGTTAAAATAAACAACCCTTAAGCAGAAGCTAACTGGAGGGACTGATAACCACAGACAAGAGCTGGCTTCAACCAGCTTGTCAGCTATCTCTGCCACCTTGCATGAACTTTGGCTAATTATAATATCATTTACATGGTGGTTTTAAAATTTCTCTGCTCTTGAAATCACCGTGACAGTTCCAAGACAACCATATAATGTATAAAATGGGAGGGAACACAATTACTACCCAAATTCTTAGTAAAAA
>NW_012136969.1:3113128-3127157 GCF_000956105.1 Propithecus coquereli | reverse complement strand
ATCATTATTTTCTAAATTTCTGCATCTGCAATTTGTTTTTGTTTTTCATTGTGTCTGGATTTAGTACATAAATATGTATATATAAGAGAAAATGAAATCAGTATAGCACAATTACCAACTTGCAGTATCTGTTGGGTTTTGATTCTTCAATAATTATAGAATATTAAACAAAACACATAAACATATACCATCAGGATATTTTCAAGTACAGTAGTTTTTTGTTTGTTTTTTCAATTCAAAAGTTAAAGAAAAAATATGGGAGCAAGGAGAGAAAATATGTTCTAAAGGGCAAAAATTATACATATTCACTTTTAGAAATTACATGCCTGCAGTTGAAATTATATTGTACTCATTATCAAATAATGTTTTTTGTTTTTTATTTTATTTTATCAAATAATGTTTTAACATACCAGATGTAATCTATAACTCTTAGGCCTCAGAAAATGAGACAATTCCAATGCCAGGCTGCGGACAGGCACCAGCTGTAGTTGGATTTTTAGTGACCTCAAGTGAAAAATATGTCATCATGACAAACTTCCCTGGGGTCTGTTTTACCGGGACTAAAAATTACTTCCACGATTAACAATGTATATAGCATTGTTTATATTGTAGCATTGACATTTTAGAAATTGTTGACATTTCCAAAAGAGCCATCTGATAAGAGATTTTGAAATTATTTGAACTGAGGTCAACCCATGGCTTCTTGTCAAATTACGCTCTTGTTAAATGCCTAGAGAGAGAGGGGATGAGGCAGAAGTCCAGGACAAGGCTTGTAGGAATGCAAAATTTAATGAACTGACACTGAGGCACTGACGGAACCAAGGTATTTCCTAAAACTTTTACATTTCACCTTTTCAAATGAAAGCTGCATGTAAAATATGTGCAACATAAGAGAAAAATTGGCAACCCTAATTTTGCTTAATCATGCTTACAAAATTAATAGTTAATATTCTCCCTCATGAGTAGGTATACAGTCATGTCAAAAGAATCAAACTATGTCCCATGCAATGAGATACAATAAAATGGGCTATGGCAGCCTGAAAACGCAAAGTAACAAAACATAAGCAAAATATACAACTGCAAAAGGGATACTGATATTAGCCTCTTTTTGGGCACAGCTGACCCTGTTCCCTTTAAAACATAACTTCAAGAATCTGAAGCAATGGCTTTTGTCAGATGCCACAGGCATAGAGGATTTTTTTATATCAGCATTTCCCAAACTGACTTCCCATAGAATCCTTTGACACATTTAACATTGGCCTGGGAAACACCATTTGGAATATATTTGTAAAAGAACATTCATTGACATCCATACAATATATTTCATACATATATTGTTAATATGTAAGATATTAATAATTGTTATAAGATATATAAAATATAAATATATGTAAAATATATTTATATAGTATATATTTTGCTATTATATATACATATACAATCAATCCTCATTATCCATGGATTCCATATTTGTGAATTCTATTTGCTAAAATTCATTTATAACTGGAAAATCAATACTCATGGCACTTTCACAATCATTCTCGGACATGTGCAGAGTGGCAAAAAATTTGAGTCTCCCCACACTCATGTTCCCAGCCAATGTTGAACAAGGCGACATGCTGCCTTCTTGTTTCAGCTCTCATATTGTAAGCAAATGTTCTGTTCACATTTTATTTAGTGCCACATTTTTGTGCTTTTTGTTGGTGATTTCACCATTTGAAATAGCCCCCAAGCATAGTGCTGAGGTCCTATGCAGTGCTCTTAAGAAGGCTGTGATATGCCTTACAGAGAAATGTGTTAGAGAAGCTTCCATCAGGCATGAGTTCTAGTGCTATTGGCCATGAGTTCAATGGTAATAAATCAACAATGATACTAAATAAAATGTCTTTAAACAGAAACACACATGAAAACAGGTTATATATTGATCGCTTGACAAATATGTCATGATCAGAGGCTCACAGTAACCTAACCCTGTATTTTCCCTAAGAGCAGCGGCTCAGTGAGTATTCACTAATCCAGCGTTTGCAGGAACTTTATAACTACTACAAATAACAAGAATGGGTTATATATACAAATGAGTCAGAGAAACTTTAGAAACTTTAATTTTTTTAAGCTGGAGAAATGAGCCTTAATGAGAGCTATTCCTGGTAATCAATCATTTATGCAATCTATAAATATGTATTGAGTGCTTACTATATGCTGAGTACTAGGTGGTAAGTAAATATCAACATTGTCCTGACTTTCTGGAAGTTTGTGATCTAACTAGAAGGCCCACCATTTGCATATGTTTTATAATGCACAACCTGAGTAGAGAACACAGACTTAACCAAATAATTTCATTAATGAATTAATGATTGCAAACTTGGATAAGTGCTCAGAAGGAAAAGACTGTGGTTCCCCAACAAAGAAGCCACCCAACTTAGATGGAAGATAGGGCATGGGAGGGTGTTCCAATCAGAATATTGGACAAAGGGAGCATGACATTCTGGAGAAACTGAAAGAAGCCCATCACGCCCAAAGCAAAAGAAAGAAAAATAGTCGAAACTAAAGCTGGAGAGGCAGGCAGAGGGCAAAACATACAAGGCCTTATAATAAGCCAAGCTAAGAAACTTTGGTTTTATTCTGAGCACAATGAAAAACCACTAATGAGGGGTGATTAGATTATTTGCCTTAAAAAGATCACTCTGGCATCAGCATTTTTGGAAGGCCGAAGGGGATGCGCAGAGTCAATGGGGGGAAGAACAGTTCAACTATCACAACTTCCCTCCAATGTCTCTTCAGCATAATTACAGCCTAACAAACATAGAGACATAAGTGTGCTGAGTTGACCTTACACAGAGGGAAGAAGATGAGAAAAATCAAAATGGCCATAATCAAACGAGTTTTAGAGTCCTTATTCTAAAAGTTATAAACTCTGAGAATATTGTGACTTTTTTTTTTCTAATATATATCTAAATTTCCTTTCAGATGGATACTTAACTTTCTTTACTGTGATTCCCTTTGTTTTCAAAAGGTATATTTGAGTCTCCCTTCAAATGTATACTTCATCTTGTTTATTATTGCCCCATTTTCACAAAGTCTGCTTAAGTCACTTTTTTTTTTTTTTTAGACAGAGTCTCACTGTGTTGCCCGGGCTAGAGTGCCGTGGAGTCATCCTCGCTCACAGCAACCTCAAACTCCTGGGCTCAAGCAATCCTCCTGCCTCAGCCTCCCGAGTAGCTGGGACTACAGGCATGCACCACCATGCCCGGCTAATTTTTTCTATATATTGTTAGTTGTCCAATTAATTTCTTTCTAATTTTAGTAGAGACAGGGTCTCACTCTTGCTCAGGGTGGTTTCGAACTCCTGAGCTCAAACAATCCGCCCACCTCGGCCTCCCAGAGAGCTAGGATGACAGGCGTGAGCCACCACGTCCAGCCTTAAATCACTTTTTGAACGTATAAGAATTCTTATGAATACAATGACTTCCCTGCTCTGTGAATCCCAAAACAATTTCCGGAAAGGATGGAAGTGGTAGGGAACTTTGAGTTACACCCATGAACTAAAGGTAACCAACACAATGCATGGTTTAAGACATCTAGCTTTTGGCTGGGGATGTTCCTCTGACTTTTTCCTGCATGCACACTTATAAATAAAGGGTAAAAATTGCATTCAAAAGAGGAGGTGAGGAAGAAGACAAGAAGAAGCTGGAGCAGGAAAAGAAGGGAAAAGAGAAGAAAGTCTCCTCCCACCTGGCTTTGAATGAATTCTGATTTGACCAACATTTGCTAACAACCAACCATTTTTAAGACAAGCAGGGAAATTTGAATATTAACTGTGTATTACAACAGACATTTTGCTAGGTATTATAATGCCATGGTGCTATGTAGAGAAAACATTTAAAAGTCCTTATCAATTGGAGTTGCATACTCAAACATTTTAGGTAAACTGACACGATGTCTAGGGTTTGCTTTCTAATACCACAGGAAACGGATAAGATAAATGAAATGTGATTGGCAAGAGGTTAATAATTGTTGAGTCTGGGTAATAGGACAGACATTCATTAAACATTCATGTGTCACTTAACAACTGGGGTATGTTCTGAGAAATGTGTCATTAGGCAATTTCATCACTGTGCAAAACATCATAGCGTGTACTTGCACAAACCTAGATGGTAGAGCCTACTACACACCTAGGCTATGCGGTATGGCCTATTGCTCCTAGGCTACAAACCTGTGCAGCACGTTACTGTACTGAAATTTCAGGCAACTGTAGTACAATGGTAACTATTTGTGTATCTAAACGCATCTAAACATAGTAAAGGTACAATAAAAATACAGTACTATAATCTTAGAGGACCCTTGTCATATATGCAATCATTGACCAAAACGTCCTTATGTGGCTCATGACTGTACCTACCTCTTACTTTTGTGTGTACTTGAAAAGTGAGGCAAAGAAGACAGAAACCAAATTGCAGTGGGCTGCAGAGTGACAGGAAAATTCTTTGTGTTTTGTTTTCTCAGTATCTTCGGTGCATCTTTATGAAACACTAAGCCTTAGTTTAGCTAGGATTTGGGAAATTGAGGGAGTGAATTGTGTTTGTGGTTGGGAGGGGATACTGGTGCAGCCTTATCGCTCAGGAGACAGTGGGCCGGGGACCACAGGGAGTGTCCAACAGCACAGCACACAGCAATTGCTGGTGTAGCATCAAGTAGCAGCCAGGAGCCCTGCAATACCAAAGGTGCAGACAAAGATTATAAGAAACAACCAAGGTGGATTGGTGGAACTTGTTACAATTCCTTTGAAATCCCAGAAATGACTAGGGGAGTTGAACCTGGTAAGTGATTGCATTTGCAGTGTTCAGCAGCCGGAGTGCACAGACTCACTGTGTGGGCTTTAAAGGGGAAGGCGTGCCTTGAGACTGGACAGATGGGGAGCCAGTGTCTGTCCACGTACAAATGAAAGCTAACACCAAGCACTCACCTTGAGGCACACACTGTTCCAAACTTTTTACATGTAGTCATTGAATCCTCTAACCAACTGTGGGTAGATATTAGTATCCCTACTTGATAAATGCAGAAACTGAGGAGCAAAGAGATTCTGTAATTTGCGTAACCCAACTAGCTTGTAAAAGAGCTGGAATTCTAACTCAAACTATATGACTTCAAAATCCATGCTTTTGACCTCTGTTCTATACTGGTCTCTACCCTACATATACACACATACACACACATACACACACACACACACCCTTAGGAAAAACAGCCAGATAGACATTCACTAATATGTTTGTGGGTGAATAGTTTTTTTTTCTTTGTGCTTGTCCATTTTCCAGGTTTTGTGAGTTGAATATGTATTATATCTTTATTTCTAAATCCATAAATATATTTTTAAGATGAAGCCTTTCCTTCTTATAAATGTGAGATTTTTGCTTTGATTAAGTGAAAGAAAAGGTCCCTTCCAGAAGCATTTTCGATTCATGCTCATGTGAGTATGTTCCTTAAAAATAGAAAGGGCCTAAGAGATAGAAAATGTGACTATTAACACAGAAGAATATCAGGAAAACCCTCACGTATTGTCAAAGACCTCTTGCTACTACAATAGAGAGATGGGATGAACAAAGTGTGGTGGAAAAATGGCCACAGTTTTTTCTACCCCAGTATCTATTAATATCTATGCTCCTTTGCAATGGGACTTTGCAGTTCTTTCCACTGAGAAGTGGAGCCTATTTATCTGTCTCCTTGAAACTGAGCTTGGTCACAGACCAGGATTTGGCCAATGAGACATTGGACAAAATGACACAAGCAGAGACCTGAAAAGCACTTGCTCCCTGGTGCTCACCGTCCTGCTGTTCATAAAAGCTTAGGACAACCACATAAACAAACCCAGGGCAGCCTGCTGGAAGATGAGAAGTCATGTAGAGAAAATCATGGACCTCTGGCTCTAGGGCTGCCAATCACCACACATGTGAATGAGGCCTTCAGCTGACTAAAGTTGCATGAGACAGCTGGCCCAGACCAAAGGAACTGCCTAGCTGACCCAAAGAACTGAGCCAAATAAAAGTGTTGTTGTTTTAAGCCACTGAATTTGAAATGATTTGTTACATAGCAAAAGCTAACCGACGCAGACCGATTATTACCTATTGTTCCTAAGCAAAATATGCTGAGGTATGTCTATGTGTCATGACCAAAAATTGCATATCTGCATTAAAGAAAGAGAACAAATAAAGTCTGAAACTCCCTTTCTTAAAATCCCTTTTTTTCTTTAGAAATTATGTTTGCTTGCTTCTTAAAGCACTACAAAACAATAAGGGAAACCTGCCCCCCTCACTATCAAGTAAGAAATAATTATGATTAGATGGGATCATGTGCCTACGATTTTGGTCCCAACGAGTATAAATAAAATGGGAAAGACTGCCGCCTCCCTTAGCTGGAATGGTCCCTTGGTAGTTCCCTACAAGAGCTTGGCCATAGGCTACAGGCAAACCCCCTGGGTCACCTGGCCCCCAATCACCAAAGGATCAAGTCTACATTCAGGAGCTTAGGACTATTGGAACAAGAAAAGACCCTGCTTTTTGACAAAGAGCTTAAAGCCCTGCAGGGAATATTTGGGTTTCATGCGGCATTGCATTTAACAGAAAATTAAGAATTCTCTTAATACTTGGTGTCCTGAAACATCCATTTCAAGGAAAACAAGAAGACTTTCAGAGAGGAAAGACAACCCTAGGTTCAGCAGAACCTCGAACAACTGCTTTAGGACGAAGTGCAGAGGTGATCATTTATGGGATGTTTTAAGAATGCCTGGACTTCCCGCCCACCATTGCTGCCAGGAAAGCTACGGAACCTGATCATCTTACCAGCAGGTAAAAAGAAGGGAAGGATCACAGAAAGGGAAATGAAAGCCATCCACAAGACTTGTTACATGTCTACTTTACTTTGATCCAGGTAAATAACAACAGGTTGGATGGGCAGATTTGCTATGGGAAATAAAAGATTAAGGAACCACCCATTATGCAGATAGCTACAAAACTCCTAGCATGTCAGCAAATGATCATTGTCCAGACTCATTTCCCTTCTTTCTCAAAGCCAATAAGACTTTCTTACAATTCAAATGCCACAGAAGTCACTTTCCTCTTCATACTATTTTCCTACTGTTCATATGACAATAGGGAAGTGAGGATGACCCATTGGATAAAAATAACTTTCTTTTTATTTCTTCTTCAGTGGCATTCCCTCTGAGGATGTTTCTGAACTAGGCAATTTTTAAATGTTACTTTTTTGACAATATGTGGGGAAGCACACAGGGTTTTTTAAGCTATAAATAGAATAAATTATGGAAAATATATGCAGTACTATTGAAACAGAATGGCCCTTACAAATTACAGTATTCAGATCCTCTCCACCCTTGATCACCCCTACAATCACACATTACACCGTGTCATCTCCTGAAACAATAGTTACTTAGACTATAACATCCTAGTCTTCTGCCCTAATCACAACTTCCAGTCCACCGGCCCCTCCACCTTCTCCCAGCCCTCAGCCCACTCCTGGCTTCCTGCTCACCCCATGCAATTCACATTCCAAGAAATTGTTTCCATATTTCTTCAGTTCCTGACATCTCCCTGACTAAACCCCAGCACTGGACACATCCAACCATTCACCTTCCCTATGCATGTACTTGAGCTTCTGACCATCCTTGAGAAAAATCCCCCAAGGTTTCTCTAGTCAGCTCACTCTCAACTATCATTCCTGTGATAGTTAATTTTAGGTGTCAACTTGACTGGATTAATTTCATAAAACATTATTTCTGGGTGAGTCAGTGACAGTGTTTCCTGAGGAGATTGGTGTGTCGGTGGACTGAGTGGGGAAGATCTGCCCTCAGTGTAGATGGGCAGGATTTAATGGCCTGGGGGCCCAGATAGAACAGAAAGGCAGAGGAATAGATAGGCAGAGGAAAGGCAAATTCACTTTTTCTCTCTCCTGGAGCTGGGACATCCATCTTGTCCTGCCCTTGGATATCAGAACTCCAGATTCTTCATATATTGAACTCCAGGACTTCCACCAGCATCCCCACCACCACCTCTACTGCCAAGTTCTCAGGCCTTTGGCCTCAGACTAAGAGTTAACCACTGGCTTCCATGGTCCTGAGGCTTTTCAGCTTGGGCTGAGCCAAACTACCAGCATCCTTGGGTCTCCAGCTTGCAGATGGCCTATTGCAGGATTTCTCAGCCTCCATAATCATGTGGTCCAATTCTCCTAATAAATCCCTTCTCATATATCTATATCTATATATCTATACAATTGGCTGTCTGTAGCTATGGGTTACACATCAGTGGATTCAACCAATTGTGGATTGAAAATACAGTATTTAGATCAAAAATTCAGTATTCACGGGATACAGGACCAGCAGATACAGAGGGCTGATTTTTCACATTCATGGGTTCCACGGGGCCAACTGTGGGACCTGAGCATCCGTGGATTTTGGTATCCACAGGGGGTTCTGGCACGAATCCTCTGCAGATAACAAGCTGTGACTGTTATCTCTATCTGCATCTACATCTATCCTATTGGTTCTATCTCTCTGAAGATCCCTGACAAATACAACTACTTAAACCTCAAACATTTTCCACTCTCTTAAAACATTCAATCTCCCCTTTGACCTCCTTACTCCCAGCAGATACTCTCACTTCCTACCACAGAGAAAAGACACTATCAAATGAAAACTCCCTCGATCTTCCTTTCCTCCTTCCCTCCTGTTATAATTAGGAGGACTCTCTTCTCCTTTCTATAAACTACCCCTCTCACCTGTGTTTTGGATCCCATTCCCCATCATCTCAGGGCCTTCTAGCTATTAAATCACAGCCCCCCATCACGCAAACCTCACTTCCCATCTTTCTTCTCTACAGACTCCTTCAGGTCAGAATTTGAACATGAAGAAGCACAGGGAATGTCACCCCAAAATACACCGCCCTGGTATAATGAGTATTTTGAATTAAAATCCCTTAGGGATCAACAGGCTTTGGAAGAGACTTTTCCCCTATCTACATAAAGATAGGACAGACCCACTGAGGGGAACAATTATCCTTGTTATCTCATCATCTATTATAGGAGAGAAGAATGTAACCACAACTGAGAAGATCCTTTTATAAGATAATGACTGTCTCCAAGGATCATTTAAATTCCAAAGAAAACTATTTACAAGTTAAATTCTGTTCCCTCATCTAATCATTCTCCCTGATAATCCTTTATTACCCCTTAATAGAATTCTTCTTCTCCCCCTTCCATAACCTGTTTATCCAGGATCCAAGCCCCCATTCTTTCTGTAACCTCAAGAGGGTGTGTAAGCATCTGGACTCCCCTGGGATAAGGGGCAATCATTCTGTGATTCTCCCCATGTGCACAGTTAAGTGAATTTGTATGCCCTTCCTCTTACTAATGTGCCTTATTGTGAGTTGATTTTTCAGCAAACCTTTAGGGGACAAAGGGCTTTGGTCCCTATAAACATCCAAGGCTTTCTCTGATGGTCAAATTTATGAATCAACTTGCACGAGCTAAGGAATACCCACATAGCTAGCAAGACATGAAGTCTGGGTGGGTCTGAGAGGGTGTTTTCAGAAGAGATTAGCATTTGAATCAGTAGATTGAGTAAAGAAAGCTTCCTCAATATGGGTGGGCACCATCCAATCATTGAGGGCCCAAACAGAACAAAAAGGCAGAAGGTCAAATTTGTTCTCTCATTGCTCGAACTGGGTCATCCATCTTCTCTTTCCTTCAGACATCAGTGCTCGTGGTTCTTATGCTTCAGGACTCAGACCAAGATTTACACCATCAGCCCCCTGGTTCTCAGACCTTCGGTCTCAGACTGTGACCCATATCATTAGCTCCTCTGGTTCTCAGAGCTTTGGGTTTGTATTAGAAGTATACCCCCAACTTTCCTGGGCCTCCAGCTGGCAGGTCTTGGGACTTCTTAGCTTCCATAATCACATGAGCCAAACCCTCATAATACTATAAATTTCTCTATATCTATATCTATCTATCCTATTGATTCTATTTCTCTAGAGAACCCTGACTGATACATCTGCCATCTCATAAAAAAATATCTTATTATATCTCCACTCCTGCCCCATCTACCCCCTTCTCTTTTCTTGTCTTCACAGTAAAAGTTCTCCAGAGAGTCATATACATTAACAATCTTGGTTTATCACCACCTATTCATTCCAACCTGGATTCTACTTCCACCAGTCCCCTGAAACAGTTGTCACTAAGGTCAACAACGATCACCATGTCATAAACTCCAGTTGAAATGGGGACCCAGAAAAATCTCCAAATAGAGCTTAAATTGATAACCTTTTCATGGCTGCCCATCTTCCCATAGGAAAAAAAAACTGTAAAATATAAAGATTATAGAAACTGTCACTTTATCACAAAAAATCTAACCAAAAATAGTTTGCAGTCACATTTATGGAGATTAACAACAAAAACTTAGCAAAACTAAGTATTAAAAATAGATGCTAAAGAAATTTCGGAGTATACAAATCTTACTTAAAAAGCCACAGAAGAGATTTGTACTTGTTTTAATCCTTTCTTTAATGATTTTCACGTGGCAAAAATAATGCATGCTTGTTTAATAACTAAAACAAAACAAAGGTGTGCAAAGAAAACAGTCATCCATACCTAGTAGCCCACCCCCATCCTCAGACCCTTAATGAAACCAGTGTTAACAGTCTGGAGTATATTCTCCCATGTCTTCCTCCTGGTCACAAAACCATACACAAGCATGAAAACACATGTATAAGGCTTTGACTTGATTGTTGGTTCTCTGTTTGGTTAGTTTGATTTTGGGGCTTCTTTTTTTTTCTTAACTAGACATTATTTTTCAGAGCAGCATCAAGTTCACAGAGAAATTGAGCAGGAAGTACAGAGAGTTCTCATACACCCTCTTCCTCCAGCACACACAGCCTCCCCCACTATCAACAACCAGCACCAGAGTGGTACGTTTGTTACAGCTGATGAACCTATGTGGTACATCATTATCACCCAAAGTCCATAGTTTAAATTAGGGTTCAGTCTTGTGTTGGGTGAAGGGAAAACTTCCCCTTCACCCTCGGAAGGTTCGCTGAAAAATCAACTCATGCTAAAGCAGATTAATAAGAGAAAAGCTATACGGTGGTTCCTGTCAAAAATGAAGATTCAAGTCTTCAATGAGGTAGAGGTTTTTTTGTTTTTTTTTAAAGAAATGGGCTTGAAAGTAGAAAAACAGGTTTTGGAAGGGAGGGAGGAAGAGGCTTGAGTAGGTAGCAATGGTGGTCTTGTTATGTAAGTGAAACCTTAAAGATAACTGCCCTCAGAGAGAATAGATGGTAAATGTTTCTTCTCCAGCCTTAAAAGGTGTCAGACTCTCATTTATTCCTTTCTAGATCTTGGGAGGATAGACCTGGCTGCATTCTCTACAGATTTTAAATATCACCCCAACAAAAGACAGCTTTGCAGTGTTACTTCTATCTGTGAGACTTGTGAACTAAAATAGAATTTTAAGGCTCATCCCTCCACCAGCTGACTAAACGGACCCCCTCGTGGCCAAAGGAATACCCTAAAACTAAATTGCCTGCCAGGAGGAAGGAAGTCAGACATGCCTTATCATGCCCCCCTCCCTTCTTGGTGACATCCTTTATAACCCACTAACAGGCCTAAGGGTATGCAAGACAAACCTGCAGGTCCTCAATTTACACAACAAATCTATGTCCAGTGGCTTATCTCTGATAAAGAGCTCCTTATGTTAAAACATTCCAAGCCTTTACACAAAGCTTCATGTCTTTAGCCAATTACAGGCCAAAGAATCTTTTAACGCACCTATAACCTGTAAGCCCCCGCTTAGAGATGGCCCACCTTTTCGGGCCAAACCAATGTATGCCTCCCACGTATTGATTTATGACTTCACCTGTAACCCCTGTCTCCCTAAAATGTATAAAACCAAACTGTAACCCAACCTCTGCGAGTCCACTGCTCAAGGCCTCTTGGGCGTGGCTCCGGGTCATGGTCCTCAAATTCAGCTCAGAGTAAATCTCTTTAAAATTACTTTACAGAGTTTGGTCTTTTTTTCCGTTGACAGACTCAAGGCAGCCATCTCTAAATATGTCAAAAATACATATTTTGGGGTAAAATATTTCTAATTTCCTTCACTTGGTATTGCACATCCTATGGGTTTTAACAAATATATATATAAGAACATATATCCACAGTTACAGTATCCCACAGCATAGTTCCACTGCCCTAAAACTCCTCTGTACTCTGCCTATTCATCCTTCCCTCTCTCCAAAACCCTGGCAACCACTGATCTTTTTACTGCCTCAATAGAAGGCCTTCTCCAGAATGTGACATAGTTGAAATCATACAGTATGTAGGCTTTTCAAATTGGCTTCTTTAACTTAGTAATAAGCCTTTACGGTTCTTCTGTGTCTCTTCATAGCTTGATAGCTCATTTCCTTTTAATGCTGAATAATATTCCATTGTCTGGATGTAGCACAATTTATATATTCATTCACCTACTGAAGGACATCTTGATGCTTCCACATTCTGCAACTGCCCTTGTTAGGTAGATAGCGAGGGATTCCGGGTCTCCTAGGGATGGAAGTGGGTGCTGTTGCCCCCATGTTGGTCCTGCCCCACCCTAATTCTGCCCTGAGCTACTGCCATACCTGGGGAAGGAGGGAACACCCTATGAATCAGCCAACCATACCTTAGCACGCCAGCTGCAAAAGAATGCAGAGACTCTCTAGCCCACAGGCCAAGCAGCATAGGTACCAGAGTCCAGAAATTGATCTAAAACAACCCACATGCATAGGTAAGGTTCAGGTCATGTGACTCCCAATTGTCCAATCAAACTGGTTCCATGGTGACATCTGAGCCACTAGGGAAGTCCCAATCCGGACACTATAAAACAAGACGCAGACCATAACCAGTCCCTTTTTGTGCCCTTCCTTTTGCTCTCCCTTTGCTTCAGCAGTGGGTCCAGTCATCATCTGTGGCATATGTATCATGCTCTGTAAACCTGTATCTTGCTCTTGCCCTATAATCCTATCTTTCTCTCCTCAATAAACCTCATTTTTGTGCTTGCCTAACTTTGGCATGTCTGGGCATTCTTCATCCACGAGCACACTAAGAACTGACATTTCAGACGAAAACCTGACACCCTTACAAATTAACAAAGGGGTGTAAGGTCAGAACTGTGGTAAGGGCCTAGCTAAAAATAATGATAATAATTAGCCACTGTACCCCTGCCTGCTACTCTGGAGTCACATAGCTGGTGATCATAAAGATTCTTAGCTTTCTCCATAGATAACATCACCTTTTTGAAACCTAGAGGTAGTTTTTGAGATATCTTCCAGGTCCTGCATTCCAGCAGATTGGCTGACCCACCCAGGGTGGTGGCCCATACCAAGGAACTGACTGAAATGGTCTTATGATCCCCATCCAAGAACCTGGTCAACAAAGAAGACAATTTATACAGCCCTACGGCTCTGCCCCAAACCCAGCCAATTAGCAAACCTAATTGCCTAATCCTTCGCCCGCCAAACTGTCCTTAAAAATCCTGTCTCCAAAATTCTCGGGAAGACAGATTTGAGAAATTCCTCCTGTCTCCCCACTTAGCGCTATGCAAAATTAAACTTTCTCTGCTGCAAACCCTGCTGTCTCAGTGCATTGGCTTCCTCTTGGACAGCAGACAAATGAACCTGGCTGGGCGGCAAAAGTTCTGACAAATATGGATAAAGCTGCTATACACAACCCTATACAGGTATGTGTGTGGACCTAGGCTTTCAACACATTCGGAGAAATATCAAGGAATGAAATTGCTGTATCGTATGGTAAGAGTAAGTTTAGTTTTGTAAGAAATTTCCAGCTGTCTTCCAAAGTGGCTGTACCATTTTGCATTTCCACCAGCAATGAATGAGAGTTCCTGTTGCTCCAGGTTTGTTTTCATAGAAATAAAATAATTCTACACATATTATTCTGTATCTTCCTTTTGTCTCTTTTCTTTTTTTTTTTTTTTTTT
>NW_012136969.1:3105186-3113078 GCF_000956105.1 Propithecus coquereli | reverse complement strand
CCTATGTATACTGTTTCTTCCTATACAAACATCCTACCATAGTTTAATTTATAAATTAGGCACAGTAAGAGATTAACAATAACTAATAATGCAATAGAGCAATTATAACGACATACTGTAATAAAAGTTATGTAAGTAGTCTCTGCATGCCTCAAAACATCTTATTGTACACTTTCAACCTTTCACTGAGAGAAAAAAAAAAAACATCTTATTGTACAGTATTCACCCTTCTTGTGATGATGCAAGTTGTAAAATGCCTACATGATGAGGTGAAGTGAGGAAGCATGATGGTGCACCATTTCATCATGCTACCCAGGACAGTGGCCAATTTAAAACCTACGAATTGTTTGTTTCTGGAATTTTCCATTTAATATTTTTGGACCACAGTTGACCTCAGGTAACTGACATCATGTAAAGCAAAACTGTGGATAGGTGGGAATACTGTAATTAGTGCTACAGTGACTTACTAGGCCTGCTGTGGGAAAGTATGCTAAGAAACTACAAAGAATTCACATCATATATAATCATTTTTTCCACTTAAAGATATAGCACACTGAAATATGTAATTCCAGAAATGAATTGATAAATGTAATTCTTATTTATATTTCTAATAAACCTCAAGAATCCATATCATTCCACCCAGAACGTTTGCTTCTCAGAAAGAAATCAGGTCTTTCCCCAAAAGGGTCAAATCACTACTATTTATGAAAAGCCAGCTAAATACTAACCAGATAGTAAGGCTTCTAAAAAGTTTACATCCATCTAGACCAGAAGATCCCAAACTTTGTAAAGGGTCAGATAGTAAATACTCTTGGCTTTGCAGACCGTATCGTCTCTGTCACAGCTACTCAACCAGTTGTGCAAAAGACTGATGATGTGTCAACAGATGGGCATGGCTGGGTTCCAATTAAACTTTATTTACAAAAACAGGCAGAGACAGACTTGGCCCTAGGGCCATAGTTTGCTGACCCCTTGCTCTAGGCCTTTCCTCTAGAACTCAGTTCATGTGAAACAAAGTGTGGGGAGAGAGCAGTAAATACTCGCCCTCAGCCTCCCCGAGTGCTAGGATTACAGGTGTGAGCCACCATGCCCAGCCTTCTTTTTGTCTCTTAACACAAATCATAGATATCCTATAAGTCCATGATAAAGACCACATTCTTTTGTCCTAATACTTTTGTGCATATAGATGTATAATTTTGCATATATATGTATAATGCTGCATATATATGTATAATTTTGCATATATAGGATATATGTACATATTAGTTTCAAAACCTGGCTCCTTGATTTTACCATGAACAAATTAAAACCTCTATGCCTTTGTTTTCTCATCTCTAAAATAAAGATAATTTGGTGAAGGTTTATTGAGTTAAGACATACAATGTGTTTATTACTATACCAGACATACTAAACACTAACGTTATTATTATAGGGAAAAGGTTGTTAAAGACATTGAAATGAACCAAAGAGATTACTGAGTGTCTGTCTTGCACACCCTCCCAGGTTATATCAACCATTCATTGTCTTTCAGCTATTTTATAACTCTGTAAGTTGTAGAAAATAGAAAATAATGTAAATTATTCTTGTCCATAAAAATGCAAATTAAATGTGTCTAGAGGAATATAATTGATTTTTGCCTCATAGATGGACCTGTTTTGCATCTATTTGTAAATTCACTCTAGCATTCCTTCTCTTCCTATATAATGTGTAGTCCTGTGAATTTTCCTTTGAACCTAATATAACATCTTATTTGTTCCTTCATTAATTAATGAGTTAAATAAAATCTTTATACATGTTTATTTTATATTTATATGAGAGTCACGATTTTACACATTTTTTAAATAACCTTTAGCACTATTATTATACTGTTTTTCAAGAAAAACGATTATGAGTCAAAATGTTATGCCCAGACATTTACATATTAATACAAAAAAATTCTCATACATGCAAGTGTGCTGAAAACATATAAAATATAACACACATACCTTCATTGTTAAAAGTGCTTGAAGAAATCAGCATATTGAAGCATAAATCAACATTAAGAACTCTGGAACAACAAAGAGTTGACATTAAACACTGAAATCCTTTAAATATGAATCATATAAATAATTACAGTTATGGGTTGCAAATTTTTAAAAAGCTTTTAAAATAACATGATATATTTTAAATAAATTTAACTACGGTAATATGTCTGTGACACCCTCACATGCCCAATTCCCTTCCTTACATAGACAGGAGATCCTATTGCATAATTACCTTGGAATATAAAAAAAGGGCCTCCCCTACATGCCTGAAAGACTTTCTACAAAAAAAGGTACCCTTGAGAGGAGGGTAGATAGCCAATCTGCTTTGTTCTCCACAAATACTCATGAGCTGAGAATTTTCCTTTCTGGCAGCTCCTTTCTATAGACTTTGCCAGAAACAGACCTTCCCATAGGGCCATAGCAATCACTTGCCAAAATTAAGGGGATCTAACAGGGTCTAGAACTCATCTCTTATCTGTTTGTGCTCAAAAATAATTAGCTTGGTTCTGATTTGCCTGTTTTTGTAAGCAGAAGAACAGTAAGAAGTGGCAAGGAATATTCACTATCTCTACCCAAAAAGTTTGATAGGAAGAGGATCTGTATAAGGTATAATGTATTTAACTACGGAAAACTTACAAAATGAATTAACACAGTTCTGACTCAGCAATGTCTGAACACTTACGAACTCATTAATAGGCCACACTGTCCACGATAAGAATGTTTCCTGAATCAAAGGTAAATAGCTACAGTGTCTTTGATTGGTATTTTTACAAATGAAGTACAGTAGTCCCCCACCCCCGCCTTATCCATAGGGTATATGTTCCAAGACCCCCGTGGATGCCTGAAATCATAGATAGTACAGAACCCTATGTATACTGTTTCTTCCTATACAAACATCCTACCATAGTTTAATTTATAAATTAGGCACAGTAAGAGATTAACAATAACTAATAATGCAATAGAGCAATTATAACGACATACTGTAATAAAAGTTATGTAAGTAGTCTCTGCATGCCTCAAAACATCTTATTGTACACTTTCAACCTTTCACTGAGAGAAAAAAAAAAAACATCTTATTGTACAGTATTCACCCTTCTTGTGATGATGCAAGTTGTAAAATGCCTACATGATGAGGTGAAGTGAGGAAGCATGATGGTGCACCATTTCATCATGCTACCCAGGACAGTGGCCAATTTAAAACCTACGAATTGTTTGTTTCTGGAATTTTCCATTTAATATTTTTGGACCACAGTTGACCTCAGGTAACTGACATCATGTAAAGCAAAACTGTGGATAGGTGGGAATACTGTAATTAGTGCTACAGTGACTTACTAGGCCTGCTGTGGGAAAGTATGCTAAGAAACTACAAAGAATTCACATCATATATAATCATTTTTTCCACTTAAAGATATAGCACACTGAAATATGTAATTCCAGAAATGAATTGATAAATGTAATTCTTATTTATATTTCTAATAAACCTCAAGAATCCATATCATTCCACCCAGAACGTTTGCTTCTCAGAAAGAAATCAGGTCTTTCCCCAAAAGGGTCAAATCACTACTATTTATGAAAAGCCAGCTAAATACTAACCAGATAGTAAGGCTTCTAAAAAGTTTACATCCATCTAGACCAGAAGATCCCAAACTTTGTAAAGGGTCAGATAGTAAATACTCTTGGCTTTGCAGACCGTATCGTCTCTGTCACAGCTACTCAACCAGTTGTGCAAAAGACTGATGATGTGTCAACAGATGGGCATGGCTGGGTTCCAATTAAACTTTATTTACAAAAACAGGCAGAGACAGACTTGGCCCTAGGGCCATAGTTTGCTGACCCCTTGCTCTAGGCCTTTCCTCTAGAACTCAGTTCATGTGAAACAAAGTGTGGGGAGAGAGCAGTAAATACTCGCCATCTGCCTCTATTTCTTCATGTGAATCAGAGCTCAGGGTTCTTGTCCTTGCCCTAAAACTATTTCTGAGATAGTGCAATAGTCAGCCTCCAGGCGAGCAGAAGAGAACCTCCCTTTGTCTTGCTTGATAGTATTCCAAACTGTTGCTGCCAGTCAGTGAAGCAGTGAAGATGCCGAGGACATTTTCAGAGAAATCTTCTGTAACATGTGACTCAATTGAGCTGACTTCAAAGGGATCCTCTCCTGGCTCAAAGGTCTTTCTGAAGCACCACTTCTTTCTCAAAGGAAATCGAGCACCGGAGTGTCTTAGCCTGCCACCTTGTGGCAACTTGGACTATGGACCAGGAAATCACGGGACCAAGACAACAGGAGCAAGCTGGAATGCCTGCTTTGTAACAGGCACTTTTTAACCCGTGCTAGACACTGGGGTTCGGTAGGGAGCCAGGAAAGCCACAGTCCCTTGCCCTGAAGGAGGTTACAGTCTGTAGGAAAGAAGATGGCTATTACTCAAAAAATTACATGAACATATTTAAAATTATGACCATGAAAAACGGTCCAAAGGAGCTGTACGCGATGCTTGGAAAGTGAACAAAAGGGATTCAACCAAGGCAGAAAAGGTGAAGGAAGCTTCTTTGAGGACAAGATGATCAAACTGAGGTCTGAGTGCGTAGGGACTTACCAGGTGAAAAAGTGAGGGAAGATGATTCCAGAGAGAAACAGTATCTGCAAAGACCCTGGTGGAGGAAAGCAAGAGGACTATGGTACGAAATCAGGTCCGAAGGTAAAGAAAGGCCAGATGGTTTGAGGCCTCAGAAACTGTGAAAATGAGGTGTTTGTCCTTATCCCATAATCAGAGTGAAACCATAAAATGGTTTTAAGCAAGAAGGAATGACAGAATTAAATTTCAAAAAAGATCACACTGTTTTATCAGTTAGGGTCCAATCAGGAGGCAGAAACTATGTGGCAATTTGAACAGGGAAAATTTAATATGAAGAATTATTAATATTAGCTATTTAACAGGAGATTGGAGTAACAAGGAATTGGTCTGTAAGAAATAAAGAAAACCGAAGAAAGAAAAGAAGGAAGGAAGGAAGGAAGAGAGGGAGGGAGGGAGTGAAGGGAGGAAGGCAGGCAGACAGGCAAGCAGGCACAGCAGATATAAGAAACTGCCACTACCCAAGGAGGACCCTGCAGCTCCTGGGCCTGAGATCGGGACCTTGTTGGTGACGGCATGGCCATGGCTCCTGGACAGCAGAAAAGTCTTAATGGTAGAACTTACTGAAAATGCACCCTCTAGGATGCCAGGGAAAGCTGTTCAAAAGGAGGTAACTCCCGGGAGGCACTCTGCTATGAAACCACCCAAGAGAGTGCCACAGGAAGCTTCTGGCCACGGGCCACTAAAGGACCTGGGCTCAGGAATCTGGTGCCTGAGAAACTGCCCGCAGGAGGAAGGCCCTGGAGAAGTCGAGTGCACTGCAGGAGCCCGCAGAGAGCCGTACACCCAACTACCAAAGAAAACTCCATCCTCCTCTAGTGTCTCTCCAGTCTCCTCTACTGACGAAACTCAGCATCGTGCCAGCTGGCAAAGGAAAAATATTTAAAGGACCTGTCACGCAAGAAATGCAGAGTGGATTTGAAGCTGAGAGGCCATAAATTAATAACTAACACATTGACCTTTATGTGGAGACCTTTCTAGAAGAAGAGCAAGAGTGGATGCACATAGACTGTTTAGGGAGTGCTTAAGTAGGCCAGAGGAGGGAAGAGGAAGTGGTAATAACCTACAAGTACTGGAACAAATACATGAGCAAGTTCTCCACGGCGTACAGAAAGGACACCAAGTAGCTTTGTTTCTGCCCTGTGCTCACTGGCTTGCAGAATAGCTGCCTCAGAAGGCATGGCTGAGAGAGCAAGGGGAGTCAGCTGTCACACGCAGGTCCCAAGACAAGAGATCGGCAGCACCAGCTGTCCTGAGTCAATCCCATGTGTATGAAAGGCACAGGAGTAGTACTGCTCCCAAGAGACAGACTTGCCAGGCTTAACAAGACCATCAGGTGCAATGAAAGCTACACCCAATCCACACAAACACTACCACAGCCAGGCATGCAAGGGCAGGACTTCAGAGATAAGCAATTACTAGGAAAAAAAGTGAGCATGGCTTGTGACAAGGCCTTTTTAAAAGCCAGCAAGCCTGGCCTCCTGGGGCTTCACACAAGCCTACTTACCTGCAGTCCCAAGATCATCAGGGAGGAGGGTCCCGGTGAGGCAGTGAAGTGCCACAGTATGTGTCTAAAAAGGAGCCATCCCTCATGTCTCCAAAACATTAACATTGCCAAGTGGCAGAACTTGAGTACCCACCTGAGAAGCCAGGGTTAAAGTTAATTTGTCAGCAACCATAATTTACCATTTAAACACGGAAACAAGCAAGCATTTAAAATGGCTCACTCTGGGCAGGGGAACCGTGGCTGGAGAGAGGAGTACAGCAGGTGATTGTTGCTTTTTTAATAAACCCTTCCATGTGGTTTGATTTGTTTTAATGACTTCACTAAAGTGAGGATAGAAAGAAGTTTTCAATTTGATGAGAAAAAGTTATATGATTATGACACTGGACTGGAATTTTAATAACTCAAATAAAACTACTGTCGTGCCTGAAAGTAACTGGAGGACTTTTTATTATCTGAGAGTGCCCAAAGAAGCTAAAAGATATGCCTGAGATGGTTAGTAGGGAAAGAACAGTTTCCTCCTGCTGGCCTCCCTCTGCATTCAGCTCTCTTAATGGCACCCACAGGAAATGCACTGAGAAAGAACGGCTTAGAATAATTGCACTCTGCTTGTTTGGTGGAACTGGGACTTGGACGAGTCTGAATGTAGGGGTAGCCTTGGTTGCTGAGCTGGAGTTGGGCAAACTCTTTTATTCCATGAAGGTTTCACTCGTTTGTAGCAGGTTGGCCTTTGATAATGCTGCAGCACCAAAACAAAATTCTTCCCGTTTGGGATGTGTGAATCAATATATCAAACTAAGTAGTGAAACAGACCATCTTGGTGGATTTGCAAAGTAGGATTTGGCTAAAAACTTCTTGAATCATCTGCTCATAAAGAAGATACAGAAGGCAAAAGAACAGAGGTGGGAAGGGAGGTCAGGTGAGGATCCTTGGGAGAGATTTGCTGAACACCCAACCAAAGGTGTTGGTGTGAAAGGCCTGTCTCTAACCAAAGGGGGCCTCCAAAGGGCCATTCAGGGAGTTTGCGATCCACGGGAGAGCAATGGATTGCTGTCTGACTCCCACCTGGGGAACCTGGAGAACAACGGTGACTTCCAGGTGTGGCAAATTCTCAGGGCTGACTCTTTTTCTCAGGGAGCACTTTTGGAGGTTCCTCAAGAAATGTCTCTCCTCTAGCAGATCCCTGACAACACCATCCTCAACCTCTCCATCTAACAGCGCAGCTCTAGCCCCCTTATGCTGAGGTCTCCTCACCTCTGGACGGAGGCTCTCTTAAGGAGAGTTCTTTTCCAAGTGGCCACCACGCCAGCTCCCTACTGCTGACCCCTTGGCCCAGAGAAAATGCACTTATCATTGCCATTCTGCCATTATAAAGACAACTTGTTCCTAAATATGATTCAACGGACGGGATAGAAACTGCAAAGCTTTAACAGCTGGGTCGCCAGCCATAAACAACAGTTCCAGGAGAGAAGATTGGTTTTTCAACTATAAAGAGACCAAGACAAAGACAAAGGAATAACTTAAATTTCTGGTTTACGTGGGTGGGCTGCAAAAACAGCCCATCATATGTACATAACTGTTTTGTTGTTTTTTTTTTTGAGACAGAGTCTCACTGTGTTGCCCGGGCTAGAGTGCCGTGGCGTCATCCTCGCTCACAGCAACCTCAAACTCCTGGGCTCAAGCGATCCTCCTGCCTCAGCCTCCCGAGTAGCTGGGACTACAGGCATGCGCCACCATGCC
>NW_012136969.1:3101209-3102800 GCF_000956105.1 Propithecus coquereli | reverse complement strand
CCTATTTCTACATTTTAATTTTCAAGTAAGATCCCTCCCTTTTCAGACTACTCTCTTTACCATTCAAAAAAAATCTGAGGCACTCTGGCAGGGACAGAGCAATGGGCCAAACACAGTCCAAGTGCTCAAGATGCTTATGGTCTAGTTGGGAGTGAATAACCACCCAATACATGCTTTTAAGCTATAGGTGTTCCGAGGATATATAACAGAGGAGGCTTGTCCCATCAGGGAGTGGAGGGCAGCAGGAAAGCTTTCCTAAAGAAGTATCTTTTGAACTGGAATCTAAAAGAGGAGCAGAGTTAACAAGGTGTGTGCTTGGCTATTAGGGCTGGGGGAGTGGGAGAGGTGTGGACAGGTAAAGGGAACTGCCTAGGCAAAGGTCTTGAGACAGGTGGGACAAGGCACTGGAGGACCTGAGTGGTCAGCGTGTCTGGAATGCAGAAACTGAGGGGGAAGAATAATAAGAAACAAGGATGAAGAGGCAGGCAGGAGCCAGATCCTGCAGACCTACTATTTGGGTCTTTTTCTTCCTAAAAGTTATGAAAGCCATTGAATAGTTTTAATCTCTATGTAGTATAAATGATATATCGCAAACAGAATATTCAACTACCCACAATCAATGCAGATAAAGTGGAGCATACAGATATACAAAAGAGCTTAAAGCTAAATTCTGCTCATTTTAAATGATGGGGACAAAACAAAATTTTTAAATGTAGGTATTACTATAATACCCTGCTCCTCTATCTCTAAACACTACTTCTGGTCCCTCTCAACAGTGACATCTAGCTATTACTGGCTGCTTATTACATGCTAGCGTGCTAAGTCTTTGCATAAGTTACCTGACTTAATATAACATCTTTAAGGCGTACTATTTAGAAACTGTGATTCAGAGAGTGTAATTCGCCCAAGTCCTCACAGTTAGAAATGGCAGACATGAAGCCAGATATCCAATTATAAAGCTCAAGTTCTTGATGGTTACACTGAAATACCCCTCCTAAGTGTAGGCAACAGCCAACCTCACGTGACTCAGTATTTCCACACTGCCTTGAACTTCCTTCCACCATGCCCTACTCATCAGACTCCCTTTGTAAATTGATGCCAACCTGACAAAAGCCCAGGTTGGAGCACACGCACCCATAGACATCATACAACAAACCACATTTTGAGGGCAACCCCTGGAACCAGGGTACTTTATCCTGGTTGATCCCACCTGATTCTGACTTAGTCTCCTTACCAGCACGTGATTCTGACTTCCTAGTCTTCTGGCAGCTGAATCCACCAGTTCTAACGAGTATATGCTAGAGAAATGCAAAGTCACCTGAATATGAGCCAAAGAAGAACAAGGAGGCAAATCCACTGTAATCTTCTACTAATAAAATTATAATTGTTCTGTCATCCCGTTTGTGATTGTCTGTTAAACTCTCCCTCTATTCCTAAGCAAGAGCTGATAGGTTCTCAACTGCCAGTGCATAAAAAATTAGGAAAATATCCACTAGATGTCAGCCTTGAGCTGTAATGGGGCTTAGGGAGCAGGTATGGAATGGAAAACATTTGGAGTTTGAGGATGAAACTGAGGGCTATGAAAAAAATA
>NW_012136969.1:3099346-3101159 GCF_000956105.1 Propithecus coquereli | reverse complement strand
TTTCCTATTGATATATTGCGAACTTTTTTTATTATCACGAATTCCAACGAAACAAATTGCTGAACCAAATGGGACTCAGATCAAGCAGGGAACACGGATTCTAACGGACCCGAGAGAAAACGCCCCATCCCGCAGCCTCGGCGCCTGCGCAGTGGAGGCAGTGCGACACGGGCTCTCCGCGGCGCGCATGCGTCCAGCAATTAGGGTCTTTTGCGGGTATTTCCCCCCAGGCCTCCGCCGCGATACGCCTCCTACAGGAAATAGGGTGTTGCTGCCTTCTTCTTCCGGGCGGAACCGGTTTCGAGATGGTAAAAGATGGTTCCTGGAACTGTGCAATCCTGGCCGGCAGCTTGCGCTCACCTTCCTACCTGGGACGGGCGTGACTCCAGGGAGAGCGAGCCTATCGGAGCCGAGGCCCCGCCTCTGGCTGCGGACAGGTTGGGGGGCGGTATTCTACGGTAGACTTGTGAGGGTTAAAGTACTTAAAGTTTCTTGCCTTAAAGAGCATAATAAATTGTGGCTATTGTTACCTCCTTCCGTGTCTACTCATCTCCCTTCCGGTGCCTGAAGTTGTTTGGTTCTTCCTCTCCATATTAATCTTTGGCGCTCAATCATCTTCCACCTTCTCAAGAACTTCGAACGAGTTGCCACTCCTGTGGCCTTCACGTTATCCCTTCCTAACTGGACCTTCTCCTTCAGCCCAGTCTCCCTCATCACTTATAAATATCCTTCTGCTCTCTGCGCTCCTCGCTTTCCCCATCTACCTCTCCTTGTCCCTCTTCCCCGTCTCATGGAAATCCTAACGGTTTACCCCACTGGTCTCTTCACTCCTCCCACCCCTTGGACTCCTCGACTCGCTGGAATCTGGCTGCTTCTACTTAGTCCACTAAAACTGCTGCCGGCAAGGTGTTCAGTGAACACTTTTTAAGTCCAGTGAACACTTTTCCATGCTGCATTCTCTGCATACCTACCTGACACATCCGTCTGTACCCAATGTAAATTCCTTTGCCACTCCCTCTGGTGTCCATAATGCTCACACTCCTGGTTTTCCTACCTTTGTGATCACTCTTTATTTACCAGGAGTTGGACTTCCTTGCCCTTTTCTGTTGGTTCCTGGGTCACACTCGTCCTGTTTTTCACTCTTCACACTTTTGTGGGGTGATGATCTCTTTCATGTCATTGTTTTGGTATGCCAGTGACTCCCAAGTCTGTATCTCTAGCCCACATCTTTCCTCTGAGCTTCAGACTTTTGACTATCTCGAAGGCACCTCAGACTTAGCACCTCCAAAATGTTACCTTTCTCCTGTGTCCCCCTTTCTCAGTGGATAGCATCATGTGCTATCTCAAACCAGAAACCTAGGAACCACCTTAGACTCCTCCCTCTCCATCATGCCGAGGTGTGGGCCGGGTTCCCCAGAAAACAGACTCTGAGACTTCTGTGTAGGTGGTTTATTGAGGGGTGCTCTTAGGAACAGCACCTGTGAGGGCTGAGGGATACAGGATTGGGGGCACATAAAGGAGTTTAAATCATGTCCTCAGCCAATCCTATGGCAGGCAAGCTCTGGCCCTGGGATGGCCCTTCAGAGTTGTTCTACACTGAGGCCAGGAGTCAGGCTCATAGCCCCCAATCAACCTGCCAGGAGAAGTGGGCTGCTTTCAGGAGGGGGCGTGACCTTGGGTGAGATAGCTTTCTCAGTTAAGGGTAATTGCCTGGAGAGGGACTCAGCTGAGAGCCATCAGCCATCAAAACTCCCAGCATCTGAAGGGATGAATGTCTAGTCTTTTTTTTGAGGCAGAGTCCGGCTCTGTTGCC
>NW_012136969.1:3094457-3095661 GCF_000956105.1 Propithecus coquereli | reverse complement strand
CATAATTCTGTTTATTTCTTCTTCTTTTGGAAATGGTCCAAATAAAATGTGGCCACTTAAAGGAGCTAATATAATACAATTAAGTGATACACTTATTTCAACCGTTTATATTACCCTAAAACAACATATTTACATAACCACATTTTGTTGAGAATTAGATCCTGGTAAGTTAGGAATATTGGCCCATGAGATTTTTTAGGATAACCTGGCCTTACCATATTAGGCTGTGGGCAAACTTCAACCAGGAGTAAAACCTTCATAGACTCACAGTAAGAAACGGAGCCAAACTCTTCAGATTGGGATACTCTTTGTAGTTCTAAATTTCAGCTCTGAACAATGTGTAATGTACCTTTTATCTTAAAGTGAACTACATCATGAAGGTGGAAACCAGGTGTTTAGGATAGAGAATTTTTGCCCTTTCAAAGGTAGTAACAGTCACAGACTGATCAGGCGAATATAATGTTTGAAATGAGAGCCCAAGAACAACTATTCAGAAGAATAGCTTAATTTAGAATTTAGGCAACTAAAAGATCTTTATCCACTCCTTCCTTCAAAGTCAAACTGCCTGAGTTTTATCATGCAAACTCACAATTTCATTTGCCTATACTTTAATGAGTATGTTTGCCCAGCACTCTTCTCTGGGCTGCGATCTGAAATATACAACTTGCCCACCCTCTACTTGGTTCTCACTTGGTACCCACTGAAGATAAGCACACTTCAATTCAGTATGTCAAAAACAAGCCTCAGAAGTAGTTCAGGTTGAGCATTCCTCATCTAAAATACTTGGGACCAAGTGTTTAGGAGACTGTTTCAGATTTTGGATTTTTCAGATTTTAAGATATTTGTATTATACCAGTTGAGCATCCCTAATCTGGAAATGTGAAACCTGAAATCCAAAATGCTCCATAAGCATTTCCTTTGAGTGTCATGTCAATGCTCCAAAAGTTCCAGATTTGGGATTTTGGATTTTCGTATTAGGGATGCTCGACCTGTAGCAGCTAAATTCAGTGGGCTCTGTTTAACTCTGCAGATCGGGCCTCGAAAGCACTAACCAGGCTATGGCTTCAAAGTGGACCCTACGTACAGGTGTGGTGGGTTTTCCAACCCAGGGGCCCTGGCCTCTTCTTGATACCTGTTCAGTTGAGTTGGGGGTTACCACAGAGGGGAAGCCCTCCTTTCCCACTGCTCTCCCTGAGTATGTGAG
>NW_012136969.1:3071373-3093536 GCF_000956105.1 Propithecus coquereli | reverse complement strand
CAACAGCTTTTATTGTGGTGTCAGCTGGAATAAAGCACAGTGTGGGCTGAAATCCTCAGGTACTAAACAACAAATGATATTAGAAAATGACAATCCATTCTAAGAATGAAGAGTAGTTTTTATTTGGACCACACAACAAACAAGGAGAAAACTGGCCTTGGGCAAAGATACAGATGGGAGAGCGGCTCCCACAGTGGCCTTACACCTGCAGGGCAGTTCTGCTTCCCAAGGACTTTGGCATCCTGGTGGAGAGGGCAAGGCACTTGCTAGAGCCAGGAAAAGATCACTTCAAAGCAGGCTTTTCTTCAAGCATAGGTGAGAGCCTCAACAGCTGGAACGCGCAGACCTCTAGCGTGGGAGCTTCTAGAGTACAAGCATAGTTCCCTTCTGTTCCTCAGGGCCTGGTAACCGAGGGACTGGTAACCAAGGTGTCAGAGGACAGACTAAGAGGAGCATCAGCAGAGTGCTGTCTTAGAATCTAGCAAAAGTTGGGGGGGGGGAGGTATTGATATTTCCTGTCTCAGTGACTGGCACAGCCACTTGCCCAAGTCAGAAGCCTGGCGATCATTTGCTCCTCATCACAACCCATGTCCAAGTTTACACCCTCCACAGCTCAGTTGCTGCATTAGTTCAGCTACTCTTCTCACCTGGAAAAACACAAGGGACCTACTGACTGGTCTCCTGCCTCTGGTCTGTTAACAGGGCATCCTCTCTAAAACATCAATCATGGCACTCCTCAGCTTAAAACCCCTCAATGGCTCTCTGGCCGTTGACGTAAAACTCAGAACAACACGATACAATCTCTCCAGCTGCATCTTGCCTTGAATTCTTTCTGTATTATTTAGTTGACTTTTTATTGGCTTTTCAAATGCTAATTTAAGCAACACTTCCTCTAGCTTTCCCTGACAGTGTTCCTCTATGCTCCCCTATCATCCTTTCTTAAATCTGAGCGTGATGCATTGATCATCTCCACTACGGGAAAAATTCCTTAGGTGCAAGGGAACACATCTTTCATCTCTGGATTCAGGACACAAACTTGGGAAGCTCTCCAAGTGCTGGTGACCCAAAGATGAGTAAAATACAGTTCCTACCCTTGAGAAGCACAGTCTAGAGGACAGTTACACAAATAAACTACAAAGCAGAGCCAAGCGCTAAGACACATGATCGAAATACTATATAAACATCTTCCATCTCTACGGTCCCATCATCTTACATACAGCACGAGTCACACTGCTGAAATTTTTTGCCTGACTATCTCCCAGAGCACTGTGAGCCTGAAGTAAGGGATGGGAAGGAGCCAGAGGAGAGAACTTCTGCTTATCTTTGAATCCTCAGTGCCTCACAGAATTTGGTAAGTAAAGATGTTGTATGTACTGAATCATGCCCCTCGTAGGTGATGAGGTGACCAGGGAAAGCTAAAACAAGGAAACTGCCATTATCACTGAACTTGAAAGTCATCTCCCAGAAAGAAAGGGAAAGGTGGAACTCCAGACACACAGCACGAGCAAAGGCACCAAGCGGCAGAGCGGTCTGGGGAGGGCCCTTTGACAAACAGCTGATTTTAGGGAGATGCCCAGAATAAATTCAAAGCTTGAGAATGTTCTCCCACTGTGTTCTATCCTCACAGGATCCGTGGACGTTCTAGGAGACTTACAGTGAAGTAGTAGTTATGCTAAATCTCCTATCCACTGTTTATGAAATACTCTGATGGAGTCTGACCCTGGAAGGACAACTATAAATTCTCAGACGTAACTTAGAGGTGGTCACAAGAATGACTCACAAAATTTAGCATGAGGCTTTTTCATTTTTCATTCATGACAGACCAGTGCCCAGAATGTCCCAAATTCAAATAGAATTGAGGATGAGTCCATCGTGGTCATCCCCCCTATTCGGGGATCATAATCTGTAATTTTCTTAGCAGGGTTCAATAAAAGAAGCTATAGAAAACAGAAGAAAATAAGGCCCGTCATTTCATGTAATGGAACTGCACAGTTAACAACAGTTCTGTGGAATATTTTACAGAACATGACCCATGCGTTTTAGCCAATCACCATGAACATCAAGCTTAGGTCTAAACCAAACCCCTTAATGTGTATGGAAGGCAAAGAAGGAAATCGAAATGGTTTGTATTTTTATTTTGGTTTGTTTTTAATTTATGAAAGCTTACTCAAGGGACTTCACACACACACCGCAAGTATACTGTCAGCAAGCTGAATCTCCATGCTCTTTATAATTGTTCCACATCTGCCCTGTTTCTCTAAGACAGACGTGCACCTCTCTGTTCTATCTGTTCTGTAGAAGAGCCTGTGAGTGGGCTACACACCCCTGTATCTATGGATGTTGCACTGTCCTGCCTCAGCAGAAGGGGATAAATCCTGCTAATGGTTTCATTTGAATGAATTGTTTAAAATCTGATATGCAAAATTTCTGAAACACAGATGAGTAAAGTAAGTAAAATAATCTATTCTGTGTTGTCTGAAACTTTTAAAATAGGAACGTTGACTAGAATACCCTTTACATTAAATGGGATGTGTGAACCCATGTTCACACATCCAATGTTTGCAACTCATTAAGTTCACAAGAAAATAAAGTGAAAGGAGAAGAAATTATGAATGTGGAATTTAGGAATGCCCTAAATATGGGAAGAAATGTCAAGAGACAGAAGCAACATGGAGGGACAATCCCACTAGTAACAAGAAAGGAGAAGGTTACAATGAACCTCCAGGGACATGAAATTGTTTCGGTGTTTCTGGGGTTGCACAAAGTCAACCAGGTTGAAGAGCTGACTAGGTTATAACTCCTTCCTCATCAAAATTCAAATATATCCGTATGGGAAATGTTCCACAAAATGTCAAGTCTGATTATATAATGGGTCAGTAAGCAAACTGACTTTACAAAAATTCTTTGACAGTAATATTTGCAGAAAACTATTTTAGCCCAATTGATATTTATTCTACATTGGGCTAGAAAAAAGAAAAAGTTTCTTTATATTCATGGTTTGCATTCATTATTAGTAAAAATATTTACAACTAGGACATTGGCATCAAACTTTGTAATAATGTCTTTTTAAATTGAAATTTCTTATGGCTCTTAAGAAAATATGTGAGTTTGGCATCCAAGTTTTTTCTTAAAAAAATGTTCTTTAAAAAGTATTAGTCAATGTTGTACACACTTTAATTTTTAATATAGTAAGATAACAAGATGCATGATGTACAATTTTATGTGTTCATACAGGGTGAAGATGAAATGATGCTGAATTAAACTCCCAAACCCACATCTGAGTAACTGAGTCAAATATTCTAAAGCTGTGCCTGTGTGCCTATGTGTACACTTACTATTTTTAACTACTACCTGATTATCCAAAACTGATCTGAAAGTGAGAAAAAAGTGGGATCTGACTGTTGTCCAAACTCTTCGAATTCAACAATTCCATCATTTCTTCCCTATTACAAAACTAGAAGATTTAAGCATGCTACAATTGGCAAACCAGTGTGATCATTTCTTTCTTTAGCAACGATATCTACTTCCTGACTGGACAGATCTAAAGCTAACAGATAAGAGGGAATCTGGCTTCCTCCCAAAGCAGCTATGATGAACTCCTACAGATGCTGTTTTGGATGTCGGGCCCTGAAGGATTCACTCCCGGAAACGGAAAGATTTGAGGTCATTTCCAAACACAGTGCATCAGGGCTGACTTTAGAAAGGCCATAGGACATCAAAGCCGCAGTTTTTGTCTCATGCTGCTCAAACAAACGTGGCTGTAGTCCACCATAGATCTAAATCAAAAGGAAATTAGAAAAGGGTTTGCTAGGTAACATTTTAAGACCCAACTAAAACCTATGGTTTGGTTTTAGTCTTTGATGAAAAAGTGGTCACCCAAACATCTGTTTTTCACAGATAATTCTGTGAAAATGCTCTGAAGACGAACTTTCGTTTCCGTCCAACCAAGGACCTCATTGATGAGTGCTCAGGGATTTTTCGGAAGGTGTAATTATTTTGATTCTAGTTTTGAGGAACTACTGAGGCTTGTTTTCTCTGGGTGTGCTTCTTGTTCCCCCAGAATGTAAAACGTGCCCTCTGGTCTTCACAACAGTCCTCCGAGATAGGCAGGATGGGATAACTCTCTCCATTTTATTGATGAGAATAAGCAGATGACTTGCCAAGTGTTTCACTAAAAGTAAAGCTATGATGCTAGAGCCACATGCTCAAGTCCAGAACTTCAATTTTTTTATGCAAAAGCATCCCAAAAGGGGTGTGACTACTAGCTTACTAACACATCTGTTGATTTGAACATCTGCATGATACAATCCACATTAGTTATTCCCCTTTGAGGTTGGCCACAACATTGATCCAGACCAATATTTAGAGTTCACTTGCAAATCATGGCCACAGATTTGCCCTTTATTTGTTCCAGATGACCAACCACCTAATTGGCCTGACCTAGGAATCTACATTTCTGACAGGAAAGAGAAAGGAACTTAAAAATCCACAGCTGCCATGAGAAAGAGTAACATCAGAGAAAAAGCTTCTAGAATCACATATGCCCAGGGAGGAGAAAAAAAAAGAATTCCCCAGGAAGTTACAAGGAAATGTATATAATATTTATATTATCTTCAAGATTTTAAATGTAAGACACGAAACAGCCATACCATTTCTGTTTTCCCATATGGCATACAAATGTAAATGACTACACTATTCAAACTAAAACTGCATGATTAAGGAGATTTATATTTAGGATATACTTAATTCCTCTTTATGATGACTGCTTTAAATCTAACAAAAGAGATTCATCATCCTCTACTTTCACCTGAGGTTTAAAGGTAACTTTCAAAGGCTCAGGGGTGGGGATGTCCCCCGCTTCTCGGGGAGGATACACTGCCCTGGCTGCCTCGTGTTCTGGTTCATTGAGCCCATCAGGGTAGAGCTCACTGATGGGGCCCAGAGAATCGCTTCTGGCAATAATGTCCACCCCCATCTCCCTGTCACCTTCCTGACCTTCAGCCACAGTTCGATCCTTAGCTTTCCTGAGACTACGCATCTTAAAGGCTTCCTTTGAGGGAGTAGCATTAGAAATAGATTTCTTAAATCTTTCCCCTGACTGTTTCAGCCTCTCTCCTGACTGCCTCAGCCTCTCTCCTGACTGCCTCAGCCTTTCTCTCCTCTCTGGGGTCACTATTCTAGTTCTAATTCTGTTCACTTTCTTGTCAAAATTCTGGCGTGTCTTCTGCATGTTTTCTTTAGAAAATGCCTTTTTGATATTATCAATGCGCTCCTTGCCTGACTTTCTAAGCCTGGCAGATCTGCTTTCTTCAATATAATACTCTTCATCCGAAGAGAGATCTATTGGGGGATCAAAGATATCGTCCTCCTCTTCCTCCTCCTGGTTCTCAGCTAGGTTTCTCTCTTTAACAGACAGGGCCGTCGGACACCGGATCTTCTCCTGAAGGAGATAAAAACAAATGGGTTAGTGCTTCCTTTGCACTAGAGATCAGCTCTTTCACCTCCTGGCCATGCCTCGTAAATCTCATCCCTCGGCTGCTTATCCTCTGCCTGCTCCTTAAATGTTGGCATTTCTCAGGGTTTCTCTTGCTCTTTGGCCCTTTTCTCTTCTTCATCTCCCCAGCTCACCCTGAGCAAACTTATCCACTCCTATGCCTTCATATCCACTTGGAGACAAACTCACAGGTATTTTATCTTCACCTCTCCCCTTCTCTTAACATGTCTAAATGATGGGCAGACTTCACCTAGTGTGACGCAGGCATCTCAAACTTACCAAGCCAAAAATCAAGGCCCATCCACCATCCTCTCCACTTCAACTTCTTTCCCTGTATGTGTCAGCATTAACACGTAAGATAGAAACCCCAATCATCATCCCATGTATTTATTTCCCCTCCTTCTCATCCCTTATCCAACTGGTCACCAAGCCCCATGAATAACACTGCCTAATAACTTGTATGTTCCCTCCTCCCTCGTCATTCCCTCTACCAGTGTCTTGATTCTGGTCCTTGTCTTCTCAGGCCTGAACTTGTACAGTACCTCCTCACTGCCCCCTTAACCTCCAGAATATCACCCACAGATTTCCTGAGAAATATTTCTAAAGCATAGCTCTGATCACATCTCGTCTCTGCTTTAAATGTTGGAGAGCTCATCAATACTTGAAGGTCAGACTTCAAATTCTTCAGTATGATTAGAAGTTCTTCAGTTTTAGCTAAACCTACCTTCCCACTTCTCCAGCCCAGCAACACACAACCACTCTCAATTCCTCAAGCACAAAATGTCTTCATCCCTCTATGCCTTTGTATATGTAGTTTCTGATGTCTTTTTTTAAAGGCAGGGTCTCACTATGTTTCCCAGGCTGGACTTGAGCTCCTGGGCTCAAGGGATCCTCCCAGCTCAGCCTCTCAGGTAGCTGGGACTACAGACGTGTGCCACTGCGCCTGCGCCTGGTGGTTTCTGGTACCTTAAATGCCCCTTGTCCTTTTTTCAGCTCTGTGAATGAAATCTTTCTTTGAGAATCAATTCAAATCCCCCAACTTCCCCAAGTGGCTGATTCTATCTGAAATTTACACCAAAAGAACACACACATTCCTCTATTTATAACATTTATCACAGTTCAATTTTTTTTTTTTTTTTTTTGAGACAGAGTCTCACTCTGTTGCCCAGGCTAGAGTGCCGTGGGATCAACCTAGCTCACAGCAACCTCAAACTCCTGGGCTCAAGCAATCCTCCTGCCTCAGCCTCCCGAGTAGCTGGGACTACGGGCATGCACCACCATGCCCGGCTAATTGTATTTTTAGTTGTCCAGCTAATTTCTTTCTCTATTTTTAGTAGAGACGGGGTCTCACTCTTGCTCAGGCTGGTCTCGAACTCCTGAGCTCAAACGATCCATCTGCCTCGGCCTCCCAGAGTGCTAGGATTACAGGCGTGAGCCACCATGCCCAGCCCACAGTTCAAATTGAATTAGAACTCTACCCATTTATATACATCTCCCCGAGGCCTTCACAAGGTGACAGATTCCTTGAAAGCAGAGATAATGTGTCTTATTTATGTTTTATGCCCAGCATCCATCAAAGGGCCTTGTACATAGTAGATATACTCAATAAATGCTTGTTGGATCAAATAAGAGGCTTACACCTTCATTCAACAAAGAGTTACTAAGCACCACCATGTAACAGTCTATGTTCTTGGAACTGAGAAACTTCTGCGAAGATAAAAAAGAGTTTATATTCTTAGAAAGAGATAAACAAGTAAAATACGTAGTATGTTGGATGGTGACATGCGCTAAGGTGAAAAATGAAGCAGGGAAGGGGGATACAGAGTGACAGGGAAGGGTGCTGTTTGGACAACAGAGGTCAGAAAGGCCTTGCTAATAAGGTGGCACCTGGGCCAAGACCTGAGGGTTGTGCATGTATCTGAGAGGAAGAGAGAAACAGTGAGGAGCGCCACATGGCTAGAGCAGTGAGCAAGGGGCAACAGGAAGCAGAGAGGCAGGGAGAGAGGGCCAGATCAGGCAGGGCTCTGTGTCTAATGGTAAGACAGTGGCTCTTATTCAGAGGATGACAGGAAGCCTTGTAAAAGGTTTTGAGGAGAGCAGTGCCATGATCTGACCCACACCGTAAACAGATCACTCTGTTAAAAACAGGCTGCAAGGCAAGACAAGAAGCAGGGAGAGCAGGTGGACAGCACTGAGATGAGGCAGGTGAGAGCTGACTAAGGTTGCTGGCAGAGGCGGGGTGAGAAGTGGTCTGATTCCCGATCTGCACTGAAGGTAGGAGCCAACAGGATTTGCTGCTAGACTTGGGGGTGGAGTGTTAGTGTGTCAAGGGTGATCCTCAAGTACGTGGCCTGGACAAAGGAAGGACAGATCTGCCATTAACTGAGATGGGAGACGGCAGGAGACGAAGACTGGAGGGGAAAGGTGGGATCTGAACACGTTGTCTCTGGGAGGCCCACTGCACAGGATGGCAGAGGCGCAGAGCAGGCAGCTAAGTAGATGAGTCTGGAGTTCAGAAGAGAGGGCTGGGCTAGACACAAAAACTGAGGAGTCACTGATGTAAAGATGGAATCAAAAGTCATCAGACTGGAAGAAAGAGATTGCCAAGAGACTGAGCAAATGGGTCCACGCTCTGTTTTATTCCAAACTACTTGGGGCCAAGGTGTGTTTCAGAATTCAGAATATTTTAGATTTTGGAAAACTATTATATAACATTCCCAGTGAGATCTTGGGAAGAAACATTTCTGTGGCAAAAAATATGAATATTCACACTAAGGTGGGATATAAAGACTATAAATAGCCCCATGCTCCTACAAGTCAGGTTTTCCCACTGAATGAGTTCAAGTTAAGCTAGGGTCTTGCTGTCACGTAAGTTATGAAAAATATTTATTTTTAGAAATTTCTGGATTTTGAATATAGATCATGGACTTTGGACCTGTAGATAAGAAGGAAGAGATGAGAAAAACCAAAAAAGGAGAAATATCAGGTACTGAGTCAGGAGGAAATCCAAAAGAAAACAGCACCCCCAAACACCAAGGGGAACAAGGGGAAAGAAGTTTCAGGAAGAGAAGAAGGACCCACTGTGTCAAATGTGTCGAAGAATAAGGATAAGAATTGGATTTTGGAACATGACAGACACTAGAGACTGTGAGAGCCAGCACAGACCACAGCAGCTAAAGGAACCCACTGACTATTCTGGGATTATTTCTAAAACAGGTAAAACTTGAAAGATCATGAGATTTTTCAACTGAACTAAGTTAAAATTTCTAAAAGAAACTGTGCCTTCCACATGAGATACAGATTAAATCTATGCAATCAAAAAATATAATAAATGTATAAGAAACACATTCATGCATATTTCAAAATCAGCCAGATAGTCAAGAAGGTATCCCTGGCACCGTATTTCTTTGGATACTTATTTAAAATTAAATTCTTTGGCTACAGGATTAGAGAGTCTAGGAGCTAAAAAAGGCAGGGGTGGGCGTCTCATAACTCTCTGATGAATCAGTCAGAAGCAGCGGAATTATTCCTCTCCTTTCCTGACACCTGCTGCAGGGAGTAGCTTCAGCAACACAGTGTGGGTTGGTATGGCCTGAGAAGGTATAATTAGAAAAGGAAAGAGCCAAAGAGTAATTACTGCTTGGTAGGGGGAAAAAAACTCTCACAATCTTGCTGTGAAGAAATGATATAGCATGACTCAGGAAATCACACACCCTTCTCCAACTATACAACAAATAATACAAAATCAGGCTTTAAAACAAAACGAAACAGAGACAGAGTCCAAAAAAGTACTTGGCCTGGGCTCTGTTTGTTGAAAGTCTGACGAGCCAGAGACATCATGAGTTAACAGTGAATAGACTGAAATAATAATTGAAGATTGTAAGGTTGAACTATAGTTGACTTCCAATTATAACTTTTAATGTGAAAGTCTAGGTTAAAAAACACATTTTTGTAACATAATAAATGCTGTTGACTTGATTGACTATCAAAGTAATATAGCTAGGGGAATTTTAAATATATAAAAATCTGTGACTTACCATTTAGGGAATGGCCAAATATTTTATTTGGTAACCACGAGCATGTGGTTAGTAACCAAAATTACCAGAAGATATGGTAAGACTTCTACTTGCATGATGAGAGGGATCATCAAGGTGAAAGTATGTTCACAGAGAAACCATAATTGTATAAGAAATAGATCTTTTTTGCTGTGGCTGAATTGCTCAGTAGCAACTGTTAATTTGAAGGGGCAATCTCAATATAACCATTTATCTATGACAACTAATTATAACTAATTTTTTTTTTTTTTTTTTTTTGAGACAGAGTCTCACTGTGTTGCCCGTGCTAGAGTGCCCTGGCGTCATCCTAGCTCACAGCAACCTCAAACTCCTGGGCTCAAGCGATCCTCCTGCCTCAGCCTCCCGTGTAGCTGGGACTACAGGCACGCGCCACCATGCCCGGCTAATTTTTTTCTATATATTTTTAGTTGTCCAATTAATTTCTTTCTAATTTTAGGAGAGACGGGGTCTTGCTCTTGCTCAGGCTGGTCTCGAACTCCTGAGCTCAAACAATCCGCCCACCTCAGCCTCCCAGAGAGCTAGGATTACAGGCGTGAGCCACCGCGCCCAGCCTATAACTAATTTTAATTGCTAAGAATAATCATGTGAATATTATATATAGCATTCTAACATCTAATGGATCTTTGAATCAGATTTCTATGTCCATTTATCTTTCTCTACAAGCTCTCCCATTATAAATGATAGCAATTGCTTTTTGACAAACTGCCGCTTACTCTGAACAACTTAATTTCACAGAATCTTCATGGCATTATTTCTTACAAGAAAAGAGATCTGACCTAAACTAGCACTTCTCAGTTGCTTTAAATAATTACAGGGGCTCAAAGAAAGGAAGCAGTAAATTACTTAGCATAAGTTACAGGGACTAAATAGGAAAATATGCAAATATCTTAATTTTTAAAAAAGAATTATGTCAATGGACAGTCAATGAGAACTTTTCAGACACTTCTTTGCTCTAGCCTTTGTAAATCTTAATTGGCGCTTAGTCCACTGCTTTGCACAAAGTTCTCAAACGTGTTGGACGCCAAGTATGTTTCCTGGGTATGCCCCATGCAAGTGGAAGGTGAGATATACCCACTACTGCTAATGCCCTTAGAAGGTGAATCAAAGAATGGTATTACATTCTCCAAAACCAAACCTAGATACCCACTACATACACTAACAGTAGAACTGGCCTCTGCAAGTAAGGTGACTGATTTTTTCTAATTTTTAAGCCTAGGCAAGGGCTTCCAGGCACCTGAAAAGAAAAGGACACGGTAAAGGACTTTGAATGGCATAGTCCACCCTATCTCTTTGAAATAAGCAACTCTTTTCTCTCTTCCCTATTCTTTTTCCTAAATAACCTACAAGCTCTTAAAAACAGATCCAAAATACCACTCTACCATCACAGTGTAACTTTATCAGTCAACAGAGGGCTATGGAAAATTGCCTAATGTGTGAAGAATGCTGTGGGGAGTTACGGGCCATATCCCTAGTATTTCACAAATATCTCCCACATAATCCAACTATGTTCCTATTTCATTTGTTTTTATTGTTCTAGGTTTTTTTCCTATTCACATAGGCATTGATTTTAAAAATACAGTTGTGATAACACTTTATATATGCACCAGTGAACATCCCTGCACACATTCCTGATTCTATGCTTAGAACTAATTCTTTGACATAAAATTTGGGGGCTAAAAAGTTTGTGAATTTTTTAAGTTCTTAATACATACTACCAAAATTGTCTTCCAGAAATGTTGTACCAATTAATATTTCTACCAGCAGAATATGAAAGTGCTTGTTTTTTCCAACCCTTAAACTCTGGGTATATGTTTCAGTAACAGCCAATATTTAAGAAGGGGAAAGTGGAATCCTGTTCTTATTTGTCTTTTATAAACTACCTTATGATAACAGCTTTCCATTTTTCTACTGCGAGAAGTGGTCAACTTTTCCTTTTCCTTTGTTATTGTTTTAAAAATATATTGTAGATATTATGCATTTACCATGGATATGTTCCTATTTGCTAAAATATGAGTGTCAAGGGCAGAGTAATATGGGAACTTAGCAGAATACATAATGCCACACAAAAATCAGTTACGTAAAAGGACTTTATAATCAAATATAAGGAATTATTTATGTGACTCTTATATTTGTATTACTATAATAACAATTAGGAAAATGAGAATAATTGATCAAGAAAAAGGCAGCTTTTCTTATTATTGTGACTTAGATGCAAAAATTCCAATAACAAGTCATATTCTGAAAAGTTTATATATTACTGTTTGCGGCGTTCTAGGTTCTCCTTGATAAGGGAAAAAACCATATTGTGGAGCTACTGGTCTTCAGTTTCTTCTTTTAAATAACAAAGAGGTGTTTTAAAGTAGAGACTTTTTAGGTCTCTCCCAGTTCTAACATTCTTCAAGTCTATGGGAGGGCGTCATGCTAATAAGGCTAATATGCTGAAAGAGCCTTACCAATATTAAGTTTCAAAGGCAAGAAATAGCCTAAGCTGTGAGCCACAGTTCATATTACATGAAACGGTTGAGAGGCTCAAAACACTGATATGATAGTACGTTAGTTAACATGTAAGTGGTTTTATCCTGAGATCTCTGCTGATAAAGAATTCCATCACATTAATATATACAATAGTTAAGATGTGACTTTGGAAACCTCTGATATGACCTGTTGGCAGCTAAAAGAAACGAGATTGTCATCATCAAGCTGAATACAAAGTGTAAACTTACCTGGAATATTACCACGCGGAATTTGTTTTTCTTCATTATTTCCTCTTGCTTGACTTCAACTTTTTTAACATGAGTTTGCTGCTTCTCCACCCGGGCCTTCACGTCTTTAATGTGCGCACTCACTTTTCGGGTTTTCTCAAACAACTTGTTAATGATATGGCCTGTATTACTATGTGACTGTGAAAGCTTCAACAGGTCAATCTGGACAGATTTTATGGCATTTTCCATTTCCCTGTGTCTCTCTTCTATTCTCTTCTGGCTTGCCTGCACACTGTCCACAATGGAGGCCACTTTGTCCAGCACAGTCACAATGGTAAGAGCAGCGTCTTGGTCTTCATCTTCTGTAACACTTGATAAGCGATTCTGGTGGATTTTATCAGCATTTGAAGCAGACCCATTATGTTCCATTTTATTTATTTCTCAGCAAAAGATGTCCTAATCACAATCAATTCTGGCACTTGGAGCAAAAAGTCAGCTTGATAACAGGCAACAAGGTTGTTTAAAGGGTTGGAAACCCCACCCCTGGAGACTGGTCAAGTATTTATAACTACAAATACCCATACGTGACTGTTCTGCAATATGAACCCTTGCAAAGCACTGGGGACTGTTCCAAACATGCTTGCTGACTGACTAAGGGACTCAAATAAGATTGTGTGGGTAGAAGAGGAAAGCTTTTTATAAAAAGTTCACTAAAGCCGCTATGTGACTTATATTAAGGCTAGAGGCCAAATGACCAAAAAAGCAAACTCCAAATGTTGGGTGAAGATTTTGCCTTTAGATAATTTCCAGCAGTATTTGTAAAAGCAGAGAATTTTAAACTGAAATCTGCTTTTTCTATTAATTTCACATATTAAATGTACTAATATCTCAGTATCAAAGAATGCAGTAAAAAAACACACCGAAACAGAGGCCATATAGTGAAAACATTATATTATAACATGCTTTTCCAAACCAAATATTAAAATTAATATTTAATTTTTAACATATTCTTTAAATTCTACATGCATACTTTTGAATATCTAAACTACATGTTAAACAGCTGAATACATTCTACTCACACTTCAGATCTTTAAACACCAACAATCTATTAATATAGCTATTACTACAGGACAAATTTGGATAGAGGTCTTAGATAATGTTTAAGCTCCCTTTAAGAGCACCAGTCATTAACGGTTATTTTTGCATTTTATTCACAAACACTGTTACAATTTGTTTATGTTAAAACAAATATTTTCTTTAAAAATGAATGTGTATTAAAGTAGTTTAACTGATAGAATAGGCTTTATTCCAATCTGTTTATTAAACAGCCTATTTTCACAATATCTAAATCTACTTTTCAGTGATTTGTTCCATCATTACTACCAGATACTTTTCAAATTATTAGAATATTTTGTCAAAGAGAGGAATAATCAAATTCCAATCCATACATCTTATATTTTACATCTAACACACACAGCTTTACAGTTCATGCAATACGCAGTGTCTAAAAAATCAGTTACTAAATCTCAAAAACATTTAAATATCTATTTAAACACAGTGTCTTCTAGATTTTTTTTGTAAGAAAAGTAATCTGTAAACATCTTTACCTTTAGTTCATGCTTGGTCACTTGCTGTGGTCATTGTGGAAGAAGTGGGTATGACTTTATAACCATTTGTGAAGTGGTCCATCTTTGCAAAAATATTACATTCCATGGGTAAAGAACGAGTCTTAGAATTAACATGTGGTACAAATTTGTGAAATCAATTTCTGTATTTAAAAACATAAAACAAAGACTACTAAACAGTCCAAAAGTGTTGTAGCTGAATATTCTAAATACGAGCCAACAGTACTACACTAAAAATGTCCAAAAATAAGGCCTCTGAAATAAATATATCCATTCTTTAAAAAAAGACATAATAAATGTACATCACATGGGTCAGTGTACATATAAAAGTCATCAGTTTAAACCATTCTGGATGATGTATCTGAAGTAAAATGACCTAGGTTTTGCTTCTGTCGACGTCCTCTGTTGTTTTTGGGGCATTTTCTGTTGCATAAAAACAAAAAGAAAGAAAAGTATGTTGTTTTGATCATTCTGTTCAGAAGATTTCAAATGTTTCAAAGTAAAACACATTTCACAGATAAAGGTGCACTGCATGCAATTACAGGAAGGGGAAACAAGATGGCATCTAGTGCACAAGGTGAGGATAAACACAATGTCAGACTGCTACCTTCTCTACCAAGCTGGAAGTTGAGAGGATTAGATCTATGACATAGGTAATGACACAAGCAAGACTCATTCCTCGTGTCTGTACTGCAGCATATGCATTCCTGGCAGGAATCCCTGCCCTTCCTCTGGCCTGGCAACTCCCCAGCCACGGTGACTGATAACATACGAAATCTGTGACAGTAGAAAGGACCTTGGCCTAGGTACTTTCCCTGAGCATTACGACACCTCCAAAATGACAAGAACAGCTTAGACAAAGGGAGAAATCAAGAAGTGTGCTTATTAACCTCAGATATGAATACATAGGAATTCCTACTGATTTTAGACAGTGACTCCAAAGAAGTTGTTCCACACCCTGCTGGGGCAAATCACAGAACCACCATGCTGAAGGTAAGGGATATTCCTTGACTCTGCTCTCATTTTACCCTAAATGTTTCTCCACAGTGGTATAAATCTCACTGTGCTGTAACTGCTCTTGTGTCTGCACACTAGATTGCAGACATAGTTCGTACTAACAAGCACAAAGTGCTGTACTACACAATGTGGACCAAAAGGGTTGGGATGAATTCTGGTCATTCTGAGTTTGGGCTCTGCTAATAACTAGCTGTGTAATCTCAATTTTCCTATACATAAAATATTAAATTAGGAGTTGGACTAACCTCTAAAATCTCTGCCAGAATGAAACAATCTAATGGAAAGAAAGTCTTACAATAATCAGCACTCCTACTCTAATGTCCCATGTTTTTATTCCATTTCAAAGAGCACAGCTTTGCCTTCACTTAGAAGCCTTGATGATAATACTTTCATTTTGTATATGGCTTTCACAAATTTTATATCACTAATCCTCATTAAAACACTTTGAGGTAGACAGAGCTGGAATCACCTCCATTTCATAAATGAGGAAACTGGTTAAGAGGTCAAGCAACCCTCTTTTGCCATTACTAACTTATCATGACCTTGGAAAAGCTCCAACTTCCTAGGGCCATGGTTTTTAAATCTACAAAATAAGGGGGTTGGTTAAGATGATGTTCAAGGTCCCTGCCAATCTGTCATTCTATGAGTCTAAAAACATGAAAGAAGATTCCAAGAATAAAAGAAAATCTGACTCATGCAGTCTTGAAAGTGGGTCAATGGGAACATCTTTTTAAAGGAAGATTCCCTTCCATGTAACGGCCACCACAGTCTATGTGAATAGCTGTCCCACAGTGGACTGTGTGGGAGAGACACTCCTTAAAATGGAGATAAGTCCACATACATAATTATAGTAAGTAATATTCCAAATCCAAGACAGCAAGACATTCTAGCGGGGGAATACCACAATAAAAAGACAGGCCTCAAGGGGAAATCTGTGATAAATTTATGAGATGACCCTTCACTCGTGGAGCCAGTAGGCAGTGAAGACACTGAGACACAGTTAGAAATATCCTGTGATGTCTAAGTGGCTGTGAGGGCGGCAAAGGGATCGGGGGTACAAACTAGAGAGCACCAACTTTAAACCTACATGCCAGATAATTCTAATTTAGTAGTTGAAGAATACAGCACACTGAGAACAGAAGCAGAAAGTTGGGTAAAAGGCTGCATTTAGGAGTTGTAAGAGGGCTTACCCAGCTCTATGACCTTGGCAAGCTACTTCCTACCTCAGGGCTTCCTCACTTCTCTAAATGAAGGGGTTGAACTCAAAGTTGCTTCTCAGTGACTCTCATATCCTTTGATCCTCTTAAAAATGGCACTATCACCAGGACTCAAAAATCTTTCCTGAGGACTTTATTTTTATTGCCTTCCAAATTGTTTATTATCCCACTCCTGCTTCATTCTAATAATGTCCTAAATGGTCTCCTTCCACCTCACATGTTCACTACTCCATTGAATTTTGCAGATTAACTCTCTGATTAATATTCTGAAAAAAAATGGCTTATACCAAGTCGTTCCCCTGCTCAAAAACCCTAAATTGCTACAAAATCAAATTTGAGCCCTGTTCCCATGCAATGATCATACTTGGTAAACATACTTCCCAGATGACTCAACATGGACCCTCCTCTTGATGGTTCAGTGGACAGAGGAATGATCTGGGGGGATTAGACGGTACTGAATCCAAATCCAGGCACTTTGATTTACTAGTTGGATGACCACAGGCAAATTACTAAACCTCTGAGCCTATATTAAATGGCCACAGCAAGCTCTGCTATTAAATGTTTTCTTCCTATCTCTTTCTGTTGTCATTATTTGTTATATCATCATGTCCCTACTTTTATCTACTGCCCAATTTTATACTCAGTAGTCTTGCCTAAGGGCAGATCATCTGTTCTTGAAATAAAGTGCAATGACTTTAGTGCCTGCATTTTATGAAAAATATCTGTTACCCGGAGAACATTTTTTATCATTTCTGGATTTATCATTTTAGCTCCAGATGGCTGAGACTACTGAAGGTCTGGCTTCTATCCAGACCTTGGACAGAGGGCCATAAATCCGTTATGGCCTGCCAATATCTGTATTTGATATGCTCCAACCCTCTGTCCAGAATAATATGGGAAAAGTGGAGAGATGATGTTTACGAGACTTCTGAATCAAACCTTAAAGGAGGTAGGAAGAGGTAAATAGGAAGAAAGGACATTAGACTGAAAAGCACAGAGACAATATGAACTTGATTTGCTGACCTTCTCAGATCCAGTTCAGTCTGACTTACATATTTCCACTGAGTTTGGAAAAGACCCATTTTATGCTAGTTGTGCTCCAAATAAGTCCTTTCATTTATGACAAATAGTTTACTTATGACAGAGAATTTTAAAGGTTATTCCTATTGCTGTAATCCAGAAAAATCAAGTAATGTTAAAACAATGATATAATAAGAAAAATAGTTATCTTTAGTCTCTGATTTCTTCCTTTCTTACCATATTTCCTACGGATAAAGTATACTCTTAGGGCATAAAACACCTTGTAGTTCTGCAGGGCTTAAAAAGCTTCTGCATGGCTCTTCTGCGCATGTGCAAACCATTCTAGAAATCCTATTACTACCATTATTGTCCCTGAATGCAGTGCTCAAAGACACTACATAGTTCTAAGGTCCCTAAATTCCTTTATTTCATTGACTGTGCTCATGCTCCCTCTGCCTGCAGCCCAGATATACCTGTAACCCTGGGAATGAGTTCTTGCCTGTATTTTATAAGAAGAAAGATAGGGACAGGTCAGACCCACATGGAAACCTTGGGGAAATGATCATAGGATTTTTCCTAATAGATGGACTTAAAGCATCTATCATCTTGAGTGTGCTTCAAAAGGTTCCTGTCTAATTTAACAACTATCTCCTTCTAATTTAAAGTTGATATTTCTTACATAATTACCTACCTTGTTATGCACATGACAATTGCTACTATAATGGCGATCTGTACAGCTCCAATAATTGCTGCAATAAGAACATGAGTGAGCTTTTGCCTACTTGGCACTACATAGAGAATACTAAAGTCTGTCTTTTCACAGTGCTGTCCAGTGTAACCAGATTCACATCTGAAAGGAAAAAAAAAATATTTCTATGAAAATTAGAAATTTTAATATTTCCAGTTTTTAAATTAAAAGACAAAAAAGAGTGATAAAATTTAAACAAATTAAAAAATCAGGCACTTTCTCACCATTTGAAAAAAAAATTGCCATTTATGTATTTCCCTACAGTCTTTCTGATATGCCTATTTTACACAGTGCTTCTTTCACTTACATTATATCACATTAATTTTAAAGTTGCTATAGAGTCTTTATCACTATCAATTCAAAAAAGTATGTAATATTCCATCCAGTGACTATAATATAGCTAACTTATCTGTTCCCCATTCTAAGATGTATCAGTGATTTTCAATTTTTCACAATTATAAATTAAGTGTCGCAAACATCTAGGTGAATATGTGCTTTTCTACATTTATTCTTTAGGCTAGATACTTGGAAATGAGATTATTGAGTAAACAGATATAAACATTTACAGTTTTCTGAATATAGCATCAAATTATATTCAGGACACTTTTCAGTGTACAAAATATAAACATGTTAAATGCAGGAGGGAGATGAAAATAAGTTATTAATGACAGAAATAAAGTCAAGTAGGTGCTAATCTTAGAAACTGTCTGAATTCTAATTAAAAGTAAATAAAAAGGCAGCAACATCAGCTGATGATAATTTGACAGGAGGAAACATTTAAGATATTTAACAGAAAATTCATATTTTTAAACTGACAGAAGTGAAATGTATAAATTAGCCAGCCTTCAGATGGAACTAATTAATAAAACATCTGAAGTATAAGGATAGTGTGTATATTTATCAGTGTCCCACACCTCATTACAAAGAATTCGAGGCAGCTTATCATAAAGCACACATAACAACAACAAAAAAAGAAAACTTGGGAAAGGGAAATAGGGAAAGCCGGGGATAATGTGAGTCTACCAATCCAGTCCCTGAGGTTCCTAGATATCTGCCAGTAGTTTCACACTGGGCTCTAAGCTTCCCAGCAGACAAAACAAGAAGCAGTGAGGCAGATATATAGATCATGCAGTAGAACTGAGAGCCTGGAAATAAACCCATACATTTTCAACAAGGGTAGTACTAAGACAATTCAACAGGGAAAGAGTAGTCTCTTCAACAAATGGTGCTGAGACAACTAGATACCCACATGCAAATAATGAAGGTAGACCTCTTCCCCACTTCATTCACAAAAATCAACTCAAGATGGATCAGATATCTAAATGTAAGAGCTGAAACTATAAAATCCTTAGGAAAAAACCTAGGCTATAGCCATTACGGAAAACAGCATGGAGGCTCCTCAAAAAATTAAAAATGGAATTACCATATGATTCAGCAATCCCACTATTGAGTATATATACAAAAGAAATGAAATCAGTATGTTGAAGAAATATCTGCACTATGTGTACTAAAGTATTCACAATAGCAAAGATATGGAATCAATCTAAGTTTCATCAATGGATAAATGGATAAAATAATGAGGAATATATAAAATGAGGAATATATATAATGGAATACTATTCAGCCATAAAAAGAAGGAAATCTTGTCATTTGTGACAACACGGATAAACCTGGAGGACATTACATTAAAGGAAATTAGCCAGGCACAGAGAAACAAATACTGGATGATCTCACTCATATGTGGAATCTTAAAAAGTTGGTCTTATAGAAGCAAAGAGTAGAATGGTGGTTACCAGGACCTGGGGTGGTGGGGAGAGTTGGGGAAATGTTAGTCAGGGGATACAAAATTCCAATTAGATAGGAAGAATAAGTTCCAGAGATCTATTGTACAACATGGTGACTATATTTAACATACTGTATTCTTGAAAAATGCCAAAAGAGTAGATTTTAAGTGTTCTCACCACAACAATGGTAACTATGTGAGGTAATGCATATGTTAATAACTTGATTTAGCCAGTTCGCAAGTATACACATTTCCAAACATCATGTTGTATGTGAGAAATATATACAATTTTATTTGTCAATTTTGAAATAAAATAAATCTTCGTGATCTTAGATTAGGCAGTAATTTCTTAGATATGAAAAGAAAAGCAAAAGCAACAACCAAAAAAAAGATAAATAGGACTAAATCAAAATTTAGTAAGAACACAAGAAAGTGAAAAGACAACCCACAAAAAGGGAAAAATGTTTACAAGTCATATATCTGATAAGGGACCTGTATCTAGGACATATAAAGAATTAATACAACTCAATAATAAAAAGACAAAACAATTAAAAAATGAGCAAAGGGTATGTACAGACATTTCTCCAGAGAAGATACACAAATGACCACTAAGCCCATGAAAAGATGCTCAACATCATTAGTCATCATGGAAATGCAAATCAAAACCACAGCAGAAACCACTTCACACCCACTAGGACACCCTAATTCAAAAAGTCAGATAATTACAAGTCTGCCAAAGGTACTGCACAGGGAATGTAAAATGATACAGCCACTTTGCAAAACAGTCTGGCAGTTCCTCAGAAAGTTAAACACAGAGCTACCATTTGGCCCAGCAATTCCACTCCTACACACTTACCCAAGTGAAATTAAAACATATGTTCACATGAAAACTTGCATATAGCAGCATTATTCATAATAACCAAAAAGTGGAAGCAACCCAAATGTCCATCAATTGAGGAGGAGATTAAAAACATGTGATATTATCCATAAAATGGAACATCATTTGGCCATAAAAAGGAACAAAGTACCGATACGTTCTATAATATGGACGAACCTTGAAAACATTATGCTAAGTAAAAGAAGCTAGACACAGAAGATCACATACTATGTAATTCAATTTGTATGAAATGCCCAGAGTAGGTAAGTTTACTGAGACAGAAAATAGATTAGTGGTTGATTAGGGCTAGGGAGGATGGGGAGACCTGGGAGTAATAGTTAAAGACTATGAGGTTTCATCTTGGAGTAATGAAAATGTACTAAAATTGATTGTGGTCATAGTTGCACAACTCTGTGAATATCCTAAAACTGCTGCATTGTAAAAGAAAGTAGGAAGGGAGGGAAGAGGGGGAGGAAAGAAAGTAGTAAGATCACTGACACAAAATATAATCTCCATAAAATAAAACCAAACAAGTTGTTCAAAAGAAGCATAGTTACTACTGTTATTGAACTCAACAGAATTTTATCTCATTGGTCCTCATTTAAAGAGGGCACCTTCTGATACAGGGAACATCACACTCAACAACACAGCTGCAGTAAATTCAATGACATAATGAAGTCTCACAGGATTTTTTAAATAATGTCCTTCATGGTAGGCTAATGGCCAAAAGTCAAAGCTCAGTAAAATAAAAACAGTTTCATAGGGAGCTATAACAATGTCCTAGACATACAGCTCTCTGATGGTTTAACTTAATCCAAAGATTAAAATCAGAATATCAAAAAGAATGTATAGGCCATATATCATTCAGGTAGTTCTCCCTGGATATTATTTTCTACAACTGACTTTTGGTTATACTCTCCAAACTTAACTTAACTTCTAGGTTATTACTCCTCTTCTTTTATTGATTAAAGGAGAATCCAGGAGTCAGTCCTCCACCCTCTACTTCTTTCATCCCACACACCTTCCATAGGTAATCTCGTTCACTCCCAGGTCCTCATGTACTGATTCATTCACACATCCACTTAACACACTAAGTACCTGCTATGTGCCGGCTACTGTGGTGACCATTTGGGATACATCAGTGAACAAAACAGGTAAAAATCCCTGGTCTGCTAACCATCTACTGGGAGGAGGGGGTAAAATAAATATAATAAGTAAATGAAATAGTTATATTAGAAGAAAGAAGACTAGAACTGAGCTCTGGTCTACTAAAACATCGAAAGGTCAGGGAGCAGAGGAGGACATAGCCAAAGAGACTGGAACATCCAACAAGGTAGGAAAAAACCAAGAGAGGGTAAAATCCTTGACACCAAGTAAAGGATGCATATCACACAGGAGGGAGTGATCGATTGTGTCAAATGCTACTGATCATTCAAAAGTAATTTAAAACTAAGAACTGACCACTGAATTTAGCAACAAAAATAGTCTCAGTGGGGACTGTTGGGGACAAAAACTTATTGGGGTGTGTTGAAGAGAGATGGTAAGATGAGGAATTGGAGACAGACTTTAGATAACTCTTTTGAGTTCTACAAAAGAAAAAAAAA
>NW_012136969.1:3057347-3067348 GCF_000956105.1 Propithecus coquereli | reverse complement strand
TGAAAGATTTATTTTTGAAATGAAAACTATCAAGCATATTGATTTTTTTCCAAATGAAAATACCTTTGCTGTTCTTTTCATATAGTTTTTCTTAGAGATGTTCATTGTAAAAAAAAAAAAAAATTCAAATAATATCAAGAACAAATAAAAAAGAAATTTAAAATAACCTGAGACCCCTCTATCTAAAGAGAGCTGCTATAAACACATTGATGAATATCTGCTCAGACTCAGGTATAATGATTTGAAGTAAAGTGAGCTGAAGTGAAGAAAATAAAAGTATAGTGAGTAATACTACCATGAGAAATGGAAAAGAGAGTCAGGAAGGAGAGATGGAACAGGGCAGGAAAGACAAAGACATGGGGACCTAGTCTTCAAAATCAATCATATTCATTCATTCCCTCTCTACTACGTTCACATATGCACACATGTACGCACACACACAAGTAAATTTTGGAATGGATTTTTGTGCTTTCAGGGGCATATACGCCAATACATTAGTCCTCAGCTCCATGGATGCAGAGCTCCCCAACGTTTACAGGCCTGTCTAGGTACAGGAAAAATTCCCAGGCTCCCTGCCATTTCTATCTTACAGTTCCAGCTTACATATTCTACACACTATCAGCCGTGTGACCTTGAGCATACTAACCTCTTAAACCTGAGATATCATAACTGTAAAATCAGAATAATAGAACCTGTACTTCATGTGGTTTTGAGAGGATTATGTAACATAACTAATGTACATACACCACCACCAAAACAAACAGCAAAGGGCTTATCTCCCCAAAATACAAATAAAAGGTGTTAATAAAATTTGAAAAATGTTAATGCAAACAAATTTAAAAGGAATGAAACAGGAGGCTGTGAGTATATGCATGTGTGGGGGAAGAAGATCAAGGGAGAAGTGAGAATAGAGGTGCCAAGTGTGAAAAAACTGAGAACTAAAAATGCAAATTTTCTGAAGATCAGAATTTACATAAACCAAAAAATGTTAATGATTATTAAGCTCAACAATAGCATAACTAAAGCAGAGAGATCATGTCACCTTTAACAAGACTAAAGTGATGTTATTTAACCTAAAAATGCATATATTTACATTGTACTAATTTAATTTACGCCCAGAAAGAGAACTGAACTAGAAATCAGGGCATCCAACGTATAAATTCTCAATTTTAAAAGTATCTTTACTACTTTGTGACCTTGGTCAAATCACTTACTCTTCTCTGAGGGAGTTGACTGAGCTCAGCACTGTCCAACAGAAGTACAATACGAGACACATATGTAATTTTACACTGTCTAGAAGCCATATAAAAAAACAGGTAAATTAATTTTAATGATATACTTTATTTAACCCTATATATATCTATACATAGCCCATAAATATTATCATTTCAACATATTACCAATATAAAAATTGATATTTTACTTATTTAAAAAAGTAAGTCTCCAAAATCTGGTATTTTACACTCACAACACATCTCAATACTGACCAGTCAAATGTCAAGAGCTCAATAGCTATGCATGCCTAATAGCTACCATACTGGACAGTGCAAAACAGATGATTAATTTATTTCTCACCTACTGATCACCTTCTATATGCCTTCTATACGCTGCTAGCTACTGGGGATATAAAATTTAAGACATATCCTGTCATCTGAGGGCTTATAAGGTCTCCTCCAGCTCCCAGACTATAACTCTGCCCTGACAAAAGAATCAAGTCCTCCTTTGAGTTGCTATAATCCTGAGCACCCCACTCTTCTATTACAACACTCATGATACTGTATTAAAGCTATCTGAGTTTTTTAAATCAGTCTGTACCATGAGACTGTTAGTTCCTTAAGAATTTAGGTCTTTGTGTATAACTTCTAACATTTAGAACGGAGTACATACAATGGTTAAGAGCACAGCTCTAGAGTGAGTCTGCCTAGGTTTGAATCCTGGTTACACCACTCTCCAGCAGTGTGACCTAAAGGCAATTAACTTAACCATTCATGGCCCTCGGTTTCCTTGTCTTAGAAATGGAGATGATAATGATATCCACTTCTCATATGGTTGTTTTGGGAACTCAATGAGATAATACATTTAGCATACTAAGTATGTGGTGTGTACAGAACTTAGAACAGCACCTGGCAAACAATAAGTATTTAATAAATAAATGTTACCAAGTATTATTACGTGGTCAATAAATGTTTGTTAAAAGAAAGAATTCCAATTTTCACTTGTTGATACGTTGTACTATAAAAGTCTTCAGTTCCACAAGTTAAAACCCTTTACTAGGAGAAAAAAAAATTCATGAATTGTATTTTTGTTGTTTTCCATTAAAAAAATTATTATCCAAATAAAGGTTTCTATCCTGAATCCCTTAGTGAACTGAACTGCTTATAGCAGTTATATACTGTGTTTCATAAGAGAGGTCGAAATTTAATTAACGATTCTTCATTATTTATTAATACTTGTGATCAAAGCAGAAGACTTGCCAAAAGCAATTAGCCTTGATGAGAAATAGTTTAACAGAAGCCAAATAACTAAAGTCAAATGTACTTTTCTTGCTACAATTTCAAACTAAAAATGCCATTCTACATTCCCAATCATGCCACAAGTGACTGGAGGAAAGCAGTTATCTCCCACAGCACTTCTCAGAATACGACCATGAAAATGCATAATAATGGGACTACAGAGACTGACGTTACATATCAACCTATAATAATAAAGTCCTATAATGTATATACCAACAGGACCATATAGGTCTGCAGAGGCTGTGGTAATGTACTAATCTACCATAAGAAAGTCCTATAAACAGCAGGGAATTCCAAGAATAACACAGAGCTTAAAGCCATCAGAGAATTCAGCTACGTGAAAGTAGCAAGAAAAAGTAAACTAAATTAAGAACAGGGTTTTGAGAAATTAATAGACAAAATATGGCACCAATAAACATTTACTGAATGAATTAATGAAAGGATGTGGTATCAAGCTGCAGACAAAGTAAAGCCATATAAAACATGGACATGTGTAATAAGGCCTTGAAGTGTATGCCAAAGTCCAAATTCACAGAGTTCAAATTCAACCTTTACTCAATGCCAACATTATTCATTATATTATACTTACATACTATTTCTGTGCATATTCATATGCTCAGCTAAGCTACAGAGTATATAAAGAAAAAACATATGTGGTCCTTGACCTCAAGAAGCTTACAGTCAATTTAAGGAACCAACAAATATACATGAAAAGCTAAACAACACAAGGGAAGGGGGGTCTCACATGGCAATTTACAATTAAATACCAAAAGATGGTTTTATAATACTAGGTGCTATGGAAGTTCAAATTCAAAGGAAGCTCACCGTAGGCTAAATTACTCAGGAAAGGATTTATTGATAGAGTAGAACTTAAGTTAGGCCTCAAAGTACAGATTTAGATTGAGGAGCTGTGGAAGTCAAAGGGAAGGTATAATACACACAGCATTCTCAAGAACAAAGGAGTAGGCCGGGCACGGTGGCTCACGCCTATAATCCTAGCACTCTGGGAGGCCGAGGCGGGTGGATTGTTTGAGCTCAGGAGTTGGAGACCAGCCTGAGCAAGAGCGAGACCCCGTCTCTACTAAAAATAGAAAGAAATTAATCAGACAACTAAAAATATATAGAAAAAATTAGCCGGGCATGGTGGTGCATGCCTGTAGTCCCAGCTACTCGGGAGGCTGAGGCAGTAGGATCGCTTGAGCCCAGGAGTTTGAGGTTGCTGTGAGCTAGGCTAACACCACCAGGCACTCACTCTAGCCAGGGCAACAGAGTGAGACTCTGTCTCAAAAAAAAAAAAAGAACAAAGGAGTAGCAACCTAGCAAGAGTGGCACATTCAGACATTCCAACTCAAAGCTGGAAAAGCGGGCTGAAACTAGATCATGGAAAAATGTGAATTCCAGGAGAGACATGTTTTCTTAATCACATGGGCAAGGAAGACACTGAAGGCCTTCTAGCTAAAGAGTGACACAACAAAAGCTGTGTTTTACATAAAAATTGAGAGTGGTTGTCCAAGGCTGGTGGTTAAGGCAAATGAGGAATGACTGACTGCTAATGGGTGTGAGGGAACGGACTTTTAGGGGTGATGGCAATGTTCTAAAATCAGATTATGGTAACACCTGTACAATTGTGTAAATATACTAAAAACCACTGAATTGTACACTTTAAACAGGTGAACTTAATGGTATGTAAGTGGTATCTCAATAAAGCTATTAAAATAAATTAGTTGAATAACAGCGGACAAGAGAAAGGGGTAGGGGTACTAGGAAGACCAAGTAGATCAGGTGACCAATTAGAAGATTAATACATAATCCAAACTTGTGGCAATGAAAAGCTAAGCCAAAGCTCACAGATACTAGAGATACAGAAATAAATACATACAGCTTGAAGGTGCTTTGGAAAGTGAATGAGCTCAGAAACTCAGATCTGGAAGGATTGTTGGAGGCCATCTGGTCTGATGAAAGAATCCCATTAAAATGACTCTCACTGGGAGCCTAATGATACGAGGTTCAGTAAAGAGAATGTAGTAAGCTGAGTTCAAATTTAGATCTCCAGTAATCCAAAAGTGTTTGTTCAGCACCTATTATGTTTCAGGCACCAGGGTATTTCCCAGAGTTTGAGGCAATGACAAAATAAACAAAAAGTAAGTACGGAGACCCAATAAGCAATTGAATATGTGAAACTAGTGCTCAGAGAAAGAGCAAGGATAAAGAACAAATTTTAAAGTCCACCAAGGTGATAGCCAAGAATAGATTAAATATTCTGAAGGCGATTAAGAAAGCAAGCAAGGAAGAACAATAGAATTCTAGAGTAGCTGTGATACAAAAGGAAAAAGCACCAGGGCTTAGCCTCAAAAAGTCTGAATTCTAGACCTTGTTCTGTCATTCAACATGAGCAACAAAATCTTAGTTTCAGTTTGTTCATCTGCAAAATGAGAATAACATGGTTGTTATGAGGATTAAATAATAACAAATATATAAAAGAACCTGGCACATAGTAAGGTACTTAATTAATAATTGTTAAATGGATGAATCTCCTACTGATGTCACTTATAAACCATAATATTAAACAGTAAGACAGATAACACCAATGGTGAAACTTTTAAACAAAGCCAGGTTACCAAAAATGAAACCAGAAAACAAAAGTATTAGCAATAATCATAATGACACTGATAATGAATTCAGTAATACAGAATTTAATATTCAGAGTGACCCAAGGCAGTAGATACTACTGCCTCCAACTATAGATGTGATAATGAAGCTCAAAAAAATCAGGACACACAGCTTTTAAGCGTAGAACAAGTCTGATTCCAGAGTGCAAGCTCTTAGTCATTATGCTAGTATTTCAGCAAGCTACCCTGGGAGATGTATAGGGAATGGACAAAAGCAGAATGGCCAAGCACCTGCTCTCTAGGCTGCGTAAATTCGACAACTTCAAAAAGGAAAGATGAAAAGGCTTGAAAGATGCAATAAAGCATGTTTTCACAAACCACAGCAGAGATGAAGCCAACACACAGTAAGAACTGGGGACAGAATGATCCTGTCTAAACAATGCCCTTAGGCAAGTGGTGACAGGCTCCACGAACAACAACTGCAACTGCTAGTCTCTGAACAATGTGTCTGTGTGCAATATAAAAAGCATGCTTGGTCACTCAGTGGCTCCTTTCACCCACAAAAGCATTCAGAAACAAATCTACCACCACCAGCAGTGTTTTCAAACACAAAGGATAGCTATGGTTCTAAGAGATGATGTTTATAAGAAAATCCAGATCCAGATGGCTTATCTGCAAAGGCTTGTTCCACTGGCTATCTGTCCCAGTCCCCCAGTGTACAACCCAAATAAAGTACAAGGAGTTGCTATGAGCAACGGAGACACGCACCAGGAAGGTAAACTGCTGAGGCCACAGCTATAGCAACATTGTATCAGTAACCCCAGGGCTCATTATTTCTATAATTTCTACAGTTAAAAAATTCAAAATAACCTGTCTTGCTTCCCCTACACTACCCTGCACCCCCTTAAACTTCATCACTATCACATCCCTCTAAATATCTCCCCTCACCCAGTCTCCTTGGACTCTATTAAGGAATTACGTACCTAGGTATAAACACCTCTCATGCTCTCATTTCTAAACCCCAGTGTCCTCCAGACCAACCCAGCTCTTCCCTTCCTAGCCTCCCCACCCTGCCCAGAGAAACACCTTTTCAAATGTGAATAAACTCATCCACTTCCTCAACCATTCCATTAGAAAATACCCATCTCATCTTCCTGAAGTGCCAAGACCACATCACTTACTAGACCTCCTTCCCCCAATGTGCTCGCCGCTGTCATTTCCACGCCCATCTCCCAACAACCTTCCTCTCTAGGAGCCTTCTAAACATCCTCATCAGGACTCTCGACCACGCTCCACGACACGCTCTCAGATTTCGTTCAGCGAGCTTAGCACCTGGCTCACAGTCTTGCTTTCTGATGAGGCAAATCTGGCAAAACCATCTTTAAAAGGGCACACCAAAACAGCTGGGCTGAAATATACAAACAGCAGTCACCAAATCATGGGAACAATGATACTGATATAGATAACTCGATATCTCTGGTATCCCTGGCCAGCAGCAGCAGTAGAGAGACTAATGAGACTCAAGAATGAGGTCAAAGACGAGGTGAGAGTTGGGGTGAAGCGAAGCTCAGGAACGAAGTGAGAATGTTTTTGTAATAAAAAAGTGTTATGGTTAGACTTTAGGCTGTATGAAAATATCTTTGAATCAAAATGGTCACATTAAAATGCCATAAACCACAAAGGAATTTTCCTGGGTAGATGGAAATGTTATTGATAATAAGGTACGGTGTACACAGGGTGTATCCATTTGTCAAAACTGACAGGTAAGATTTGTGCACTTCAGTGTTGTAAATTATACCTTTAAAAAAGTGTAAAATGAGAATAATGATAATCATGTGGGTGGAGGTACACAGACAAAACAAGAATGACAAAGTTGATAACTGCTGAAGGTGGGTATTGGGTATATGAGGGTTCATTATACTAATCTATTTATGTATCTTTGAAGTTTTCTATAATGAAGTTTTTAAAATGTCGCATATCCATCTCCCACACAACTCTGCTAAATCATCATATCCTTTAGGACTTCAACATCTACAAAAGAGCTTCTAACACTCCAATTTCAGTATTTACCACAGGTTTTCTAATAGTGCAAGAAGAGCTCTAATTCAGCTACTGTTCTGGACACTCAAAATTGCTCCATTTCACAAGCGCTCTTCCTTAAGAGCGCGACTTTAAAAGATCATGCTAACTGAGCACGATCTTCCAGTCTTTCCAGCTTCTTGCTGGTGCTGCATTCCTGCTTTTCACTTTGTAGTCTCCATCTCTGGATCCCTGCTCAGAGCGTCTTGGCTGTGCATGACTGCAGATGTGAATATTTGCTAAGGGCCTCCTATAAATAAATGCTATGAGAACAAAAAAATAAAAGCAAACGGGTTTGTTTTTACCTTTTAACCTCTGTTTTCTTACTATTAGAACACTCACAATTTGGGTTTCATCTTTTATTCTTTCATTCAAGAAATTCCTTTGTCCAATTGTCAATGATCCCCTTATCTTCAAATTCTAGCATAGTTTGGTCCTCTTATACTTTTCTGTAGCATTTTAAGCTATTAGCCATCCTTTCCCTTGTGGCTTCTGTGTATTCTTCTTGGTATTCTTCCTCAGACCTCTTTCCGCTTGATCCCAAGTTGGGCCTTCACTCCTTTCTAAATAATAGTGCTGTCCAACAGAACTTTCTGTAACTCTGGAAATGTTCTATCTCTGTGCTGTCCAATATGGTAGCCACGGGTCACATGTAGCTACTGAACATCTGAAATAGGGCTAGTATGACTTCATTTTAATTAATTTAAATTTAAATAGCTACATGTGGCCAGTGGCTACTATACTAGACAGTGCAACTCTATAATCACTCTGATTCATTCTCATGACTTCAGTTATCATCTCTATATCCAAGGACTGACTACAAATTCATGCTGATCAAAGTCACCTGGATGAGTTCCACAAGCACCTCAAATTCCAATATACAATCAATCGACTCCATCAAATCTTCCCTTACTTTACTCCAAATACCCTTCCCCCTCCCAACATCCTTAGTTCTATGAATAGAATCCATCATCCAAATCATCTAAGCTTAAAGTCTTAGTCACTTTTAACACTCTCTCACTCTCTCTCTCTCTCTCTCTCTCTCTCTCTCTCCCTCTCTCTCTCTCTCCCCCCATCTAAGCAGATGTCTATTCCTTTTGAGTCTACCTAACTGATCTCCCTGCCTTCACTGCAACGTATACAATAAGCACAATGTTCCTGTCTGTTATTATTCAAACAGTTAACTTTGTAGCCTTGCCTTTTTCAAACATTTTATATTAATAATGCCATTCCCTACTGCCCACAAATAAAGTCTAAATTCCCTCAGGTAGTATAGCATTCAAGATGACACAATCTGGCCCCAAGCTATCTTTCCAGCCTTGTCTTCCACTTCTACCTCTTAAGCCCCCACTCTCTAGCCAAAACAGATTCCTTATCAAATTCCTATACAGCCTGTCATATCTCTGGCTCATGTTCTTCTATCCTCCTTAAATATCCTTCTGATTTTTGTTCAAATCCTAACCATCCTTCAAGGTTCACTCAAATTCTACTTCTTCCATGACATTTGTTAGACCCCTATTGTCCCCCACTAAAGAGTAATGTCTTTTCTGAATTCCCATTGCAGGGTTGTTGTTTTAATTTTTGTTTTTGGTTTCTGGGGTTTTTTTAGACATTTTCTCATTCTGCCGCCCAGGCTGGAGTCCAGAAATGTGATCATAGCCCACTGCAGCCTCGAACTGCTGAGCTCGGGTGATCCTCCTATCTCAGCCTCTTGGGTAGCTAGGACTACAGGCATGCACCTCTACACCCACCTTATTTATTTATTTATTTTTTAAGATGGTGCCCCATTATGTTTGCCCAGGCTGGTCTCAAATTACTGTCCTCAAGCGATCCTCCCACCTTGGCATCCCAAAGTGCTGGGATTACAGGCGTGAGCCACCGTCCCTGGCCTCCCATCATGCTTTTTAACTGTATTACTTTGACAACAATAATCAATTTCTACTTAGTTGGAAGTTGGTTATATGCATTTTTTACTAAATCACAAGCTCTTTTTTGTGTGTGAGACAGGGTCTCGTTCTGGGGCCCAGGCTAGAGTGCAGTGATGTCATCATAATTCACTGCAATCTCAAACTCCTGGGCTCAAGCAATCCTCCTGCCTCAGCCTCCTAAGTAGCTGGGACTACAGGCATACACCACCATGCCTAGCTATATCACAAGCTCTTTAAAGATGTATATCATGTATTAGATATCTTTCTATCCAAAAAAGTAAAAATGACCAATATAAATTAGGCACATAATAAATTATATCTACTAATTATAATTTCATTTAAGTTATAGATCAATTATTATGTCTAAAAAATTTTCAGTATCTCAAAAGTGGCCTAGGCACTAAATTATCTATATAATTTTATCAACGGCACATAAGTGTTTTGGGCACACATAATTCCCCAAATTGCCCTAAGTATAAGCTTCTAAGTACTGAAAAATGGCCTTCATATTCTAGTCATGTACTATCGGTATAACGAATAACAGTGGGGCTGATCCATTATGTCTCCTATGGAAATACAGGAAATTTCCTATTTTAAATATAGTACTTTATATCAACATTGGAAACTGATATTTCAGGGGCTCATGGTTTTGATATGATTCAAGTTAGGGAAGTAACAAATCACTCAACAATAATAACAGCTACCATTTATTGAGCACTTATGAGTATGTCAGACACTGTTCTAAGCACTTGACACGTATTATTTTATTTTTATGAAATTCTATGAGATAGGTACTATTATTATCATTCCCATTTTATATATTTTTAGAAGTTAGGCATAAAAGGTAGATCATATATTTTAATAAAAATATT
>NW_012136969.1:3052372-3054517 GCF_000956105.1 Propithecus coquereli | reverse complement strand
TCGCTCTTGCTCAGGCTGGTCTCCAACTCCTGAGCTCAAACAATCCGCCTGCCTCGGCCTCCCAGAGAGCTAGGATTACAGGCGTGAGACACCGCGCCCGGCCAAGTTAACTCTTAAATAGCTAAAATCATCACAAATTTGAGATCACCTTAGAACTGTAAATATACCTACAATTTCATGTTAGGATCAGCTTAATAACTAAAAATAAACAACCAAGAACCAGGGTTTATGTCTTGAGAAGATGAAAATAAACAAACAAAAAATCTAAATCAGTAACAAAAGAAATTCTGAAATATAAAGTAATAAAAGAAAATGAAGCTTCAAAGTTTTCTCATTTTACAAATTTGGAATACTAACCAAAATACACAAATAAGATTATAAACTTATAACATTAAAGACAGGTCTCTGGATGAGTAGAATGGATTTTACCTGTGCAGTGGCCAAGATGCCTTATATCAATTTGTTCTTGCTTTATACAAGATGCTTCTCGAACAAAACAGGGATTGTTATAGGAACTCCCATCAGAAGCACACACAGGATTAAAACTGTATCCACTGCAATCTATATTACATACACACCTGTTGGAAAAGACAAAAATTACCTATTTTTACAACAAAAGTATTTAACAATGCTGCAACAGCAAAAAAGAACAATTCTTTCCTTTTTTTCCACTTCCTGTAACAGAAAGCCATGTATTGTTTTAAGGCACTGATGAAAGTTTAAGCAAAGTGAATACTCAGCTAAAAATTTCTTTTAGGTGAGGATTTTGAGATAATTTCATCTATATGTTATTAATCCAGTGGTTTCTCTAGAACTTTCATATCTAGATAAAATAATCAGATGTCAAATGTCAACAACATTAATTAGAAAGAAAGATGGCATAGTGGAAAAGACACAGAATTATGAGTTAGAGGTCATGAATTTAAATCCTAGCCCTACTAATTACCAGATTTGTGTCTAGATTCTTCCTCTATGTCTTATTTTACTGATCTGTAAAATAGAGGTAATAAAAATATACCTACCTTAATATTGGAAAGATTTTTAAAATATAATAGATATGAAATATGTAAAATGGAAACTCTCAAAGTGTTTTCTAGTTACACATCTACCTACGCAACTGAGTGTCCATTGAACAACAAGCACCGTACTATAGAGAAGGCCCAGGAAGGCCAAGGCAAGGTCACTCCTCTCAAGAACAATAAAATCTAAGAGGGAATAGAAAAATAAAAATAAAAAATAGAGTCTCTCCTATTTCTAGTAACATGGTAGACTAGGAACCTTTACTAACCCTCTGGATGAAAACAATAAAAAACAAGGGATAAAACATTTTAAAACACTCTATTAAACGCATTCATAAAGTGGTAAGAAAGCCAGGAATATTCAGGACAAAAGTTAAATGAAGACAGGAACAGGCAAAATTCAACTGAGCTCACTAAAGCTGATTTTCACCTTGAAGGCATTTGCCAAACTGCAAAAATTCAATTATCAATTTTTTGGCTTTGCAGACCTCTGGGAATGGAGACAAAGAACACTGATCCACCTAAGGTGGGAGTCTGGAGACCCTAGACTCAGCATACCCTTACTCAGCATAAAAGTAAACTGAAAATCAGTTGCTGTATTCCAAAAAGACTGTTTAAAAGAAAAAGTAAGGGGGAAAAAAAAAAAAAAAACCAAAGGCTGCCCTGAGCCACAGCATTGGAGAGAGAGAAGAAAAATATCTCCCCTGAGAATTCAAAGCCACAAGCCAGCCCTTACCTGTGTAATTATGACTTAAAATATTACTAGGTTGTTCTCAAAGACCTCAAGCCCAGAATTTATTTTAAGGGGGCAAGAACTGGAAGTGGCTCTCAGCAAATGACAGGAGTAAATGCAATCTTTTCTGGAGAAAACCAACTTTATCGTAGACCTCCCTGATTTTCCATAGATACAGATCTGAGAAAAATGAGCAGCTCACACACACATAAACACACTCCCTCGCACATTCACAACAAACAAGGAAATAAAACACCATAATAAGCAAAACAAGCCAATTTTAAAAAGAATCAAACAGAACTTCCATAAATAGTGTGTTACTAGAAATTTTAAAATTCAATGGGCAGATTAGATAAACTAAAGGAGAATTAGTGAACTGAAGGATGGGTCAGG
>NW_012136969.1:3049785-3052322 GCF_000956105.1 Propithecus coquereli | reverse complement strand
AAAAAAAAAAAAAGAGCAATTACATGGAAGTACTGGGTCTAGAAGCCAAAGATCTAGACTTGTTTTGGTTAACCAAATATAACCTCATTGATCCTCAATATTTCCACTGGTCCATATCTATCAGGTAGTTACAAGAATCAAATAAAATAATGGATGTGAAAACAAGCATGAAGAGAAATGGACTTGAGTCAAGGGACCTGAAATCCAGTTATCTGCTCTGATCTTTACTAGACGTGAGACTTTGTGCAAATAAATCCTACAGCTTCTCTGAGCCACATCCATTCTTTGTACAAGTACGGAGCACCTACTTATGTGCCACGTTTTCTGCTAGGTGTTAGGGATACACAGTGAACATGACAGACACAGTCTCCTGTCCTCACAGAACTCAGCCTAGAGGGGGATACAAATGAGCAAAATGACAATTGTAAAAGAGTAGGCTAAGTGCTCAGAGAGCGGAGTATGTAAGAGAAGCACCTCATCTAGATTTAAAGGTCACGGAATGCTTCCCAAAAGGAAATGACTTCTAAGCTGAGACTAAACGGATGAGAAGGAATTAGTCCAACAAGGAAATAAAGAGTTCCAGGCAGAGGGAACAAGGCTCGAAGACCTGAGCACAGAGGGCAAATGTTAACATTTTAACAGTAGACTCTAGAGCAGTAAAGAGGATTTTATAAAAGCATTTTTGAGGGATCTTTCTGTATAATTTCTTATAACTGCGTGTGAATCTACAATTATCTCAATAAAAATTTTAATAAAAAAAAGCATATCCAAGAGCTTGCTATAAACTGAGACATACCCTAGCTGTTTCAGTTAATATTAATACCAATAATCAACTACATTATGTATACTACTACAGAGAGCAAAGTTGAAGGAGCTGTTATAATGGAAATGGAATTACTAAAGACATCTAGTGACCATATGTCAATAATTGGCCACAATTTAGAAAATCATGATTCAGTACCTTTCACATCTGGTCGATACTGTAGTCCATCATCTTTCTTTCCCAACAAACTTGTGTCATCTGTGTCTATAAGAGAAAGCCATTTTCAAATTAAGATACATACAATGTTTAAGTCACACCATGAAACTCCTAATTATCCCAAATTATGCCAGGTCCTTCTTAACTCGTCCACTATCCTGCTCACATTTTCCACTATTCTCTTGACCAACTGTGCCATTTCTGCTTCAAGCCTTAAGGCATCTTAGGTATATAAGCTCTTTGCATGAACAGTCTAACTTCATTTGATCTTCAGCTTAAAAGTCACCTCCTTTAAAAGTCTTTCCTGTGTAAACTAAAATAACACATACCCTGAGGAGAAAAGGTTAACCCTTTCTCCAAGAACTACCGAATGATTTACCTTCTCCTACCACTGTTTCCCTGGAAACAGCAGATTAAAATAAATGTAGAATCTTAGCTGTGTTATCAAACATTTACTATTTTAAAAAAGAACCATTATACTGAAATAGAGCCTATTAAAAAAAAGACCTGAATTTCTGAATTGCATTTGGACTGGGAAGACTTTTATAAATGAACCATTAATACCTGTTGGGAGGCACAAGCTTCCCAATACATAGGGGTGGCTGGGGAGGCAAAGGGAAGGTATAGTCAGGTGTGGATGGAAAAGTATAGAAGGGATTAAAATAAAATGTAAGGGCCAACCACTCCAAAGGAGTTTAAATCTGCATGAATTTCAATTAAAATTCTCAAACTTGGCCAAGTGCTCTGAACTTGAAATTCCAGGGAGTATCATTCAAACATGCAGTGGTTCTTCAGAGAAGATATTCTTTCTCTAAGCTATTCTTCCTGCCTAAACTCTAAATGCCACCCCATCAAAGAAAACCAAACCATACTTCTTCAAAATTAAAGCAAAGCGGAACATCTACCTACAAGGCAAATGGTTTCCTCTATCATGCCCATATCCAATCCCATCCTAGAGAGCCTCTGATGAGCTTCTTGGGTATTCGGTGGCTTAGACGAGAGGTACTGCGATCAGTTGTGCAGTATGTCACAAATAATCTGTTACCAATATAAGGTACCAAACTTTGGCTAACAACCTTTTTCCAAAGGAGAAGGCGGGGGAGGGGGATGAAGGGCACAAGTAAGCAGGAAAAATGTACAATCCCAGTCCATGAGAATGTGTGTCTGGCCCACATATGCCATTGAGGATATGATCCATTTCCCCAGCCCACGTGGGTATTACTAAGGAAACAAGATTGAGAACCTCTGGCTGTAGAGACTGGATATTTCTAGTAGGGGTCAAAAACAAAAAACTCATTCTCATATGGACTCAGTGCTTCCAAGCTATAACAAAAAGCAAGAAGGGAAAAAAGAACTTTAAACTGAAAGTAATAATTTTTCTTTTACATTCTGTAACATTACACTGAAATCTTTAACAGTACATAATATGTATAGGCAAAAATGCCAAAGAGATAATGTAAAAACAAAGTAAACTATTATGTTCTAGAAAAAAACTTTTAGAAATACATGGCAACACTTACATACACACAGTTTTATTGTAATTAATATAAGTTAACTC
>NW_012136969.1:3014115-3046195 GCF_000956105.1 Propithecus coquereli | reverse complement strand
AGTAGATTTTAACACACCTCTCTCGGTAATTCATGTATCAAGCAGATAAAATATCAGTAAAACTGAAATCGTTACAGGTAAAACGACTTGATGTTGGGATGTGCTGAAATTACTTCCTAAGAAAAGGTAAGGAAGGAAGAAAACATGAAACAAAATTGGACTTTCTGAAGGTGAATATATGGGGAGGGGTCCACTTCATGTTTTTCTCCTTTTCTGTGTGTTTGAATATTTCCTTAATTCTTGATTAACCAGAGATCTAAACGTGAAAGGCAAAACTACAAAGATTCGGAGATCAAACATAAGAGACTGATAACTGACTCGGAAATAAAGAATGCCTCATAAAGAGAATAAAAAGATAAACTACAAAGATAATCACAGCCTATATAACCAACAGTAGAATACACTAGAATACTCAGAATACATAAGTATCAATCAATTTTTTAAAAGGTCAATAGGGGAGGTGTAAAGAAATAATAGAAATAAAAGAGGAGCATATAGAAACAATATATGTGAAAAGATGTTCAACCCCACTAATGATCAAGAAATTAAAAGTGGAAGCACGAGTGCTTGGCTTCTGGCCAGGGCTCTGCTTCCCAGAAAAAAAAAAAGAAATTAAAATTAAAATCACAATGAGATACCCACCCATACTCACTAAATTGGCAAAAATTGAGAACAAAAGACAATACCAAGTACTGACAAGGATGAGGAGCAAAGGGAATCCTCATCCTCTCCTGGTGGGAGAGCTTACTAGTTATAGCAACTTGGGAAAATGGGCATTTCCATGGAAAACAAGACTTGCACGTGCCCAGCAATTTCACTGCTAGGTAAGACCCTTGAAAACCTCTTACACATGTACACCAGGAGACATTGGTAAGAATGTTCACAACAGTATTATTCATGAGAACAAAAGACTGGAAATAATCCAAATGTCCAACAGTAATACAGACTGTAAAAGGATGTGGTACAGGCAAACGACTGAGTTCAACAAGCAGTGAGAATGAACGAACTACGCTTACATGCATCAAATTAATAAACATGAATCTCAAAAACATAATGCTGTGTAAAAGAAGGTCGAGAAGAATATACATACTGTGACTCCATTTATATAAAATTCAAAATCAATCAAAAGCTAAATAATATATTATTAAGGGATCTATCATATGTGGTAAAACTACTAAGAAAGCAAGGGAATGAGTTCCACAAAATGCAGTGGAGCAGGTAGGTGGGAGAAAGATGCGACTGGAGAGAGATATGGGGGCCCTGCAGTACAGCCAGCCCAACACATCCTCCGGTTCTGCACAGCCGACTGCGGGGCTTGAGCATGGGTGTATTCTGGTATCCTTGGAGTTGCTGGAATCAATCCCCTGTGGATACCTAGGGACATATTAAAATTCTATTCCTTGGCTTGAGACATAGAATTCAAGAAAGCTCCATTCATTTTTGTGCATTAAATAAAATGTGTAAGTTTTATATACTTTTGACTATATACTATATTTCACAATTTAGAAATCAAGGCACCAGAAAAAAATTTAAATTCATAAGAATATTCACTAAAGTCAAAAATAATATAGTAGCAAAAGTTCAATTTCTGGAAAACAAAAGGTGAAAAGAAGAACCAGAGAGTATATTGGAAATCACAGAAGCTGAGTTCAGAAAAAGTTTTTGGATACGAGGAAGGGGCACAGACAAACGGGGAGCATAACAATCTACTGTGTGTGGGTGAAAACATGCACAAACATTTAGTCATACATAATATCTCTATATCTAAACAAACACTGGAAGAATGCCAGTGCTGAAAGAGACTTTAGAAAGCCATCTATCCCAATCTTCCATCCAATACAGGGCTCCCCTCAGCAATATCTGTGACGACATTGTCACTTAGCCCCTGCCAGAGCATTTGCAATAATGGACAGCTTAATATTAATCTCACCAAGCCAGTACATTTCATGGGTAAGTTCTTCCCTATACTGAGCCCAAAATCTGCATACTAATAACTTCCACCCATTGACCCCGATTCTGGCCTCTGAATCTACATGTAATTAATCCAAAATATCATTTAAATATTCAAAAGCAATCATCTTATCGCATATAAGTTTTCACTTTCTCAGGACTAGATCTCTCAAGTTTATTCAACAATTCTTCATTTGCTGTAGTGTCCAAACCTCCCCACCATCCTGATCACCCTCCAGCTTCAGTATCTCATAATATATGAAGCCAAGAACAAAACACTGATGACAGTACAGACACGCTAATACCTTAACTATTCTGGATACTATGCTTACATAACACAGGCAGGATTATGTTAACTTCTCTGATAACCAAATTAAACTTTAGACTCATGTTGAAATTCTTAAATATACTCAACTCCGTAGGTATGGCCTGCAAAATGTGTGATTGCTATCCTCTGGTACCCAGGGTTAGGACTTTACATTTATTTCTGTCAAATTTTAGATCATCTCAGCATGCTGAAATCTTCTGGACTCTTTTAAGTCTATCATCTACTATCTATTCTAGGTTGATATATTCATAATTTTGACAAGAATATCTCATTCTTTTATCCAAGTCATCAATAAAAGCACTGACTAGAACAAGATAAAAACAGAGCCATGTGTCATCTTATCAGAAACCTACATCCAATGTTTATAGAAAAATTAATCCATTACTGAACATCCTTTAAGGAAAGTTGTTAACTACCTAAAATTGTTAACTATCTATCATCTGACCTGCCTTCCTATATCAAGTGTACCAAACCAGATTGATGAAAATCTTGCTTAGGTTCATATATATTACAATTAAGGATCAGCCCTGATAATAGCAATCTTATTACACTATCAAAAAAGAAAATGAGGTTAGCTTTAGCATGACTTGTTCTTGGGTAAGTCCATGCTGTTACTCACAATCTCAGCATGTGCTCACAAAGTTAATAAAACAGAACACTTAAAAAAAAATTAATGCTGGCCGGGCGCGGTGACTCACGCCTGTAATCCTAGCACTCTGGGAGGCCGAGGCGGGCGGATTGTTTGAGCTCAGGAATTCGAAACCAGCCTGAGCAAGAGCGAGACCCCGTCTCTACTAAAAATAGAAAGAAATTAATCGGACAACTAAAAATATATATAGAAAAAAAATTAGCCGGGCATGGTGGCGCATGCCTGTAGTCCCAGCTACTCGGGAGGCTGAGGCAGAAGGATTGCTTGAGCCCAGGAGTTTGAGGTTGCCATGAGCTAGGCTGACGCCACGGCATTCACTCTAGCCCGGGCAAAAAGAGTGAGACTCTGTCTAAAAAAAAAAAAAAATAATAATGCTAAAAGGTCACTGAGGCTCAAAGATCATGACTTGTCCATTACCAAAGTTAGTAACAATGCTTTTTGTACTAAACAAATGTCCAAAGACCTCTCCCATTACTTAAACAAAACTTGAAGTATTAAATTAATTGTGAAACCTCCCTGCTCACAATTTAACAAGGAAAGGCCCCATTTCTCCTCATTTTTTTCCTGTTTTCCCAGTTTCTTCTCCTCAAGGTTCAGCATAAAGAAGAAAAAAAATCAAACAATAATGATTTTCTGGTAAAAACTTTTTTGAGCCCTACAATATGCTGTAAAGTCTGCATAAAAACCCCCAGGACATTGTCCTTAAAAATGGGATTTTGAAGATTCAATCTACTTTTTCTACTAAGGAACAGTATTTCAGATTCTCTCTATAGGGTCTTGATATACACACACCACTGGTTTCACTTCTGAAATGAAATGACACACTTCTAGCACAAATAAATATGGCCTGATCTGCATACAGACTGCCATATTTTAGAAAGCCCATGCTCATGTCCATAGAAAATACTGGTTTTTAATATACTGAAATAAAATGACATTTTTTAAATACTCCCTAAATTCCAAATTACTATATTGAACATCAAATCTAAGTATGCATTTGTCCCTAAAGGAATATATGATAAAAACAGTATTTGAGAATGATTATTCTCAAGGCTGTGGGTAGGCTGTCGTGAAACAATGTGAAAGAAACTAGCAGAATGGAGGAGGTAACATCAGGCAAGGGAACAGACAAAATTAATTTCATAGAGCAATTGGGAAATGTTAACAGATTTTTTGGTAAATTCCTACTAGAAAAAGAAAACGAGAGAAACATAATACAGGGATGACCCCAAAAAAGGAAGCTCTCCTTTCCTTTCAATATATTCCTCAAGGAATGGGAAAAGTAAGTTTCAAATTATATGAATAAAGTTGTTAAGGGAAGGGGTAAAGCCAAAGGCTTCACTAAGCAAAAAAGATTTCTCATTTGTAGAAATGATAGAGAAGTAATGAAAAATAAAATTAAGAAACAACAAGAAGAGAAAGAGTACAGCTCAACCTGGAATAAAGGCACTATTTGCGGTCACTTTATCATATACAGGGTGTTCCAAAAGTTGCCATATATAGGGAAAATGGGAAATTGTAGTTAAATGTACCTTTATTTACAAAATATTCATTATGAAATTTGTCCTTTGTATGGAGACTTCTGGGACACCCTGCATTAAAAAAAAAAGTGTCAATGATGGTTTCTAGCAGGAGTTGGCTGGCAAACTACATCCGTGGGTCAATCAAGACCATGCCCTACTACTGCGCACCCACCAACTAAGAATGGTTTTTACATATTTAAGGGGGTGGATGTGACAGAGACCAGGTGAGACCTGCAAAGCCTAAAGTATTTACCACCTGGCCCTTTACAGAAAAATTGTGCCCACTCCTCATTTAAGGGATAAAAATGGGCGAAACTGGGATGGCAATAAAATAGAAATGGTGGTTAATGGAAGAGAGTATTATAGAACTGCTTTAGGAATGAGAAAAGGCTCCCCAACAAAGACAAGATACCATGCCAATACAGTACAAAGAAACAAGTAATCACAATAAACAAGTATTGTTTATAGAAGGCATTGCAGCTCAACAAGGAAATACCTTGATCAAGTGTATGAAGACAGTGCTCCTCAGTGGGATGGTACCACTGCATCTAAGACTAAGAACTGTGAGAACAATCACTATTGTTTTCAATGGCATACAAGGAGAGAAAATTAAACAGCCATCTCAAGTTGAGCTCATGAAACAATGATCAAAGCAGGAAAATATTAGACTCCAGAGGCCACAGATACTACCGTTTACAGGGATTGTAATCACTGTCTACAATCGCTGTTTGTAGACAGGCTAGAGTAGCAGAGGTCAGGATGCCCAAAGCATAAGGAGCATGCAAAAGTGAAAAGAAATCACACTCTAGTAAATATGCCAAATTCAAAACATTTAACAACCATTTACTCTGCACCTACTGTGTGGGTATAGTCCCATTTGCCTCATTGAATCCTGACAACTACAAATTATCAACAGGAAAATGGAATATAAAGTAAGTTTAAAAGCCCCAGATCAAAAAACTAATAGTGGCTGAGACTAGTATTTTCTCTATTCATTATAGCTGTTACATAAAATAAATACCTTGGCATAGAAATTGCCAAATAAAAGGCCATAAAAAGGTTATTTTCTGGCTGGGCGCAGTGGCTCCCGCCTGCAATCCCAGCACTCTGGGAGGCCGAGGTGGGAAGATTGCTTCAGCTCAGGAGTTCAAGATCAGCCTGAGCAAGAGTGAGACCCCGTCTCTACTAAAAATAGAAAGAAATTAGCCAAACAACTAAAAATAGAAAAAATTAGCTGGGCATGGCGGCACGTGCCTGTAGTCCCAGCTACCCGGGAGGCTGAGGCAGGAGGATCGCTTGAGCCCAGGAGTTTAAGGTTGCTGTGAGCGAGGCTGATGCCACAGCACTCTAGCCCAGGCAAGAGAGCGAGACTCTGTCTCAAAAGAAAAAAAAAAGGTTATTTTCCATGTTTAAGCTGAAAAATCTTTCCACACAACTCTACCACATCTACTTCTAACTCTTCTATTCTTCTCTCTAACACAGGTGGGACACTCCTGCCTCAGGGCTTTCCCTTTTCCGGGAACAGTTTTCCCCAGACAGCCACCTGGTTCCATCCCTCACCTCAGAGTCTTTTCTCAAATCTTAAAAGAATGGCTGAAAAGTAAATCACTAAGGAATTATTTTAAAAGTTAGAAAATCCAATGAAAACAAAAGGAAGGGAAATATATATAAACAGAAATAAAAAAGTTACAACAGAGAAGATTAATAAGGTCAAAAGTTGGTTCCCTGAAAAGACTTTCAAATAAATAAAGGGCTTTTCTGAAGGCTTTTTTTCTGAGAGAGAAAAAGAAAAAGAAAGCCAAAACTGTATCAGAAACGAAAAAGACTAAAAACTTAATGGGGATTATGATTTAAAAGGTAATAAAAGGTTATTAGAAACAACTTATCCCAGCAAGTTTGAAAACCTAAGTGAAATGAATAACTTTTAAAAAATTCTACCAAAAGAAGAAATAGAAGTTAAATGATAACTATGATCATTAAAAAAACCAAATCAGTTGCTTTTAAAAAATCCCTTAAAGATAGCATCACGGACATGCACAGTGTTTCATCCCTGGAATCCCAGCATTTTAGGAGGCCAGGCAGGAGGACTCCTCAAGGCCAGGAGTTCAAGACCAGCCTGGGCAACACAGGGAGACCTGTCTCTACAAAAAAAATTTTTAAAAAAATTGACCAGGCACGGTAGCGCATACCTGTAGTCCCACTCAGGAGGCTGAGACAGGAGGATTGTAAGAGCGCATGAGTTTGAGGTTGTAGCGAGCTATGATGTCGCCACTGCACTCTAGGCAACAGAGCAAGATCTTGTCTCAAAACAACAACAACAAAAAAAAGATAACATCAGACCCAGGTATTTTTTAAAAGGTTAATTCATGAACACATTCATTCCAATTGTTCAATAAGTAATTTTGTTCTTACAAAAAGTCATCCAGAAACTAGGAAGAACACTCCGCAATGCATTTGAAAAGGCCACATAACCTTAAAAACTAAACAGAAGTTAACAAATCATAACTCACTAAATAAAAAACGAATCCCTAAGTCCCGACAGACAAATAAGAAAATCTCATCCTTACAATAGATTGAATACCAACTAATAATACATAGGTACAAAAAGTTATTGCAATCATAAAAATAGAATACTATGGAAAATGAGCACTCTCAGAATAAAAATGAGCTCTTCGAAATTAAAAATTGCAGCAGATGGCATACAGTAGAAGCCCAATAAATGTTGGCTGTTCCTCCCTCTATCTTGAGATACCTCCTTTCATCCCGTGGATCCAACCTGCTTAGAAATTGGAGGTGCCATTCAGATCCATCCTAAAACAGCATTTATTAAAAGCATCTTTGAAAATAAAAAAAAAAAATTGCAGCAGAAATGAAAAATTCAAAAAAGGACTAGAAGATAAAGTTGAAGAAATCTCTCAAAAAGTAGAGCAAAAAATTTTTAAAATAGAAAACAAGAAGGAAAAGAAAAGAAAATTAAAGAACTAGTCCAGGATGTCCAACATCCAAATAATAGGAGAACCAGAAACAGAAAAGAGAGGAAAGGAAATCATCAAAAAACTAAAGAAAATTTCTCAAAACAAATGTATCTAGGAAAGGGCATGACCCTGTGAAATTTCATTATGCTGGGGACCAAAGGAAGATTCCACAGGCTTCGAGAGAGGAAAAAACAAATCATGTACAAAGGATCAGGAATCAGAATGGCTTGAGACTTCAAACGGCAACACGGGAAGCTACTAACAGAAGACAATAAAACACAGCTTTCTTAATTCTGAGGGAAAATTATCTCACACCTAGAATTATGCACTTGCTAATTTATTAATATAAATCAAGTATTAGGTAAAGGATAAAAACATTTTCAAACATAAGGTCTCAAAAGTTTTCAAAATCTTATACTTTTTCTCAAGAAGCTACTGAAAGAGGTAATAAAGTGGGTGAATAAAACCAAGAAGTTAAAAGCAAAAAAAACAGAAGAAACACAGTATCCTATATAGGAGAGAGGTAAAGAAATTTCTAGGATAATACTTGTGGTATAATAAAAAATGTATTTGTGGCTGGGCACAATGGCTCACACCTATAATCTTTGGGAGGCCCAGGCAGGAGAACTGCTTGAGGTCAGGAGTTCAAGACCAGCCTGAGGGAGAACGAGAGTGAGATGCCTGTCTCTAACAAAAAAATAGAAAAATTAGCCAAGTGTGGGCATGCGCCTGTGGTCCCAGGTACTTAGGAAGCTGAGGCAACAGGACCGCTTGAGCTCAGGAGTTTGAGGTTGCAGTGAGCTATGCTGACACCACTGCACTCCAGCCAAGGCAACAGAGCAAGAACCTAGCTCAAAAAAAAGAAAAAGAAAAAAAGTATTTGGTCTTTGTTTCCAGTTCCCAGTACAGGGTTCCTAAAACCCTTGGAATTTCCTGAGTGATAAGGAAGTCTTTATATGCTAATGAACAATTCATAAGTGGGTGAGCAAGTCACCAGAAAAACCAGCCACAGCCATTAGAGGGTGAGAATTTCTGCTTCCCAGCCCCATCCCACTCCTGAGGTGGATATTGAGTTCAATGACCAATGGCCAATGATTTAAACAAACATGCTTATGTAATGTAAAACCTCAGTTTAAAAACTTGGAAAGAGAAGGGTTTGGGGAGTTTCTGGGTTGGTGACACATCCCCACACTGGAAAAGTGCCACATCCTTGACTCCACGGGAATGAAATCATCCTCATAAAATTAATAAAACTAACTTGTTAGTTTTGTAACGAAAGCATAAGCTTTGAGTAGAAGCATAGTTAAGCATTAACCAGCTTGCCTTATAGCCCACTTCTTTATAACCACTTACTGCTTAAAAGTCACACAGCCCCTGGTCACAAGGTCCTAATGTCTATAGATAACAAGATAACACCTTTTTTTTTTTTTTTCAGACAGGGTCTCACCAGTTGCCCCGGCTAGAGTGCAGTGGCATCATCATAGTTCACAGCAACCTCAAACTCCTGGGCTCAAGTGATCTCCCTGCCTCAGCCTCCCAGACAGCTGGCAGCACGGGTGCATGACACCACACCCAGCTCATCTTTCCAATTTTTTGTAGAGATGGGGTCTCACTTTTGTTCAGGCTGGTCTTGAACTCCTGGCCTCAAGCAATCCTCTCTCCTGGGCCCCCCAAAGTGCTAGGATTACAGGCGTAAGCCTCCATGCCCAGCCAATAGATAACATCTTTAGTGTTAAGAAACCTCAAGTTTTCCATTTGAGATATTTTCCAGATCCTGCATTCCAATGGGTCCACTGACACCAGTCAGTCTGAAGACTCCCTCCAAGGAACTGCCTCAGCACAGGAATGCCGTTTCTTCATATTTCCCTGCCCCATGACCTCACCCCACTTTTTGACCAATCAAGCAACCCCCAGCTCCTAAGCCCCCTACTTACCAAAATTTCCTGGAAATCTCCAGTCCAAAACTCCTTGGGGAGGCAGATTTGAGGTTCCCTCCCACCTCTTTACTTGGTGGCCATCCAACTATTAAACTCTTGGCTGCAACACCTGCTGTTTCAGCGTATTGGTCTGTTACCACACATTGGACAATCGAACCTGGTGGTCCTATAACAGGAACAGAGCTTCCTGCACTCAGGACCCTACTGGACCTCACTTTATGTACCTCTTCATCTAGCTGTGCATTTGTATCCTTTACAAATAACCAGTAATAATAAGTATAGTGCATTCCTGAGTTCTGTGAGTCATTTTAGCAAATTATTGAACCTGAAGGGAGGTCATGGGAACCCAGAAATTTGTGGTCAACTAAGCAGAAATAGAGGTAACCTGGAGACCTCATTTGTGGCTGTTTTTAAAGTTGGGGCAGTCTTATGGGACTGAGCTCTTAACCTGTGGTGGTCTATGCTAACTCCATGGAGTTACTGTCAGAATTTAACTGAATTTAACTGTTGGACACCCAGGTCGTGTCAGAGAGTTGGAGGACTGATTGTTGTTGGAAAAGATACAACAATGAAGGAAGAGCCCAGGAAGACAGCTATATACAAGATGCAGAGGGCAATCAGTCCACAGTGAAATAGTTTAACTCTGTAGACAGCTCTGCTGATGGCTGTCATTACCAAGATACCCAGTGCTACCATATCCTTTTTTCAGCCAGAAGACAGAATGCCCAGGTAGGCCTGGCCCAGATTCTTGTCTGCACTTGACCATAAGGTAATGAAGTTCCTGCTCTCCCCTCCATGTCCTGCTACCTGAACCAACACAGCACATTCATTTAATTGACATACTCCTGAGAGCTAGAGGTAGGCTATGGTGAGATTAGCAGTAGAAAACACAGAGCAGTGACTCCAATACTCATGGCCTTGCCCACTGACTTCCCCAGAGGGGGAACCTTATAAAGTCTCTGGGCAGCCGAACACCAGACTCCGACTCAGAGGCTGTTCAATGTGTCTTCTTCTGTGAGCCTTCATGCAACAGTGGCACTACTGCCCTTTCCTTCCACAGCCAGTTTAATGCTCAGGACTGGAAATGATGGCAATATTCTATTTGGTACTCTACGTGTTAGGTACATAGGTGTTTTTTAATTTGTATTTCTTAAATTGCATATGTATGTTTTAAACACTTCTGTATGCAGTGTACATTTTACAATAAAAATTTTAAATAAAGTACAGAACTGTGTGTATACTGTGCTGCCATTAATTTTAAAAAAGAAAAGAAAAAGAATATATGTACATATTTGCTTACACATGCATAAAATACCACTGAGAGAGCAAACAAGAAACAGATCACAGTGAATGCCTCTAGTGAAGACAACTGAGTGGCTGGGAACAGGAGCGGGAATGAGACATTTCACTGCAGAGACTTTTAAAGCTTTTGAATTTCTAACTGTAACTTTCAAAGGCATGAATGCATACATGCATACATAAATAAATAAATGAATAAATTCAATGACTTCTATGTTTTAGCTCTATAATTCTGGCAAATCACAACCCTGAGTCTTTAAAATTATGAGGGATATTACTTCGTAACACTGCTGACAGAACCAAATGAGATTTTGTAAAAAGCCCTTTGAAATCTATCAAATACTATGCACATTTGAAAGGTACTGTTATTACCGAAAAACATCCACTCTTGTCCTTCCTTTCTGCTTACTCTATATAAAAGGTGACATTTCTTCTCAATATAGTTAAGTTTATTTAGCAGTTAGGAAAATACTGGCTTAAACTAATCCATGTGAAATTATTTAGATTTAACAAACACCTAATGAAGCCTGTGGATTGCCACTAAGTCAATAAAGACCTATAAAGAGACCTACCCTAAAACACCCAACCTTCTGGCAAGTTTACCCAAGATAGAAATCAGCAAGACAAAGTTCCTGCCCTCAGGAGCCCACAATTTGCTACCAATACCAACAGTATAGTAAGTGCTATGCAGAGGTTGTTTTCCAAACCAAGGAGGAACACAGAATACCATCACCTAACTCAAAGAATGCAGAAGAGAGCAAGGTAGGCTTCCAAGAAGAGGTGATGACATTTGACTTAAGTCATGCTCCATTTAAGTCCAGAAAGAGAAGTAGGAGTCAAAAAAAAAAAAGCAGATAAGCAGGGATGGGTGTCCTCCAGGCAGAGGGAATAACAGGGGCAAAGTGGGTAAGAAAGTCTCAAACAGTAACAGGGCATTCAGAAAATCGCAAGAGATTGTGGGATATAGAGCTCTGCATTCTAAAAACATACCTGTCAAAGGAAACAGTTACTGGTAACTGTCATAGAACTTTCAGAAGGTATTTCTGAAGAAAGGAGCCTGTCATTACTGATATCCAGATTTTACTTTGGATAAAATAATCTTTAATAGTGTTTATGTTAAAGAACAACACAAAATTATTTTTCCATTGTAATCTAAAGGGCTATGGCAGGAACTTACTAAACCTTAATACTTTTAAAAGCCTAGTATTTTATACATCCAGAATAAGGCAATGGATGAAAGGATGAAAACCGTCATCTCTGATTAGAAAGAAATAAGATTAGAAGAACAGAAAATGATATAAGAGGTCCTTCTTGGGCTTTTTTTAAGAAAGTATGTGAAGCTTCCAGAAAGGAGGATATAACGGAGGACACGAACATATAGCTTTACTCTGTTGAAACAAGGGAAAAGGTTTCATTGCACCTTCTGAGGGAGGGATTCATTGCATTGCAATACTGACCAGGAATCTGTGTCAAAACAAAAAATGGTCCCATAAATGACAAAGATATCCAGCAGGTGGATTAAAGTGCTTATCAATGTTGTCTGTCATACTGCAAACCTATATGATTCTCTGAGCAACTCAGAAATTTATATCACTTGGGGGAAAAATGGAAACAGCATCTTCAAAGAGGAGACTGACATCAAAGAAGAAGAGCAGGGACTATTTCCATAAAGTGCATCATAGACAAAGTTCAAAAGGAATAATTTGAGGATTTTTACAACTCACCTGTATTGGCATTATGCCTGATGATTCTACAGACTCCTCAAATCATTCCTGGGCAGGGATTTAGGTCAGGTATGTAAAAGGTACTGATGTGAAGGAGTCCTATGATTATGTGGCCTCACTGTCCAGAGAAACAGCTGATGGCTATCTTGCAGCAATAACTTCAGCCTTGGACAGATTAGAAATACTGTTTAGAAAAAGAGGGGATGTGGTACTAAGAACATATGGTTTAAGAAAAATAATTTGCTATAAAGGAGATGCCGTTTTCAAGTTTTAAAATTAAGTAGAAAGTCTATTCATTGTACTTCGCATAATGGTCAAAGTGGAATACTGAAACCCAATTATGAGGGGATCGCATTTCTTAAAACCTCACCTAACTACCTCTAGGTATAAATTTGAAAGATAAGCATTAATGAATATAGCCATCACAAATCCATGCAAAGCCTACAATGTCACTGGAGACACACAGTGTGCTTTAGGAAGGAAGGGGAAAAGTCTCTCAGAAGCAAAAATAATTTAAATTATAAATGAATTAAAATAGCCACTGAGCAGATGAGGTAAAATACATGCAATAAATAAAGTTCATGCACTTCACTCAGAAGAACCTATATGCTCTTATTTTACATTTAGAACTTATTCCTACATTATAAACAGCTCCTGCAAGAGTACTGTTTCCTATTCCAGGGAAGCAGAGAAGCAAATTAAAAGTTGGGGGCATCTACAGTCAATCTCATTGCAAAGGCACACTGAAAGCACCTAGAAGCAACTGCTAACAGCCTGACAAGGGACAAGAAAAATTATTTTTTAAAAAGAGATATAAGAACCCAAAACACAATGCAGAATGGAGCCTTAAGTGTAGCAGTGAAACCACCACCACACATCAGTGGCCTCTAAGATCACAGTATTACACAGTGTGTGCATAACAGCATAGACAAATTCCTTTAATAAGACTTATGTTCTGGTTCTGCGGCTTAAGAGCAAGCCATTCAGCATTTTCTGAACTCACCTTCACCTGTAAAATCATGGTAATACTTACTCTATCAGACAGAACTGCCAGGAAAAGCTGAAAAAAGTTTATGCAAAAGGCACTCTGAAAACTGGAATATACTATACAATATGTAACATGAAGAATGTTAAAATATGTTCTGTATATTCTGTTTAAGAAGGCAAGGAAGTATGCAATATATTTAAATAAATTTCCATTTAAATGGCTAAATAAAAAAATAGCACTTCTCTTAATAGCAGAACATTAACTTACATGGTACCACTTATCCCCTCCACAAAAATGTCAGATTTTTTTTAACAACTGTTAGCAAGAGAAAGAGTTTTTAAAAGCAAGAGAAATATTTTAGCTGCTCTTTGGAAATGAGATAGGTTGGACAGCATTTCTTCTGACAGGAAAGACATTTCAAAATGAGGAAAAATAAAATATGTTTTAAATGAATATTAATACTTAAAAAAATTAAATCAAATATATTTATAGAGGGATATTTTCCAAACTATAGATCATAATCACTAGTGGATTACGAAGTCAGTGTAGTGGGTCGCTACCAGCGTTTTTAAGAAAATAGGGTAGAAAATATCAGAGGTCATTGCATTTAATAAAGGTGAGTATTATTCCATAGAATTTTGTTTTACTTAATACAAATTAGTACCATGTGCATATACACAGTAGTGCTGGGTAACAATGTAAATGCATTTCTTACGTGGGGTATAGTCAAAAAAAGTTTGAAAGTCACTGATAAGAAAGCTGATAAATAGGCATTTGGTTTCTAGATAGTGGCTAACTACTAACAGAAAGAATTTAAAAGCAGCTAATACTGAGTAACCAGGAGATAATAAGGAAGTAAAGAAATCACAGCTGGGACCAGACTGATGGAGAAGAGGGTAGCGTTTTTTAAAAAAAGTCATTAGGCAGCAGTTCTCAAAGTCAGAAAAAGATAACAGCATTCCTTCTAGGATTTTTTTTTCTAATTTTTTTCTTTTTTAAGACAGGGTTTTGCTCTGTTGCCCAGGCTAGAGTGCAGTGGCATCATCATAGCTCACTGCAACCTCAAACACCCAGGCACAAACCATCCTCCTGCCTCAGCCTCCACAGTAGCTGGGACTACAGGTGCAAGCCACCATGTCTGGCTAATTTTTCCATTTTTTGTAGAGACTGAGTCTTGCTCTTGCTCAGGCTGTCTTCTAGGAATGTTTTAAAAAGGAAAATTATAGGGAGGCAGATGGTAAGAAAAGCACTATACTGGAAGTTAGGCGAATCCACCCTCTCACTTTAGTCCTCAATGTCCTCATCTGCAAAATGAGAGGATTAGACTTGGGGACAATTATTAAGAATCCTACTTAACACTCTCATTCTGATGGGAGTTTATAATAATTAAATCATGACATGATGACTTGTATTACAATAGAGCTTTTGTTCTTAATAACTAAAAGTTTATCTTTTAATGAGAAAATTACCTAACATCTTAATAAACAATATGACTTTATATAAAAATCAAGGCTTAACACCTAATGTCGTACTTCTGCATCACTCAGTTTTCCACACGTAAAAGGTGTACCTGGACAGGTAAAAATTACCCTTAGATAAGCATGTTACTATGCAGTTGGTGGCAACCATAAAAAGCACATGGAAGGTGCCTTGAGGGAGTTACATAACCTCCATATACCTTTCTTGGTACCATGGCATATTGACAAGATTTAAAAAAACTAAATAATCATTTAGATAAATTTACATTGTTAAAACAACTGATCAGTAATAAGTGTTTTATAGACTAAAAGATCAGATGTTCCTAAAATTTCCATTTATCTCTTTCCATATTAAGATCAATCATTTTAGCTTGCTCATTTCTTTTCTAGATAAAGGTATCAATTGCCTCCTTAATGTTTTCCTATTATTGCTTCAATTTCCTTGCCTGATCTTGGCTGGTTTTCCCAGTCTATGTGCTCTTTAACCTACTGGTAAGAGCCTATACGCTCCTTATTACTGGTAAGCCCTTCACTGCCTGTGCCCACTTCCTTATGCTCAGAGCCTATATCTGCAAAAATAGTGATTGCAAGCTCACAGATAAATAGACACATACAAAATTAATTTAGGACATACAACAGAGTCGCTCTGATTGGGAATAAGCTACGTATTATATTATGAGGAGGTGTTTACATAAAGATGTGTATTTTATCACACAGATGTCACATTTGGGGCTGCCTCTAAGACTAGATGAAATCTGTTTCACTTCTAAGCAAAAGATCTCCATCTTTTTCAATTTAGGCATGAAAAATGATAACCAAGAAATGTATAAAATAGGCCTGAATAGGGGTACTGTCAATGGAATAAAAACAGACCAACACACCAAGCTAATCAATCACTGACAGCTATTTTGACACTGAACACTACTGCAGAATAGTTCTAAGGAAATATACTGAAAAGAACTAAATACCTACAAAAATACAGAGAGAGAGACACACACAGAGACACACACAAACACACACTATGGTGTTCCATCATGCCATATCGTTAGTACAAAATAAGAGGAAGGTAAAGCATGATATCTACTAGCCGTTCTCTCTCTAAGTCATACTGCTCATCATTTCTCTCTTGTTCTACACACCAGCAGTGTTTGGAAAACATGTTCTCCCAAACCAAACCACTCTGATTGAAATGGACAGACACAGGTCAATCCAGGTGACCAATATGTAGAAACAAAATAATTCACATTTTGCTGTATTCGCTTTTTACTGAACTTGCTTGTCTTTTGCCAATTTTCACCTACTTTGAAATATGCACCAAGTAAACTATGAGACATTTAATTTTACCAAATGCCATCCAAATAACTGATTTGGTACCACACTACTCAAAATAGAGTGATCTTTATTTATAAAACTCACTTTGGGCATTAATGCTAATTATTAAGAGATCATATTACTACAACTTCATGACAGGCTCAAATATGTATTTAAGGGCTGAGTTAAAAAAACATGGAACTGGAAAATACTAAAAATATGTACAAGTAAGGAAGAAAGCACAAATCTCTATAAAATAAGTAAAGTTTTAAAATATGTACTAAGTGGAAATTGAGGAAGTGAAGATCCACCTGTGCTACCAAGTCCTGAAGCCAGCATTAAAGCTTTTAGAATCAAATATGCAAAAAGCAAACACCTTAGAAAAATGACAGAAGGATGAAACTGAGAATGAACAAGATAGTAATGAAAGGAAAAATCAAACATGACTGTTGATAAATGTCTATGTTATTACTATTCCACAAAAAAACACCATTTCTTACAGAGAGTGAATGGGAAATTGGACAGACAATGCTGTCAGCTATAAAACTCACCTTCATGAAGGCTGAACATGAGTGAGAAAAATGACATGTTAGCTTGTACAGCTGGAATTTCTAGAAATAATTTTAGTTACATAAAACATTTACTTACTATATCTAAAATTTTGAAACAGTTTTGGATTTTTCTTAATGCACTGAAATATGTGAAAGGTTTCTGTATAAAACTGCAAGTTAAGAAAAAAAGGTGTTTATTATAGATACTAATTGAAAGTGTAACAGAAGGATAATTCAGAATAATAGCAATTTTGATTAATAAAATTAGCACTTGGTACAAAACATATAAAACTATCAATTAAAAAAAGGCATAGGTAAAACTAAAAAAACTATAAGTGGATTCTCATTCTAAAAGATACCACTTGAACTCATTTAAATAAATACAGTATTAAGAAAAAAGTCAATACACTAGCATTAAACAAAAAAATATAGAAGGCACACACAAAACATATAGAATGAGGTCAATAATGCCTTTCTACAATCTAATCATATTGATGATTAATCTCTAAGCAAGTTTATCCCTTTCCTTCAATGAACTCACCCAACATTTTCCGCATCTTCATCACACTCAGCTTTATATTTGCAAGGTCCACACTTGGAGTGTTTTCTGTGAACTTCTGCCCCTGACCCTTCCTCTTCTGTTTAAAAAGAAAAATCAAATTTTCAACCAAATTTCAACCATACCTGGGATCCTTTCCAGATATGCTTCATGTTTTCAGTAGCCATAACCCTGTTTTGGGGGAAAACGTACCTGAGCTCTTGAAAACAGTCACTTCCAAAATCTATCAATGCTTGAGTCTACATATGTTGCCAATACTGAGTACAACATATTCCATGAGGAAAAATGGGTAGTGGTGCTAGCAAAATAATTCCTTAAACTATGTACACAGGAACAATATAGTAGGATTGATAATCAACTGCTTTTAAAAGAATTACCATATATAACATTAAGTAAGAGAGAGAAAAAAACACGAGCAATAAATTTAGTCCTGTGATTACTGTCCTACTGAGATAAGCCTGTGCAATGCTGGTTGGCAGGTAAGTGCTTGACCACAGTAAAACATAACTCTCACCTTTTCTTCACGTCAGTGTCACACCTGCCTTTCTAACTACATAAAAACTAATACCAGTTAAAGGAAATATTTATCTCCAAATTTTAAAAAGGAAAGGGGCCTTTAGAAAGGACTTTCCCCTTTTTTCTACCTGGCTACTTAACACAGCCCAAAACACCCCAATGCAGAAGTATGTGGGTCTCCTATGACCAGCACAAAAAACTGTGAATACCACTAGCCCCGACTCAGCTCACATCCCACACTTAAGGGGTCCTACATTTTGTGGGTCTCAATTAGAGTAGATCATATCCTGATAATCTCAGACTGGACAGGGAGATCAATTCTGAGATCATTGTAAAGATTTCAGTTTATTCGAGAGATTTCCCTGAATTTGGTTTAGGAAAAATTACTATTCAGGGGGTGTCCACTGGTAGATAAAGCGTTAAAAGGAAAGTACACAGATCTACCATGCCTACTTGGTAATAATTCTAAACTTCTGATTTTTGGTGTCTGCCTGTACTTTAAGTAGAAATCCTTTCCAAATTTTCATGAATACTCCCAAACAGATTCCAGGGATCATAATCCTAAGTAATTCTGAGGTCTCAAAACATCACGATACTCAGAAATACTATAACTACCAAGAGCTCACTAAGATTTGTATATTAATAAGAGCAAATCACTTAGTCTCATACTCCCTAAAAAAACAGTCGACCTGCATCCTCAGGGCAAGACATCCAGTATTGTATCATATAAGCAAATCTTGAGATCAACTCTCACTTCTTTAATATAGGAACAATGACAGTTTCCTAATTGAATACGTGACCACGGGGGATAGACCACATAATCTCTTAAAATCCGTTCCAGTTCTAAGGTCTAGGATTTATGATCTGATCCTTCACACATGATTATGAAGCTTCTGCTTGAACACGTCCACTTAAATCAAATTCTATTGTTCAACAGCTTTAATCATTTTTTTAGCTGAAACTGTCATCCTTGAACTTCTTCCTCATGACAGTTCTATTCTCTAGGTGACCTTCAAAGTCCCTTCCGACTCTGAAATTTTAGGATTCTATGAAGTGCAGAAGCCTGGAATAAGGCTTAGATATTCTGAAAGGATTATAATTGTAGTTTCCATTTGCATAAGTGTGAATTTCCTGAAGTGAATGTATGTCAAACATTATTTTGCATACAGTGGATACTCATTAAGAATTATGGCCTCAATAGACTATGAAATAGCTTAGGCATTCTCAATTCTGATCATTTACACTCTATTATATGCTGTTAGTAAATATTAATTTTTAAACATCAGAAATAATTCATATATTTGTAAAATAAAATCAAAAACATAGATATGAAATTTTTAAAGGTTTAGATTAAATTCTAAATTCCACTAGAATTATTTTCCAAGTCTTCCATTTTCTATGCTGAACTCACTCTGGAGTTTTTTAACCCTATACCTTAATAATTCCTTCTGAGCAAAAATTTGGAAGCAAGGGGTGGGAGAGAGTTACAAATACTCTCGTCTAAGCTAAAATTATATGTGGGGATGATCCTAAGAAGAAGTCACTTTGATGCAACCTAAATTGCACAGAGGCTATAACATTTTCCCCTTAGTCTGACAACAAACATTTAGTGAAAAATACATGAAACAAGAAGGCCTGGGGCTGAGGGAGATAGATGGGTTAGGGGTGATTGCTAAGCAGTGCATGGTTTCTTTTTAAGGTCATGAAAATCTTCCAAAATGGATTGCGGTAATGAATACACAGCTCCATGAATATACTAAAAGTTACTGAATTGTACACTTTAAATGGTGAACTGTATAGTATGTGAATTATATCTCAAAGCTGTTAAAAAAAAAAGTGAAAGAAAACAAATGCCCTTTAAGAGTTATGCTTGAAACCTACCTCCTTCTCCAGATCCAGATCCAGTATCTAAGAAGAAAAACGAAGAATGAATATGAACATTGTTCCTGCAAATTCCTTTTTATCAAATAGTAAAATTTCCTATCAAAAATAAAACTGTGATACCCATTCTCATAGAATCCTTTTCTTATGTTTGATATCTAACAGTTTATCCTTATTTTATGCCTCTCTTGAAATATAAATTACTTAGACACATAATCATCTGTATCTCGTACATCTTTGTAGCTCATTAAGAAAAATACCCAGGTGCCTTGCACAGAGTAAAGACCAATAAATTTTGTAAAGTAAATGGCTAAATATAAAGAATTAATTTTAATTTATTCATTTAAAAAGTAAAGAAAATTTAAATTTTGTTAAAGCTTGAGAGGAATAATGAGTAAGCTGCTTTTATTAGAAAGACAGGAAAGAGCTTTGAGTCATGCTCCAAAAAATGTTCTTAATGAAATCTATAGATAGAGACCAAAAGCCAAAAGGTAAGAAAAGCCCCAAGGTTTAGGAAGGAAAGATCCACAAGGTCAAGGTTCTCGTATTACTGATGAAATTAACTTCCTCTAAGAAACCTAGTCAGAAGGAATCTCACCTGACTTATTATTAGTGAAACTAAAAAGAGCCTCTCTCAAAGTTATCAAAAAGGAGCCAGCCTAAAATGTAATTAATGTAAAAAATTTAGTTTATAATACTAAAAGAGCCAATATATAGCACAGAATACGTTAAAAAGCGGGTTTTACTAGTATGGAGCCATAAAAAAAAAGCAGAGAGGGAAAATGAAGAATGTGATACTTTATCCAGTACTTTCCAGGGGAGAAGAACACCCTGATCCAGAGACCCCATTCCAGTTCTCCAAATTGTTCTTGGGAGTAGAAGACAACACCAAGTATAATACCGCCCCCTTTCCTTCAAGCTCCTTCAAACAATAATCAAATTCCCAGGTACAGTAAAAAAAGGAGGAATTAGATAAATATATACTGTAAGTAGTACCAATTGTAAAATCTTCATGGGATCTTATGGAAAGTCTTAAATTGTGTTCAATTTGGATTAAACAACCATAAAACGATGTCTTCTCTGAGTAAGTTAAGGAGGACAAGAAAGAGGAAGGAGCAGTAAAAAGAGGAGGAAGGGAACTCAAAATTGTTTTATAACCAGACTTTTCTTAGGAAAACACCCCCTTCTTATTTCTATTCCACATACATTGATTGGGTACATATTATGTGCCAGGCACCATGGTAAATGCTAGGAATAAAATGACAAATAAGAGAGGGCATGAGATACTCACTCCCAACCTTTTGTTCAACCCATTTCTAATTTTAATGAATATAAAAATCTTACACCTCCCTTTATCATTTAGAATGCCTAAATAAATTAAATACTGTGACTACTCTGATAATGAGGTAGAGTTCTTCTTGTAGATTATATTTTATAGACTGTGCACACCACTCCCTGAGATTCTGATAAACCTCCCTAGGCAGGACATGGTTCCCTCCTGCTGAGAAATCACCAGTGTGGCTAGAGGCACATAGGTCAGATAAATGAAATGCAGTATGGTGTATGCATAGAGAAATACACAAGATGTGAACAAACTAAGCAAGGAGATGTAACAGAAGAAAGATTTCACAGAAGAGAAAAGGCTTAAGCCTAACCTTAAAGCATAAGGAGTTTTCAAGTAAAAGAGAATGATATTTCTAGCCATAAAACAGGACCCATAAAAGACCAAATGACACAAAAACACTTGTCCACTCAGCAAATAATACAATCGATACAGGGCATTATAACTTAGCTCATTCAATCCTTGTTTAACAGCCCCAGGAGATGATATCCACTTAAAATTTAGGGAATTGGGGCTCAGAGAGGCTAAGTGACTTGTCCAAGGTCATACGGTAAATAAGAATTATTTACTTTAAAGTCTGGCCTTTTAAACCCTAGTGTAGTGTTCTTTCCAATCTACCTCTCTGCTTCCTGATGTTTAACTTCACTGCCTATCAAAGTGCTTGGTCTCTTAAACACACGCCCCTCAGAAGTGATGCATAATTAATTTGGGATTGGAATGAACTCCATATTCCCCTTTAGTTTCTAGATCAATCTGTGAAACACAATTTAGAGATGTATAAAAGAACCACACCAAACAATAGTCTACTAGCCTAAGAACATAATAATTTCTCCAAGCACCTAATTATTTCGTGTAAGGAATTTGGCCTTGCCCAAATAGAGGTCTGGTATTTGCCCTCAGCTTCTGGAAGTTAATCTGTGTCATACCGGATAGGAGCATCTTTGTAAGGGAGGATGCTGACCATGTCAGAACTTAGGGTGGGGTCAGTCACACCCAACAGTCTTAGGGTGGGGGCTGGCTACACGAGAAAGACCAATCATGCAATTTAGAGTGGGGGCTTTGGGTCCCACAGTATTAGTGGACCTAGAGTCTGAGATGAACCACGTGGACAATAAACTAATCAATCATACTTATGTAATGAGCCCCCATAAAAACTATGAATACTAAGGCTCAGGCAAGCTTTCCTGGTTGGCAGTGCTCTATGTGTATTGTCACAGGCTGTGAGCAGGAGGAGTTAACACTGTCCATGACTCCACTGAGAGAGAGCAGCCAGAAGTTCCATGTTTGGATCCCTCCCAGAATCTACCAGATGCATCTCTTCCTTTGGCTGACTTTCACAGGTATTCTTTCTCTATAATAAATCATACCCAGGCATATAATAGCTTTCAACGAGTTCTGTGAGCCCTTCTAGCAAATTATTGAGTCAGTGGGTGGTTTGGGAAACCTCTCAATCTCAGTTGGTGTCAGAAGTAAAGACAATCTTGAGGACTGTGTCCTCTAACTTTGTAATTGGCCCTAAAAAATCTTCACAATTAATAAAAGGGAGAACTTTTGAGCACTGTAATATAAAGGGAAAGAAAGAAATTGGAAATCACATAAGAATAGTTTCTACCTTTACTGTTAACCTCCATATAATAATTCTAATTATAATACCTCACCTGTATCCCCCTACACCTGAATACCAACAGAAGAAACTAACATTAATGCCTCCCAAAATTATCCACTACCAATTCAAGAAGGAAAAAGAGATGGAAATAAATACAAACAGCTTGGAGGGAAGAGGTGGTAGAGAGAAAATAGAAGAGCTTGGAAAGAAACACAACCTGGGATGCTACTAATAGCTTTCTATAGATATTCCTTACCTCTTCCAAAAGAAAAAAAATCAACAAGATAGATCCCATATCATTTCTCACCCCAAATCTTATTCTGTCTAATGTTCAAACCATAGAGCAGAGGACATGCAAAGTCCCCACCAAAAAAAAAAAAAAAATGCAGTGAGAAGTAACATAATCAATATAAGGCCACCTGGGGTTAAAAAGCAACCACATAAAATAGGGGCAAAAAAGAGCTCCTCTGCTACCCTACACAATCACCACCAATCTATACAGCAGTTTTGAGAATACACCTCTGACGAAGGCCTTCCTTTTAGAAAATATGGAGGAACCATTTCCGACACTTATTCAGAAGAATGTCATACATACCAGAGTAGCATGGTCCTCTTGCTACCACTGTTATCTCTTTCTGGTGCTTACAAGCAGCCCTTCTGAGAAAGCATTCATTTTGATAAGTGTCCCCATTTGATCCACAGACTGGAATGTAATTTGTATGGCACTGCAAAAGAAACAAAAATAAATTCTCAGAACAAGACATGAATATTAATAGTTTATTTCACATTCATGAATGCAATACCATAGCATTATGACATACTTCCACTACTGAATAGTCTGTTCTTTTTCTTGGTTTAAAAAAAGAAGAATTATGCTGCTTCTTCGTATCTTTTTTTCACATTCATAATGAAAGTAACTACCAACTATCCATGAAAATGAGAATGAAAATCTCTACGCTTGCTATGAAAACCGATTAAGATAATAAGAGGAAAATCTTGACAATGTTTGAAACTGTGCTACTTATGTAATGTTGTTTTATTATTATCAAAATTCATTTATTCATTTGAACCTAATCATAAAGATAGAAAAAATTCATTTATTCAACACGTCTAGTAGGCTAAGTCTCACGGAAAATGCTAGAGAAGACACAAAGAAATATAAGATGATCTCTGTTCTCAGAAATCTTACAATCTTGTTAGAGAGCCATCCAAATAGAAAATAATATATATATATTTAATATATATATGTTGCAAAGCTAGATCATGCACCAAATCAATAGTATAGACAATAAGAATAATGCCTAATACTTATTATTATAAGCTGGAATATCTAAGAAAAGCCTTCTCAGGAAAAGTGAAATGTGAACTGAATCTTGAAGGATGAGTAGAAATAAAACAGATGAAGAAGAAAAAACGTGATACAGGTTTGAGAAATTACATTGGAGTTACAAGTTTTAAAACCTTTAAAACTTCTACATGTCAAAAATATCATAAATGTCTAAATTTTTAAAATCTGGAGAAAACATTATAATAATACAATGCAAGTTATTATCATTACTTAAAAAGAGATCATATGAATTTAAAAAAAGACCAAAGACATGAAGTATTTACAGAAAAATTACAGTCAGTTTATGACCTTCACTAGCAGAGTTGTACACTAAAGTGAGATGCTATTTTTAACTTATAAAATTGCCTGTTAGGCTGGGCTCTCGCCTGCAATCCTAGCACTTTGGGAGGCCAAGGCAGGAAGACTGTTCAAATGCCACGAGTTCTGACCAGTCTGAGCAACATAACAAGACCCTGTCTCTACAAAAACTAGAAAACATCAGCCCTGCATGTGGTGGTGCATGTCAGCAGTCCCACCTGAGCCTAGGAATTTGCGGATGCAGTGAACTATGATGATGCCCAAGCAACGCAGCGACACCTCGTCTCAAAAAAATAAATTAATTAATTAAATAGGATATTTTTAAAAATTCAATGAGGTGGCCTTCCCAATACACCAGCTGTGGTAATCTAAATTGGTTCAACTTTCAAGGAACATAATTTTTTTTTAAGAGTAGCTGGGACTACAGGTGCAAGTCACCACGCCCAGCTGGGGAACACAATTTAACAATAGGTTTCAAGAGTCCTAAAAAAGGAGGCCAGGTGCAGTGGCTCACACCTGTAATCCCAGCACTCTTGGGAGGCTGAGGCGAGAGGACTGCTTGAGCTCGGGAGTTCAAGACCAGCCTGAGCAAGAGCGAGACCCCATCTCTACAAAAAAACAGAAAAAATTAGCCGGGTGTGGTGGCACACGCCTGTAGTCCCAGCTATTCAGGTGGCTGAGGCAGGAGGATCACTTGAACCTGAAAGTTTGAGGTTGTAGTGAGCTATTATGACGTCACTGTACTCTAGCCCTGGCAACAGAGTGAGATTCCATCTAAAAAAAAAAAGTCCTAAAAAAGGAATGCAGTTTTTGATCCAGAATTATACATTTAAAAATCTATCTGAAGGAAACTTGTAGACAAGCATTTATTACAGCCATTTCAAACAGAAATTTATAATAGCAATAACTTAGAAACCTAAATATCCAACAAGGCAATGTTTAATTAAAGCGTGTTATATCTGCTCAAGGAATTAATACTGCAGTCATTAAAAATTACCTTTTAAAAGAATATCATGACAGGAAAAGCTAATATAACATTAGATAAAAAGCACATATCTAATTTCTGAGATTTTGTGCCATTTTTTAATGTATTATCTGTTCTACAAAACTGAATGCAACTATAGCAAGACAATAATTTATTTAGATACCAATTTAGAAAAAATGAATGTGCATAAAATAAATCCTAGAAGAAAATGCCAATAAATTTTCCACATTACTTGTTTCATGGTTTTTTATTTCCATGTTTAAGATTTTCTGTACTTTTCAATTTTTCTTTAATGAACATGATTTATTTACTTTTATCATTTAACTACTTTTAAAAAGTGGCACTGGTAAATACAACTTCTAACTAATAAGGTATTTTATAACCAAGTTGATTTTGCTATATATTCAGTATCAGCAGAATCTTCTATCAACTTTTATTACAATTAAAATTTTACCTTAGAAAGCCTTCCTATATTCCTCCAATTTTTCATGGATCACATTCCTTTATTGTCTTTCCCTAAAATTTATACAATTAACTAGTATGATGTCTGCAGGAGTTAATATTACTTTGTAATTATATAACACATAATTAGCAAAGGAAACTATAAGCTCCAAGATGTCAAATGCTAAGTCTATGAACTTTCCAACCAATTCTCTTCCCTCAACAAATGCTTAATGACTTTCTAATATAGTGCTCTCAAAGGTGCCAATATTGCCCCCTAGGGGTGAATGTCCCTATGAGGGCCTTTTTTGTTGTCACAATGATAGACATTACTGTCATTTCACAGGTGGATTCTAAGGATGCTAGATGTACTTACTGCAAAGGAAAGGACGATTCCACACAATAAAGTCTTACAAGTACCACACAATTTCTAAATGTCTCTCTATGCATTCCTGTAGGAACTATGGTAAGACTTACCATATACTATAAATAAATCTGGTCTGTTATACCTTATCCTAATATTGGTTTTTATTGTAGCATCCACTATACCTCTACTTTTTTGTTTTCATGTATTTCTAGGAAATCGCTTCTGATTTTTTTAAAATCCAAATATTCATTTTAAGTAGACATAAGCGTCAGATTATATTGTCTTCTAGTGTAATCATGCTCAAGCAATTACATTCTGAAATACTTATTTTATTATAAATTACTTTTATTTCTCCTTTACACTGCAATTATACATTATATTCATTTATTTAATTATGTGTTTATGTAGATTATATTATCTATGAGTTTCATTTAAGGATAGTAAAGAAATGGAATATAAATTACTGGTTATTTTCAAAAGCATTGAATCTGACAGGACTGAGAATCTTAACATTTATTAAACAGTTTCTATCTAATAAGCACCGGGCTACAACTTTAAATGTCCTATCAGACTTAAATATCATAACAACCCTGTGAAGCACATGGCTTAATGCTTAGAGCTAGGGCTCTGAAGTAAAGAATATTTGAATTCAAATCCTAAGCTGACCATCCACGTGACTATGGGCCTGCACCAGCCCCATCTTCCCCATCCACACAATAGCAATTATAACAGTACATACCTAATAAAGTTGTTATAAGGATTAAATAAGAGAACCTACCTTTAGCATTTATATCTGGACATGGTAAATTCTCAATAAACATGAGCTGTTTTTGCTATTGCTAAGTTTTAAGTATTTGCCCACAGTAACAGCTAGTAAGTGGAAGAGAAACAATTCTTCTCAAGTGATGTACTTTAACTACTACACATTCAAGTTATTCAGCAAGGTCTTGCCACATGTCACTTGGTGGTAGTAAGCAGGGCACTTAAGGTCCCTGAAATTTAACCTCACAAGCACGTACATAGGAGTGAGCAAGAGATGGAAGAAGTGGACCTGCTCATCCTTGGTCATTCTCAGTTTCCAGGAGTCTCATTATGCTTACGGACAAATTAAGGGATTTGGACAATTTTAACAACACACAGTTTCTAACTAATGCGTTGATGCTGGAACGTAACTCTAACCTAAGGTCTGGCTCCTCTACAATGCCACACTTACTGGGAGAAAGAACTCTCCCCTATACCTTCTCTATAGCTTAGAAGAGTGTGATGGTAACGCCAGCTATTTTAAGTAGTTCAGAAGTACATAGTAGTGTTAACTCTGGAGCCATATACATTCAAGCATTTACTGCATACCCACTGTGGGTCAGGAACTGTGCTGAATACAATGGATAGAAAATTTTAACAAGGTCATGATAGTTAATTTTATGTGTCAATGGTTAATTTTATGTGTCAACTTGACTGGGCCCCAGGGTATCCAGATTAAAATTATTTCTGGATGTGACTGTAAGGGTGTTTCTGGGTGAGATCAGCACTGGCGGACCAAGCAAAGCAGATTGCCCTCCCCAGTGTGGGCGGGTATCATCCAATCCATTGAGGACATGAATAGAACAAAAAGGCGGAGGAAGAAAGAATTCTCTCTCTCTGCCTGACTGCTTGAGCTGGGACATCAGGTAGTCTCCTAGTTCTGATGCCTTCAGTCTGAGACTGGTACTTAACGCCACTGGCTTTCCTGGGCTTCCAGCATGCAGATAACAGATTGTAGGATTTCTCACCCTCCATAATCAAATGAGCCAATTCCTTATAATAAATCTCTCTCTCTCTCTCTCTCTCTCTCTCTCTTTCTCTCTCTCTCTCATTCATACATAGCTATACACACACACCCACACACACACACACACACACATATTTCCTATTGGTTCTATTTCTCTATAGAACCATGTCCAATAATACAAAGGTCTAATAAACAGGGTATGGGACCTAGCAAGAGCAGACATTGATAAATTCATAGTCCAGAGAATTCCAGATAGAGGAACAAAGAAGAAAGAAAACAGGGGGAAAGTCATAGGCTCTCAAAGTTTTTTTGGGGTGTGTGTGTGTGTGTGTGTGTGTGTGTGTGTGTGGGGTACTGCTTTTTTTTTTTTCTCCTTTAAACTGAGACAGAGTCTCACTTTGTCATCCAGGCTAGAGTACAGTGCCATCATCTTGGCTCACTGCAACCTCAAACTCCTGGGCTGAAGAGATCTATCTGCCTCAGCCTCCCCAGTAGCTGGGACTACAGGGGCGCACCACCACACTGGGCTAATTTTTCTATTTTTTGTAGAGACAGGGTCTCACTGTTACTCAGATTGGTCTCAAACTCCTGACCTCAAGCGATCCTCCCACCTCAGCCTCCCAAATTGCTAGGATTACAGGAGTGAGCTACCATGCCTGGCCCTCCATACAAATTAAAGAAGAAAATGCAATATTGATCATTTTTCTTTGTACAAAATTGATAAAAGTACCTTCGTTTATACATGTACCAAAACAATAACTCATATTAGCAGACTAAAAAAAACAATTTTAGACTTTTATTTAAAATTCTGTTATTATCTGTTAAAACATGTTTAAATCATGTCCCAGAAACCTTCTATTAGCACTGAAAGCATGCCAAATCATGAGCAAGTTTTTTTAATGAATTGAAAGATACTGCTAAAGCATCCCTCAGAGAAGTGTTTAATAGGTATATCGATCGCGTCATTGTTTGTAAGCTGGTAATAACCTAAGACTAACTTGAAGGGATTTTTACGTTTACAGAAGATGGTCAAAGGAAGTTTCACTCTGCAGCAAGATCAAACTATGCTGTAAGCCCTTAGGCAGTTTGCTCCTACAAGGCAAGGAAGCTGCCTTAAACATCTTTACATTCTCAGCATCTAGCCTAATACCAAGCACAAAGTAAGCACTGGATAAATGTCTACTGATCTCAACTCCTAACTTATATTTTCTTTTTCTGCTTTGCCACAGGTAAGAATTCATGGGATTCAGACAGATCATGGGAGGATTTTCTAAGTGTTCAAGGATGTTAAAAAGGTCAAAAAGGCTATTTATTTATAATCTCAGAGTTTTGGGGAGAGACTTTCAAAGAATGAAGAAAAGCAGAACAATGAAGACACATAAACATGATGTGAAAATTTAAAACTTCTTCATGTCAAAAAATTTAAACAAACAAAATGAAACTAGGACACAGAATTATTATTTGTCAATTAAAAATAAGTAATAAAGGCCGGGCGCGGTGGCTCACTCCTGTAATCCTAGCACTCTGGGAGGCCGAGGTGGGAAGATTGCTTGAGCTCAGGAGTTCGAGACCAGCCTGAGCAAGAGCGAGACCCCATCTCTACTAAAAATAGAAAGAAATTGGCCAAACAATTAAAAATAGAAAAAATTAGCTGGGCATGGTGGCGCATGCCTGTAGTCCCAGCTACCCGGGAGGCTGAGGCAGGAGGATCGCTTGAGCCCAGGAGTTTGAGGTTGCTGTGAGCTAGGCTGATGCCACAGCACTCTAGCCCGGGCAACAGAGCCAGACTCTGTCTCAAAAAAAATAAATAAATAAATAAGTAATAAAAAAGAAAAACAGAAAATGAAACTGGGACAATTTTCTTTAAAATATAGAATTCTTTTTTTGTAATCTATATAAACTGAGAAGAAGTGATTTATGTACCTAAAAGGAGAATGAAAATATATATTTGTTTATGTACACAGAATATTTCTAGAAACAAATATAATTAGTAACAGATATTGCCTCTGAGAAGAGCAACTGATAGTATGGAGTAGAAGGAAGACATTTTTTTGTTATATATCTTCATACATTGTTCAAGTTGTTTACTATGGATATATATTGCTCTTTAAAAACACACTGAAACAGTAGGTACTCATCAGAGTTTACATGTTAATAGATATAAAATGCTTAGCATAGTAAGCAATATGTAAGTATTCAAATATTTTATTGTATATAGTATATACACACACATACCTACATATGTCTTTATAAATCAACACAAGGGAAAAAGAAAATACCCCAAAAAACAGGCAAAGAACATAAAATATTAATTCACCAAAAAGTGGTCAATAAATATACAGTATACTTGCAACTTCTCCAGTAATCAAAGGCAAATAAAAAAAATTTTACTATTCAGATTTATTACATTTAAAAGGATAGCTAAAATCCATTACCAGGAGACTGAGGGGAAAGAGGTAGTCTGATAACATTGCTATTGGTGAGAATGTTAATCTGCACATCACATGAGCATCCACTGGCCCAGCAATTCCACATCAAGGAATCTAACCTAAAGAAATGTTTAAGGCAGTTGGAGAGAGGGCAATAGCCCCAGTCTTCCCCATACAAGGCGGCTAAATATCCAAATAAACAACCCACAATCTTTCTGGTTTGACATACTAGAGGACAGAATTCAGGGCAACCACAGCCACTGGAAAGTGTGAGGGAAATCCCAGAAAGGAGAGTCAGAGGGGAGTCCCAAATTCTGTGTATAAACTCAGAGCAAACTTCTTGCTGACCCCTGAACCACACATGGAACAGACTCCAAGCAGCCCCGCTAAGACTAAAAGGAACGAACTGGTATTTGTGTTGCTGCCCACCACAGAGAAGACAGAGTTTGCAGTTGGAATTCAGCCAATTTAACTGTTTCAAAATAACAATATTCTTCAAAGGAACCTAACAGAATTCGGACACTCTAAAACATATCATTCACAATGTGTAGAATACATTCGAAATTACTCTAATACAAAGAAACAGGAAAATAAGATCCTTTCTCAAATGAAAAACAATCAACAGAGTCTATACCTGACAGGTCCCAGATATTGACATTAGCAGACAAAGATTTTAAAGCAGCAATAATATCTATGCTCAAGGCAAATACGCTTGTAATGAACAAAAAGACAGGAAATCTCAACAGATAAATACAAACTATAAATTCTAGAAATAAAAATTCTGAAATGAAAAACTCTGGATGGGAAGAATGGAGATGACAGAAGAAAGGGTTAGTGAACCTGAAGATAGGTCAACAAAAATTATCTAATGTAAAGAACAGGAAGAAAAAAAACTGAAAAGAAAAAAACAAAAGGAGCCCCAGGGACCTTGGGACAGTATCAAGGTCTAACATAAGTCAGTGAAGCCCCAGATTAGAAGAATGAATGGGCAGAAAAAAATATCTTAAGAAATATTGACAAAATATTTCCCCAATTTAATGATTAACATGAATTTATAGATTGCAAAAGCTCAGCCAATCCCAAGCAAGATAAATTAAAACTATGCCAAAGAACTTCATAGTCAAACTGCTAAAACACAAAGTAAAGAGAAAAATCTTCAAAGCAGCCAGAGAAAAATAACACATTGTATGCAGCGGAAAAACAGTTCAAATTATCACTGATTTCTCATCTCATTTTGGGTAAAGCCAGCTTCCATGTTTGCAAGGTGCCCTGTGGAAAGGCACTCGTGGCAAAGAACCGATGTCTCCAGCCAAAAGGCAGCAGAGATCTGAAGCCAGCCAAAAGCTACCTAAGCAACCTTGGCAGACTTTGACTATCGTGAAAATGCCCAGGAGAAACCCTCCTACAACTCTGTGTAATCGGATGTCAAGTCCCTTTCAACCACAAAGAACCTGTCACGCTAGACAAGAGTATAGCTACCTACCCTTCTTCCTTTATTTAAACTCTCCGCTTCTTTTAAGGAAAATAAACATGATTATTTATAGTTTTCAAAGAGGTTTCATATGCAAGCTCTCATTCTGATTTTGATTCTCATTACGGTATCATAACAAAGGGAGGAAATGTGCCTTCACTTTTCAGATAGAATACCGATGCAGAGAAAATGACCTGAGATAACACAGAAATGTGCCTGGGGTAATGGGGTTACCTGAAATATTAACTCTCCTATGCTTTCATTTCTGATTTCTATAACCTTTCCTCCCCTCAAAATCCAAAATGGTGGGTACATTTAGAACAAAATCATGTGTAAAAAATATTCTATGTCCTTCTA